>NC_088710.1:74159594-74470206 GCF_963576615.1 Watersipora subatra
ATTGCAAGCAATAAATATCAACTGGTAGAGATGTTTCTCTGTTTCTCAATGCATATTTATTAAGAGATCTTTGACAATTTGGAGGTAGGTTAGCAGATTTATTGTATCCGAAAGGTTTAATATTGCTCCACCGGAAAAAGAGGGCAAAATATAGGCGACATTCGCTTCGCCCGTAAAAGGCCTAAATTTATCTTCCCAAAATTCTGACGGGCCATTTGAAAAATACAACGCCAGCTTCTATTTAAACGCCGCCTCCAATTGACCGCCACTATAGAGGAAGGGTTGAAAAATAAATCACCATGGTATTCAATTAAGTTTTACGATATGTATAATACATATATTTGTTGTGACAATATATACATACAGTATATAGTCACCAAAATATTTGATCAAGCGCGTATATATACATGCACATAAATATACATGCACATAAATATATATACATATGCGCTTAGACAAATAGAAAAGCATCTGGACTTATCTTGGTTTCTCATGAAAACAATTAAAAGATTAATGGCATGTTTTTAGTGGTCAGAGACGCTGTTCTGAGCCTTATAAAGATAAGCAGCGTAATAGACTAGCTAATATGATCAAACTCTGGTTAACATAGTTTAAACTCCCATGCAGGCAGAAGAAGTAATAAGAATGCTAATGTTTACACATGCAACTCGAGAGTTTGATAAACTATTTACATTGGCCATTCCATGGTCTGCTATTGTTTCTTGCATACATGGCCACCTCTCTTATCTGAGAGGTCGTAAAAGGTGGTATGCGTATACATATATTTGCAGCGTTGGTTTCATACTCAGCCCTTGTAAATATATTCATGCAATATTAGTAGTTTGTGGAGACTCCTTTGTGGCTTTTATAGAAACAGAATGAGATGGGTATAACTTCTACAGACCCCGAGGATAAGTGGTGGAAGGCTTTTACTACAGCCTTAAACAACTGGTTAGTTACAACAGAACCACCGCTATGTATAACCACAAAGCCTTGGCTAGCGATAGCACCACTTCCATTTTGCCTTGTGTTCACCATAGAGAATATTCCTTATTCTTTTCTTGCTATGTCAACATATCTCACTTGCAATTTTATATGGATTTGCAGCAATGTGGCATACACTAAAGAGATCTTTCCAGCCGGCACAGATAGCCGTTACCTGAGACAGGTATTTGACATCCAGTGTTTAATAGGTTAGAAAGTAGGTTTATATCCTGCAATTAACTGGTTCTCTGGTTTATTCCACTTGGCTGCCTCCATACTGACTAGTTCATGGCCAGGGAACATTGCTATCATAACCGCCATGGAGAGCTTTATTTACAAATGATGTCTTTAAAGCACATAAATTACATAATTTTTTTATTATGTATTTCAATACATCCGAGTCTTGGCTTTCGAATGAGCCTATATTCAATACACAAAGAATAATAGAACTATGAAAAACAGTGTGTCAAAAGAATGTCCTGCAAAAAACACTTGGTTGCGGTTCCCACAATGTGATGTCATAATTATCATTTAGCCTTAGGTAGTCGATCCCTTTCGCTGCCATTGAGGCTGCACTTTTCTGCGACATTCGGTGCTGTTAAACCTGGAGAGCGCTAATAATAAACCAGGATTCTAGATAATCAACAATGCCCGGGATCGTGCTAACGCCCGACTAATACAAACTCATGTTCTGGGTTAATTAATTATGCTTCAATAAGTGTACTGTCGTTGATAAAGGAAATGAAATCACATCGATTAAATTGTGACCTGCGGTTGCGTGGCCCTAGGACTACATGTCAATCGCACTTTCGCGAGATCACGCAATGCTTGAAACTAATTAGTCTCAGTCGCGACCCTCAACATCACAATAAACTGAGAGGGCTAGTGCATAATATCATCGGGAAACTTAGTATGGTGCTTGGAATCTGAGTTATTTATCATAGAAATAATCTGTACATGGAGAACTAATGACACTGATTCCTTTGGCATCTTCATTGGTTCTCTGGAGTTGTCCTATCATCGCCTGACACTAGTCTCATTATCGTAGTTGATAAATATAAGTGGTAAGCAATAAAATAGGCGGTAAGAGCACACAACACCGCATAAGAAAATTGTGACGTCGCAATTTCCGAGCCTATGCCAGTAAACATTTCTGCGGTAGAGCGCTGGGGAAATCCTATAAACACCAACCAATGTCTGTCTCACCATGGCAAACAATAGCTCATTCGAAAGCCAATACTCTGATGTATTGAAATATACAATAGAAAAATTATCTAATTTATGTGCTTTAAATGATCACTCTATTGTATACTACTTTCTATGCTACTAGCTGCTGCAACCCGGCTATCATTAGCTAGCATTATTTTACAGTCAGTCTGTTCTGTTGGCATTTTACCCTACCCTACCACGCGTTCAACTTACCCTACTATACATTCAACTAGCCAGCGCTAAACATCCCATCCTACCTCCATTGTACCCTTGCAGTGTGACACTCTATCACCACTGTACCCTATCAATATGTCATTTTTGTTTTGTAGTTGGGCTTACCAGCCCTTGGCTTCTCTCCCATGAACCATACACCTATACTCCTTCATGATCACAACGAGTTCCTAAATGAGAGAATATTTTTAGATGGAATCCAAACAATGCGGGCAGTCATTGAAAGTGTCGCCAATGTAGAAAATTGAAACATGTGTTATCAGCTTTTACACACGCTTTTGTATGCAGATTTGATGACAGGGCTGGTTGCTTCTCACTAGTTTATTTTATTTGACTTATTTACAATGAATTACGATCATGTGAGTCTTATGTAAACAGACATCCCTAGTATCAGCCTCTCAGCTATAATGCTTTGTGGGTGCTCCACAGCTGCAAGTTTAGTCTCAAATCTGTGGTAACCATTAGACTAAAGGTTTGACACGCCAGCTTTGACCCTGCTGTTCATTTACCAAGTCTATGCTTATCTGACTGAATGTGTCCATATTAAGCCACTGATTGCTAGTGACTGCAAATAAAGTCATAGTTTTCAAGCGTGCTAAATCACATTGTATATTTTCACAGAAATAGTATTACAGCATCTAAAATATAAAAAATAGTTACTAAATATAAATGCTGTCCTGGGAAGGTGGAATGTTGATCTGCATATATTCAGAATCACCTCCAATGTAAAATAAGAATAATAGCCATGATGGCATAGCATAAATGAATAATATCGTAAAGAATGTATTGTGGGAAAGCTAATTATAGATAGATACATAAGTCATGCATATTTTTACTACTTGTCTGACATGCAAGCATACAGAGGCCTGCGTGGTATAAGTAAGTTGCTCAGTTAATATCACAGAGAAAGCAGTGACAAACATTGCTACAAAATTCTGTTAATTATTATATTTTCTCTACATAGTTGTATGGAAAAATGCCTTCTCTTCCCCGCAGTCTTCCCAGCCACCAGCCATTCTCATCTGCAAGCGATCCAACAATGTTAAC
The DNA here is from genome assembly GCF_963576615.1 of Watersipora subatra. Lineage (NCBI taxonomy): Eukaryota > Metazoa > Bryozoa > Gymnolaemata > Cheilostomatida > Watersiporidae > Watersipora > Watersipora subatra. The sequence continues at coordinate 74,163,066 of NC_088710.1, forward strand.
ACAAAAATAGAACTGGAATATTATAAGTTACCAAGAAACTCACCTAAGAGGTGAGTGTAACAGTTTTCTATAATTACATGTATACATCACTATCTCTGCACATTGTTTAAATGAAGGGTGAGTGGTGAGAATAGGGCTTATTGATTTACCTAGTTGATAATGCAGCAATACGCAATCGTGTCATATTAGCATTTTTGAGCAAACGGAAGAACCGGAAGATTCTAAAAACTATGTATGTAAAAGAGCTCGAGTGGCGATGTGGATGCACACGGGTAAAAGGTTTGTTACAAGTGGAATGTTGCCAAGGCAGAGTAAATGACTACATCAAAAGCTACATTAACAAGGCCCAAGAATGAAATTTATCAACCAGACAGAAAATAACAGCCTTGGTAGAAGTTAAAGCAACGCACTTTCTTTGATGACATCAATCATATCAGATTGGTTGAAGCTTAGCTCCTCCGTGTCCTGGGCATCATACGCGTAAAGAGCCTTGACCTTGGGCAAGCTTGGCTTAGGCTGAGCACTCTTTGGCTTTGGACGACCAGCAGCGGGTGGTGGCTTGTTGACCTTGTTGTCTCGACTCAGTTTCCTCTGCAATCTAAAAGTATGTCATTTATATACACGATGACATGCCTGTGTATAAGGACAGTGAACTAGGCTAGCCTATACAGGGAGAGGAGCATATATTAATTTATTTTAACCCTCAAGTTGTATGGACACTCCGCATCATTCAATTCATTGAGTGCCATGTATTGTAGACCTGACTACATAATACGCATGCCGACAACTGCCTATTTATACGCGCATATATATACACACGTATACATATACGCGTCTATATATATATATATATTCAAATATATATACATGTATAAATATACGTGTGTGTATATATCTATACGCATATATGTATATATATATGCGTATATATATACGCTTATTTATCTATACGTGTATATATCTATACGAGTATATATTTATACGTGTATATAATGTACATATATATATTATATATATGCATATATATATACGTATATATACATATATGCGTACATATCTATACATGTATAAATATACGGGTATATATATATGTGTGTGTGTATATATATACGCATATATATACATGTATATATACACATATATATCTGTCTATGTATACATGTATATATATGAATGTATATCTGTGTATATCTACGCCTATATATATAAACGTATATACATGGATATATAAACACGTATATATACATAGATATATGTGTATATATACATTTATATATTCGCAAGTATATATATAACGTGTGGATATATCGCAAGTCACCCGATCAGAGCAAAAGCATGAAACAGACCTGTTGTTACTCCAGAGAGAAAGAACAACCTGGATTTAAAAGGTTGACTTGCAACAAAATTCACATTACAGTTATTTGATATCAAAAGATTCACCATGTCTTACTCTGTTGTAGGTGCAAAATATGTGGAAAGGTGATTACAAGCTCTTAAAAGCTAAAAAACGAACAGAAAATCGCAGCCACACGAGACCGCCGTAGTTTGGATTCTCTTTCCAAAACGGCTCAAATGTGAGGTAGATGTGAAAGATGGTTTTTGTTTACACTTTCATGCAACCTTATTCGTCAAAATATTTTCACAAATATACTTCACGCATTCAATAAAACCATGTCTATTGTTCTTACGCGTCTATTTTATCGTCATCGTAATGCTGTCACTTTTGCCACTTTTAGCAGTGATATCCTATAACTTACCGTAAAAATTCGTTTAATTTTTTAGCCTTAGCTTGAAGGAGTACATATCATTGTCTGATAATCATAACGAGCCGTTTGTCACTTGTGATAATCGAAAAGTGCTGCAGAAATTATTTGCGAAGTATTGGGTCACATGATCAGATTACGACTTGCGATTAGACCAAACCGAAACAAAACTGTAAAGTAGCGAGCATCTATATTTGATACGGGGTCTTCGGTAAAACCCAAAGTGTTTGTCATAAACTAGTGCTACGATAAGTTTTATATTGAGCTTTTTATTGGCCTTTCAATTCACGTGAGAACATCACGTGACAAGACAATAACCAAGTTTCATGGCTACATCATCGAAATAAAGAGATTCCAATCTACGGCGGCTTTTCGTTTTTGAGCTTTAAAGAGCTTGTAATCACATTTCCTATGGCGCCTTACAGTGCCTCGCGTACCGCGTTCACAACTCGAGTTGTACAACTCGAGTTGCCGTGTTGTCCAACTCGAGTTGCCAAATTGTACAACTCGGCCTGGGTTTATGATTAAGTCGAGTCGTGTTATACGCAAAACTAACACGGGTTTGTAAAAAAGCAAAGTGAGTATTGGGGTGTCTCATATACAGAACATTTACAGAAATTTAATAATAATAGTTTAAATATATAGACACATTTAAATTATATATATATTGGCGATATTTGCGCATATTTATTTCTATAAATATAACGAGACAAAAACAATTGTAGAATGTAAAAGCAAAGTAAAAACAATCTATGTGGGAGGTAGGCCACTTCTTTTTCAAATGAAAAAGAGTTATCTCTCTAGAACCTGACAAAAAAGTGATTGAACACCAAAAATGAACATAGAAATTATTTCAACGGCGTTTAATGATGCACCAAAATAAATTCCATATATAGAAAATATAGCTAGAGAGAATGAAATGATGAGATGTTCTCAATCGAGTTGTTGAACTCGAGTTGCTGTTAAAAGAACTCGGCCTGGATTTTTGATGAACTCGAGTTGTACAACTCGAGTTGTACAACTCGAGTTATTTTTACAAACTCGAGTTGGTAAATATAACTCGAGTTGTACAACTCGAGTTGCAAACTCGGCGCAGTATTATTCGCTATTAGCTCTAGTTTTACAGTACATACATAGTGTAATTTCTATTAGCTAACGGGTGCATTTGATGTACTATTGTTAATATAACCAGATCTACAGTTATGCTACCGTAATACCAATATATTGCACCTTAATTTTGAAAAGTCGCGTTGCGCGTTCACAACTCGAGTTGTGAACGCGCAACGCGAGGCACTGTAAGGCGCCATACATTTCCACATATTTGGCACCTACAACACAACAGAGTAAGACATGGTAAATCTTTTGATACCAAATAACTGTAATGTGAATTTTATTGCAAGTCAACCTTTAAGATAAGTAACCTTAACCTATTCTTAACACTCTAGTTAGTTATAACACTCCACACTTTTTAGAGCGTATAGTATTGTTAGCAGTAAACCTGACTACTTATCTATTATACATACGCGTATATACATGTATATGCGCGTATGTATGATATTCCCATATATTCCCAATATTGCATATATATAAATATATGCATATATGCGGGAATATATACGTGTATGCATGTATATACAATGTATATAATACATAATACAACAATTTATATATACATGTCATGTATATATATATATACATGTCATGTATATATATATATATACAAATGTATGTATATATATACAACAATGTGATATTAATCAAAGCAACATGCGACCAGCTGGTGCGTGGCAATACATCAGTAAACCTGTAACATTGAACAGTGATACTAAAACCTGCAAAGACAGTCAACATTGATTCCTATTCATACATTATGAGTAAACAGTTATGCAAGCCCAATATGTTTATATCTTTATATGTTTATCAGTATATGCAATAAGAGAAAGTGGAGGAATAAAAAGGATGTAAGTCAACACCTTCATAAACACTACAGAGGTGAAGATGAGTAGAGTGTGTGAAGATGCAGGGTCAGAGGGGGTCAATGAGGGACAGTCACAACTGATCATGAGATATAAGAAGTCGTATTCTCTTGACAATGTACAAATGGCGCTCATTCTATACAAATGGAAAGAAATAAAGTCACCATGAATAAGAGATAGTCTACTAGTAGCCTAAATTAAACATGATACAAAGCGTGTAGACAAGCTTGGGAATAGCCAGCACTGTGAACCAGGTAAGCAGACAAAATGGAAAAACATTGAAAATGGCAAAATGTGGCATATCATTTGCGGCTGGTACTCACTGGCATGCGTGGCTGCAAAATGCATCTAATTATGCACATAGGAATTGAGTACAGGATGCAAGTGTCGACGGTTTAAGCGGCAGTGACTAGAGAAGCACTTAAGCACTCACCTATTTCTAAAAACCATGTAACAGAGGTCAATGATGCCTGAGGATTTGTACCCTCGAGAAGTTACACATTTTTAATGTTAGCTTTTCATTTTATAATGATGATAACGAGGTATTGTACATTGGTAAGAGATATTATGCATTCATTAGAATGATCAGTCATACCTGATGTCAAATAATCAGTCACTCACTATGTCATATGGTCAGTCACTCACTATGTCATATGGTCAGTCACTTTAGATATCACATGGTCGGTCACCTACGATGTCATATGGTCAGTCACTCACGATGTCAAATGGTCAGCCACTCGCGATGTTATATGGTCGATCACTCGCGATGTTATATGGTCGATCACTCTCGATGTCATATGGTCGGTCACTTACGATGTCATATGGGCAGTCACTCACGATGTCAAATGGTCAGTCACTCACGATGTCATATGTAGTGCAGTGTAAACACTCATCATTAGAAATGGGGTCAACTTTACCAAAACAACTTTTGCAGCATTAAAAATGGGAGGGCAAAAATTGACTCGTAGCAATCGCTTACAAACCTTGAAACGTCGGACACATGTCCAGTTAATGCGTTTGAAATTGCTGTAGCAGTTAGACTACTAATTTAAGAACTACTGCAATATTCAGTTAGTAATATAAGAACTACTGCAGTGTTCGGTTATTAATATAAAAACTACTGCAGTGTTCGGTTAGCAATATAAGAACTGCTGCAATGTACAGTTAGTAATATAAGAACTACTGCAGTGTTCAGTTAGTAATATAAGAACTGCTGCAGTGTATAGTTAGTAATATAAGAACTGCTGCAGTGTTCAGTTAGTAATATAAGAACTGCTGCAGTGTTCAGTTAGTAATATAAGAACTGCTGCAGTGTTCAGTTAGTAATATAAGAACTGCTGCAGTGTTCAGTTAGTAATATAAGAACTGCTGCAGCGTTCAGTTAGTAATATAAGAACTGCTGCAGTGTTCAGTTAGTAATATAAGAACTGCTGCAGTGTTCAGTTAGCAATATAAGAACTGCTACAGTGTATAGTTAGTAACATAAGAACTGCTGCAGTGTTCAGTTAGTACTATAAGAACTGCTGCAGTGTTCAGTTAGTAATATAAGAACTGCTGCAGTCATCAGTTTGTAATATAAGAACTGCCGCAGTGTACAGTTAGTAATATAAGAACTGCTGCAGTCATCAGTTAGTAATATAAGAACTGCTGCAGTGTTCAGTTAGTAATATAAGAACTGCTGCAGTGTTCAGTTAGTAATATAGGAACTGCTGCAGTGTTCAGTCAGTAATATAAGAACTACTGCAGTCATCAGTTGAAAATGTAAAAAGTACTGCAGTGTTCAGCTAGTAATATAACTGGCAAGTCTCAAAAATTTACGAAAATATTTGCTAAAAATATTTTACTGCCATATTATACCAACACGATCAGCAGACAACATGTAAATATAGCCGTGCGTCTGTTTTCCTGGTTGCACTAGAATTTAAGCCATGTGTGCTTATGACCAATAGAAGTGGAGGGAAAGTAACACACCATCGCCGTATTGCGTGCATTGTTAGCTCAAACGAATTGATAACTTTGGCAATCAGTTGTCAGAGAAATCTAGCAGACTATAGGCAGATGTCATGATAGCCTATAAGGGGAACATATTCAGACTATAGGCAGATGTCGTGATAGCCTATAAGAGTAACATATTCAGACTATAGGCAGATGTCATGATAGCCTATAAGGGGAACATATTCAGACTATATATATGCAGATGTCATGATAGCCTATAAGGGGAACATATTCAGACTATAGGCAGATGTCATGATAGCCTATTAAGGGGAACATATTTATAATTGAGGTCTTTGTGAGGTGAATGAGACTGCAAGGCTTTTGGTTTGAATAAGTCAAGTCAATAGCATTGAATACAAGCCATTAAAAAATAAGAGCTCAATGCAATGGCTATTGCTAGATCTAAAAATTTAATGCTGGCCGATGTGAAAGTTTTTTGAAGGACTTGATATATCATGGCTTCAGCTCAACATTGAATACACACAGACTCTCATACCATGATTCTATTCAGTATGCTTAGTAATGAGAACTAAAGTTTTTGTAGATTTTTGAAGATAACAAGGGATGACTGGTTGCGAGTTTATATACGTACCCAGCCACCCCTGCTGTAGGGGTCTGCATGAATTCTGCATTACTGAGATCTCCAGTGCCAGTAATATGCCTTGCTATTTGTTGAGCACCACCAGCAGGAAGGTGGGGAGAAAGGTCCTTACTGAATCGCTTAGGCTTAATACTGTGTTTCTGTTGAGCTACAAACAATAACACGTGATGCCCCTGTGTTTCTGTTGAGCTACAAACAATAACACGTGATGCCTCTCAGAGAAGGTGCTTTACAGAAAAAACTCGCCTGCAAATGTACTTAGTAAAATAATTCACAAATGTAACAATGAAATGATAAATTTGACAATCAAATACATCGACTAAACTAAGATAAATATGCAGTGCCATTAGCCTCTAAACAATGATGTCTCCCCTAACAGACCAAAAATACAAAGGGCATCCTTTCGGAGTAGAGAAGGAGCCAAATGTTTATCTCATCTCAATAATTCAAGTCTGAAGTCAACCCAACTCTTGTCATGCTAAGACATACACTGAAGTCAACCCATCTCTTGTCACGCTAAGACATACATTGAAGTCAACCCAACTCTTGTCATGCTAAGACATGTACTGAAGTCAACCCATCTCTTGTCATACTAAGACATACATTGACGTTATCCCATCTCTTGTCATGTTAAGACATACACTGAAGTTATCCCATCTCTTGTCATGCTAAGACATGCATTTAAAACTGGCCATGGAGCATGCGATGCAGTTGAATGCTAATTTTAGAATAGCAGAGAGTATGAATTGAAGAATTAGTATAAGAACTAATATTCTAGAGAAAATCCTCCAAGACTATTTCTAATCCTGAATAGCAAGAGGGAGGCATCAGTGGGCAGAATAGGGCGGGTAACGCATGGGCACCAACGCAAGACTGCTGAGACTCCTCGACAATATGTTATTAAATTTCGTGTTTCAAGTTTGTTTAACAAAACCAGCTCAAATTTGTAAATTTAGAAGGGTTAGAACAAAATTTTTTACCTCCTCTAGTAGTCCAGGATGCCATACGCTCGGCGGCGAGGTCAGGGGCGGCTAGCAAAAAAAGACAATGGACCAGGTAAGACATAAGTAATGAAGAGTGGATGACTACCAGTGAAGAAATACATCTCTTTTTCTGCAAGAAAAAAGCCTCAAGCACGTGTTAAGAAGTGGGCATGACAAGAGATGCAAATCTGGTGTGTAGAAGACACTTGCCACAAGCTGTTGTCATATCAGCAAAAACTTACCTAAGTCTCTGAAGTCACAGCCAACAAGCTAAACTCAACTTTAAGAAAGCATCAAGCATAAACAAAATCTTTTGAATTTTTTTGGCTACTTCCCTAGAGCCTAATAAAAGTATGTTACTAGATATTGAAATGCTTCGCCTTTTACAAAACTGAACAAAAATACGAGGAACACTTTCCAGAAATTATATAAAATCATATAAAGGAGATGACTCTGTAAAGGTCAAAGCATAAAGCAAGGTTGGTGGCATTACTAAAAACGTAATACAAGATTTAAAAGATGAATATCATTAGTACTGAAGATGTCAAGTTATACTTCTTTAAAAATAAAGCATTCAGTTACATTTGCAACAAAGCAAACATGAAAACAACTATTATAAACTCATAGCTAAGTGATAAGAAAGTCACAGCCAAGTATTAAAATAAACAATTTATTAGAGGGTGTATCAAAGGTAAATAGGAACAAAATAGTTAAAAAGTTCCATTCATTTCTCATTTTACTTATATTTCGAATGTTAGCTTTTTAGTTGAAAGAAAACTGAAAACAAAAAGGATGAAGAATTGTTTTAAATATTTAAGAAAATTGTACTGAAGTATGTAAGAAGTTACATTTGGTAAATAACAAATAGAAATGATTTGCCATGGAGAAAATGTTCAGGCATTTAAATGTTATAGGATAATTCACTGTATATATTTTACCCCCTAATATTTTATCTTCATTCTGCTATTGCTCTGCTTAGTTAACCTATTAGCAAATAGTTAATCTACATGTATTTGAAAACTATTATTGAAAATTAAAGTATTTAGAAGCTATGGTAACATCTGGTAGTATGTTTAGTTAAACAATTGGCCCTCAGTCTATGGAAATGATCATTGGAGCTCTTTACTATCCAGAACAGAGAACTTAGTATATTGGATGACTGGTTTGGAGTTGTTTGATTACAAAAGAGAAGAAAGCCAAGACACGTTTCAAGGTTGTTATACTCAAGGTAGAAATGGTTGCTTTTGGTTAGCATTAGTTTCTGAGACAATATCTACATCTATTGACGTGTGATGGGCATGTGATAGGCGTGTGATAGGCATGTGATGGGCATATGATAGGCATGTGATGGGCATGTGATAGGCATGTGATGGGCATATGATAGGCATGTTTAACGCATCGTGAGGTGTACGTATGGCAAAAGGGAAGTGTAAAGACAGATATGTAGAAAAATTGAGAGCTGTGCAGGGGATAATCAAGGCAAAAACAGTGTGCAGAGAAATAATCTAGCATCAAACCTTGACATACAATGTTGATATATTCCGATATTTGCTTACAGTAGTTTGTTAAAACCGTTGATGTTGAAATCATTGTATGTTGAAACATATATTCTTATAAAATTGCATGTATTTTTGTTTAATTCATTTAAGCAGACTTAATGATAAGTCCTTCAAGTAATTAAATACAGCGTTAAATCAAATCAAATTTTTGAAAACCCAAATCTAAAAACCTTATTTGTTTTTAAAAACGTGAAACACTTATCGGTAAAAAATAGAGCTTTTTGTTAGAGATACAGCAAATATAGCAAGACGAGAGTCTGTTGGTAGAGTGAGTGATAGTCTAGTGGTAGAGTGAGTGATAGTCTAGTGATAGAGTGAGTGATAGTCTGGTGGTAGAGTGAGTGATAGTCTGGTGGTAGAGTGAGTGATAGTCTAGTGGTAGAGTGAGTGATAGTCTAGTGATAGAGTGAGTGATAGTCTGGTGGTAGAGTGAGCGATAGTCTGGTGGTAGAGTGAGTGATAGTCTGGTGGTAGATTGAGTGATAGTCTGGTGGTAGAGTGAGCGATAGTCTGATGGTAGAGTGAGTGATAGTCTGGTGGTAGAGTGTGTGATAGTCTGGTGGTGGAGTGAGTGATAGTCTAGTGGTAGAGTGAGTGATAGTCTAGTGATAGAGTGAGTGATAGTCTGGTGGTAGAGTGAGCGATAGTCTGGTGGTAGAGTGAGTGATAGTCTGGTGGTAGAGTGAGCGATAGTCTGGTGGTAGAGTGAGTGATAGTCGGTGGTAGAGTAAGTGATAGTCTGGTGGTAAAATGAGTGATAGTCCGATGGTAGAGTGAGTGATAGTCTAGTGGTAGAGTAAGTGATAGTCTAGTGATAGAGTGAGTGATAGTCTGGTGGTAGAGTGAGTGATAGTCTGGTGGTAGAGTGAGTGATAGTCTGGTGGTAGATTGAGTGATAGTCTGGTGGTAGAGTGAGCGATAGTCTGATGGTAGAGTGAGTGATAGTCTGGTGGTAGAGTGAGTGATAGTCGGTGGTAGAGTAAGTGATAGTCTGGTGGTAAAGTGAGTGATAGTCCGATGGTAGAGTGAGTGATAGTCTAGTGGTAGAGTAAGTGATAGTCTAGTGGTAGAGTGAGTGATAGTCTGGTGGTAGAGTGAGTGATAGTCTAGTGGTAAAGTGAGCAATAGTCTGATGGTAGAGTGAGTGATAGTCTGGTGGTAGAGAGAGTGATAGTCTGATAGTAGAGTGAGTGATAGTCTGATGGTAGAGTGAGTTATAGTCTGGTGGTAGAGTGAGTGATAGTCTATTGGTAGAGTGAGTGATAATCTGGTGGTAGAGTGAGTGATAGTCTGATGGTAGAGTGAGTGATAGTCTGATGGTAGAGTGAGTGATAGTCTAGTGGTAGAGAGAATGAAAGTCTGATAGTAGAGTGAGTGATAGTCTGATGGTAGAGTGAGTTATAGTCTGGTGGTAGAGTGAGTGATAGTCTATTGGTAGAGTGAGCGATAATCTGGTGGTAGAGTGAATGATAGTCTGATGGTAGAGTGAGTGATAGTCTGATGGTAGAGTGAGCGATAGTCTGGTGGTAGAGTGAGTGATAGTCTGGTGGTAGAGTGAGTAATAGTCTAGTGGTAGAGTGAGTGATAGTCTGATGGTAGAGTGAGTGATAGTCTGGTGGTAGAGTAAGTGATAGTCTAGTGGTAGAGAGAGTGATAGTCTGGTGGTAGAGTGAGTGATAGTCTGGTGGTAGAGTGAGTTATAGTCTGGTGGTAGAGTGAGTGATAGTCTATTGGTAGAGTGAGCGATAATCTGGTGGTAGAGTGAGTGATAGTCTGATGGTAGAGTGAGTGATAGTCTGATGGTAGAGTGAGTGATAGTCTAGTGGTAGAGAGAATGATAGTCTGATAGTAGAGTGAGTGATAGTCTGATGGTAGAGTGAGTTATAGTCTGGTGGTAGAGTGAGTGATAGTCTATTGGTAGAGTGAGCGATAATCTGGTGGTAGAGTGAGTGATAGTCTGATGGTAGAGTGAGTGATAGTCTGATGGTAGAGTGAGCGATAGTCTGATGGTAGAGTGAGTGATAGTCTGGTGGTAGAATGAGTGATAGTCTGGTGGTAGAGTGAGTAATAGTCTAGTGGTAGAGTGAGTGATAGTCTGATGGTAGAGTGAGTGATAGTCTGGTGGTAGAGTAAGTGATAGTCTAGTGGTAGAGAGAGTGATAGTCTGGTGGTAGAGTGAGCGATAGTTTGGTGGTAGAGTGAGTGATAGTCTGGTGGTAGAGTGAGCGATAGTCAGTGGTAGAGAGAATGATAGTCTGGTGGTAGAGTGAGTGATAGCCTGGTGGTAGAGTGAGTGATAGTCTGGTGGTAGAGTGAGTGATAGTCTGGCGGTAGAGTGAGTGATAGTCGGTGGTAGAGAGAGTGATAGTCTGGTGGTAAAGTGAGTGATAGTCTGGTGGTAGAGTGAGTGATAGTCTGGTGGTAAAAAGAGTGATTGTCTGGTGGTAGAGTGAGTGATAGTCTATTGGTAGAGAGAGTGATAGTCCGGTGGTAGAATGAGTGATAGTCTGGTGGTAGAGTGAGTGATAGTCTGGTGGTAGAGTGAGTGATAGTCTGGTGGTAGAGTGATAGTCTGGTGGTAAAAAGAGTGATAGTCTGGTGGTAGAGTGAGTGATAGTATATTGGTAGAGAGAGTGATAGTCCGGTGGTAGAATGAGTGATAATCTGGTGGTAGAACGAGTGATAGTGCAGTGGAAGAGTGAGTGAGAGTCTGGTGGTAAAGTGAGTGATAGTCTGGTGGTAGAGTGAGTAATAGTCCGGTGGTAGGGTGAGTGATAGTCCGGTGGTAACGTGAGTGATAGTCCGGTGGTAGGGTGAGTGATGGTCTGGTGGTAGGGTGAGTGATAGAAATATGTGACCATCATTCACTAACCTTCACTAGATATAATTATGTAAAATAACTTAATCACCAGATTTTTTACTACATTTACTTATATTTATAATTTATTTTTAAATTTGATTTTATGTGTTGAAAATTACTCCGTATATCGAGACAAAGGATTCCTTATCGTGTGTAACAAAACTCATATGTAGAGGTGATCGTAAGTCGAGGTTTGACTGTATGCTGAACTGCATGCATGCACAAGCAATTTAGCCAGCATTCCAATTTGTACAGCACTTTCTGACTGACAATCAACAGAGCTACAAATAAATCACAATGAATTATATCACAACATGAATGCAGATAATTCGAGAGCTAGCCTGAACTCCAAAGTATACCCGGGGCTGGACGATTGGGAGCTGGTCGGCCAGGCTTGTGCACTTCTGTATAGCCTTGATGAGCATGGGTTCTAGCTGGTTTGGGAGGCTGATCCAATGCCACCTTTCTTGGTCCTAAAACCCGATACAATAAAGACAATTAGATTGAGTACTAATAGATGCATAAAGGAAGACACTCAACTGACAATTGAATAGCGACCATAACTCTTACGCGTATTCTTGGGACTGCCTGCGGCGATAGTAACAGTCAGGTTTTTTCCGGATGGCTTCAAAAAAGCGATGTCACCACCACCAACAAGAAACTTAATGCTCCTTACTCCAGCTCCTTGCCATTTCTCCTTCTTCACAGCAAACTCGAGACTGTAACCAAAAGTCAATAGTGAGTAGATAGAGGAGGATGGCAGTTAGTAACTGGACAAACAAACTCCTTGCCGTCTGACAACGTAGTATGAGAACACAATTTCAATATGGCAGCTATCAACTTCGCAGCCTACCTGTTATTAAATTTTAGCCTGAGGTCACGGCTTAGCTTGGCTTTGTGGCACTTGGAGAGGCATGTCAGCACTTCAGTTTTGAAAACAGACTCAAGCAGTGAGTCATAACTATCATTACTGTGAAGTATGAAGAAGTCATCTTGCAGTGCGCTGCAAATGATTATGATACAAGTATATATAGGGGAAGGGATACATAGATCTGATGCCTTTTATTTAATCAAAGTCGTAAATGTTAATAAAATTGATCAACATTAACATTTTGTGAGCTGAATATAGTTCACTCAGTGGTTAGTTCATCGCGGCATGCATTGTAAAAAAATGATTACCAAAACACAGGTTTCATAACTTAAGCTGATCTAAGAAGATATTAGACAAAATGACAGCAAAGAGGCTGCCATGTTAATAAGGAGACCTCCAGTACGACTAATTGAAAAGCTAGAACTCTTATTTGCATGATGGATGCTGATGGATATGTCTAAGTCAAAGATATGTCTAAGATGGATGCTGATGGATATGTCTAAACAAACAAGGCCTTGAGCTACTTACATAAAACAACATCTGACCTTTAATCCAATGTTACTCAGTATATAATCGCAGTAAGTTACTCAGTACATAATCACAGTAAATTCCTCAGTATATAATCACAGTAAGTTACTCAGTATATAATCACAGTAAGTTACTCAGTATATAATCACAGTAAGTTACTCAGTATATAATCACAGTAAGTTAATCAGTATATAATCACAGTAAGTTACTCAGTATATAATCACAGTAAGTTAATCAGTATATAATCACAGTAAGTTACTCAGTATATAATCACAGTAAGTTACTCAGTATATAATCACAGTAAGTTACTCAGTATATAATCACAGTAAGTTACTCAGTATATAATCACAGTAAGTTACTCAGTATATAATCACAGTAAGTTACTCAGTATATAATCACAGTAAGTTAATCAGTATATATTCACAGTAAGTTACTCAGTATATAATCACAGTAAGTTAATCAGTATATAATCACAGTAAGTTACTCAGTATATAATCACAGTAAGTTACTCAGTATATAATCACAGTAAGTTACTCAGTATATAATCACAGTAAGTTAATCAGTATATAATCACAGTAAGTTAATCAGTATATAATCACAGTAAGTTACTCAGTATATAATCACAGTAAGTTACTCAGTATATAATCACAGTAAGTTAATCAGTATATAATCACAGTAAGTTCCTCAGTATATAATCACAGTAAGTTACTCAGTATATAATCACAGTAAGATACTCAGTATATAATCGCAGTAAGTTACTCAGTATATAATTACAGTAAGTTACTCTGTATATAATCACACTAAGTTAATCAGAATATAATCACAGTAAGCGACTGGGTATGTCATCACTAAACATGTGATGACATAAAGCATGTTTCAATGAAAAGCTTTATTTCATAATCAAAATACTTAGTGAAGCGTAGATACAATGTTCTCAAAGGATTTCAGCAGGTTTGAAAACACGCAAACAATGATGCCTTAACGAAATAGTATCATTATTTGCTATACAACAGTTGAATGTTAGAAAATTTATTAATGTAAGTTGATTGTAGACCAATAGTAAACTAGGTCTTACCTGAGAGATACGCCTGTTATTTGCTCGTAGTCCAGTTTTCGTTTTATCACTTCTTCATATTGGCCTTTTTGTGGTCCTTTTTTTATTACCTCTCGACCAACCAGGTAGACAAACTTGTTAGTAACTACCAAGTCCATCTTGGTTGTCTGCAATAATGCTATACTTTAGAAAAAGGCACTGAGAAGACTTAGATATATTCTTGTACATAACCAACAGATCTATTACCAGGCGAGTAACACAAGTAATTTTAATATGTTATTAAGACTCACACCTTAAACCTCCTGTTATATTTAGTAACTGTGCCAGCAAACTCCACTTTTTCCCTTCGACCCACAAGAGCTTTGACACCTGGATTGTCGTCTAAACCAATGTAGTCTCCTACAAAGTTCCTATTGACGCTGAATCGTCTTCTCTCCTTCTTGTTGAACAGTATATCACTCGCTTGCTCTCTCAGCTTGAAATAGTAGCGCTTTGCGTTGTACTGCTTCCATGCCTTCTGTAAGACTCGTGCGAATTTGTCAAATTTCCTCTCTCGTACCTCCTCAAGCAAGAAGAGCTACAATCATGGTTATAGTAGCTGTAAGTTGAGAAAACATATTTTAGAGCACTCTATTAGAATAGTATATTAGAGCACTCTATTAGAATAGTCTATTAAAGCTTTCTATTTGATCACTCTATTACAGTAGTACACTGGACCCTCGCCTTACGATTTTAATTCTTTCCAGTGTTAAACTAGTATGTTAAAAGAAGTAACTAAAGTGACTTACAGTAACTTTAGTGTACATACTTAGTGTACATATTTAGTGTACATATTTAGTGTACATATTTAGTGTACATATTTAGTGTACATATTTAGTGGTTATGATCTGCAATAAAATGTAACATTACAATTTACTATGTGCAGTACGTATCGTAGACAGTTCTTACCTTCGAGACAGACATAAAACATAAACGTTATTAGGTATAGGTATTTTACTATGTGCAGTACGTATCGTAGACAGTTCTTACCTTAGAGACAGACATAAAACATAAACGTTATTAGGTATAGGTATTTTACTAAACTTCAACTATGTCATCGGCTGAAATTTTGTTTCCGGTTTCATTTTCACTATAACTGCGCTGAACTGAGAGAGGGAGAGAGAAAACCGAGCATTGTACCACTTTCAAGCCTTGCGAGAGGGATTTCAACAAATAGCATATCTTCATTATTTTGACCTATCCAGCACACCGACTGCCAAATTTGAATTTAAAAAAACTTGTGTTTTTTTCTTATGGCGAAAAAAATGTCGCATGGTGGGGATGGAAAACCATTGTGAGGTGAAAAAATCATGTAAAGTGACATCGTATACTAGGGAGCGCACGGTATTTGGTTATTTTATATAGGAAATAGTGCCTTGAGACACGAGTAAATTGACATACGAGCTCAATGGCAGAATGCATTAAGCCCGTATAACGAGGTATGGCTATATTAGAACTTTCTAATATAGCATTCTATTAGAGCTGTAACTTAAATCATTGTAATAGATCATTCTACTAATGGCCTCTGTTAAATTGTTTATTGAATAATGACTGCAAAGTGACATATGTAATTATTACTTACAGATTCTGGATTTTTGATAAATACTTTTGTCTTTCCAAGCTGCCATTGGTCATCGTCCATATGCACGGAGTTCATGATGAGGCTAATACCTTGGTCAGGTCTGCCTCGCCACACCGGATACGTCTCAGGAGTAAGTATGGCGTACCTAATCACAAATCATATGTTCGATCAGTTGGTGTTTCTTCAGCTCAAGTTATCCTACAGGCCACAATTTGCATAATTTTTCATGAATACCAAAAATCACGTTCACTTCTAAAGATTCTGTTGATATGTGAAAAAGAGTTGATATCCTTAGAGCATGATCACAACTAGTTTATGTAATAAATACAGCAAAGAGTACTTCTATTTTGATGAGATCACAAAAACAGGCAGAGGGAAAAGCTATCTACAGTGTATAACAAGTGCTGAGCAGTATGAGGTTGCATGACTAATTCAACTGGTCCTGCTGTATGAGTCTAACCTGCGTAGAAACTTGTCAAAGACTCTCCTGTAGGCGAATCCAGCCCTTCGCACCCTTATATTCTCCTTGAGACCGAGATATTCAACCTGGTGCTTTGTCCTGCTGTCTTCCCAGTCCTTCGGTTTCTTTGTTTCATTTGGTTTGATACAGCGAATATAATGAGGGGTGCACTTCATCAGTTTGCTCACTAAATCATTAGCTTGTCTTTTAATTTTGTTACCAAAGGTGGTTGGACGTCCCTTGTTCATTGATGCAATATCTTCAGGGAAGAGGCTACGAATGAACTCCCTGTAACAAGATGTAGATGGCAGCTAAAACATTGAATAATGACAGGCACCTAAACTTGAAGAGAGAAAAAGATGAGAAAGGAGAGAGAGGTGAGAAAAGAGAAGACGGTAGCAAGAGAGGGAGAAAGTGATGGGAAGAGATAAGAGAGTGAAGAAAGATGGTGGAGAAAAGGAGTTCAGTGAAATATCGTAAAGTGACGGGAAGCAGACTAAAGTGGCAAAGTTGAGTGGAAAAGAGGAGAGGGATGAACAGGAGAGAGGTGAACAGGAGAGAGGTGAACAGGAGAGAGGTGAACAGGAGAGAGGTGAACAGGAGAGAGATGAACAAGAGTGAACACGAGTGGAGAGTGGAAAGGAATGGAGAGATGTAGAAATGTGGAATAAAGACGGAGATGTAGAGATGTGGAGTGAAGACGGGGATGTAGAAATGTGGAGTGAAGAAGGGGATGTAGAAATGTGGAGTGAAGACGGAGATGTAGAAATGTGGAGTGAAAACGGAAATGTAGAAATGTGGAGTAAAGATGGAGATGTGGAAATGAGGAGAATGTAGAGAATGTAGGAAAAGAGAGGGGAAGATGAGTAGAGAATGATTTGAACACTTACTGCTCGCTGCTCTGCATAAGCTCTATGAGATCAGGAAAGAGCTGGTCTCTGTTTCTTTCACAGAAACCATCCACAGTGTAGGAGACTTGACCTGCATAGTGATGAATCACAAATCCGCTTGGGTTGCCTTGATAGTGCTTATGCCTTCCCACTGCATTGCCTAGTTTCTGTCAACAAGACAAGTTAAAGTCTAGACAGAATGTGAGATCATTACAGACTAAAGTAGCGAAGTGCCTAATGCCTCAATACTGGAACATTTATTCAAAAATTGCCGAGCAGCGGCTCGAAAATAAAAGGTTTCCTTATCGCGATGCATCCAGTGTTAAGTACGGGAGAGCACAAGTCAAGTGCATCAATCCCAGCAGCGCTAAAACTTAACAGATAGAATTTTGTTCCTAATCCAGTATGGTATGAAGGAATGATGCACTGACACTTCATGGTGGACAGAAACACTTGATGGTAGACAGTGACACTTGCTGCTAGACAGTGACACTTGATGCTAGCCGGTAACACTTGATGCTAAACGGTGACAATTGATGCTAGACGGTGGCATTTGATGATAGACGGTGACACTTGACGCTAGATGGTGACACTTGACGCTAGATGGTGATACTTGATGCTAGACGTTGACACTTGATACTAGACGGAGACACTTGATGCTAGACGGTGACACTTGATGATAGACGGTGACACTTGATGATAGACAGTGACACTTGATGATAAACGGAGACACTTGATGTTAGACGGTTACACTTGATGATAGACCATGATTGCTCATAAATTGATACATTTGTATGTGAAATTGATAGAATCCAAAAACATGAGTACATGTATATATGTACTCGTATGCACTATGTATAGAGAATATCATATATGTAGAGAGAATAGTAAAACCGACTAACCTGCAAAAGGGTCTGATCCGCTCCTTCTGCGACAGCATGCATAGTTGCACATACATCATCCAACACACAGATGATACCTGGTGGCTTTTTTTCATCAATTAAATCACAGACCACCTTGTTGTTGAAAAAGTCAATAGGTTTCCATTTAACACCCTCCTGCACATACTCCTCCTGTGTAATAGAGTACTTCACCATGCATGTATAACCACTAGTCAACTGTAAGATGCTTGATAAGTGGTCTGTGAGTGTAACAGCCAATGGTAAGATGTGCGACACAAGTGCAAACTTGAAGGAAGATGTCCCATGCCAATGCATAGTATGCGTTACTGAACAGCATCTTTCAAAATTTGAGTTTACAAGTAGAGTTGTGTGCTCCTTAGTGCTGTTTCACCACACAGTAACAAACTTATTTCATATGTATTTAGTCATTCGTCAGCTAGAGACAATAAAATCTGTCCTCACAAGTATGCCTTGTTTGCATTGTCATAAATTGCTGTGAGCAGCGTCTGTTTGTTACAATGCTGTAAAAATCTCATAAAGTAGGCAAAAATTCAAGCACAACCCTCAGAGATTTTTACATTAACTAGAATTACTTCAACACCATGTCCATTGATGTCATGACTTCAGCTTCATTTGCTACTGTTTGTCTAGGTGCAGTTAATAAATGGGTGCCAGATTATTGGGAGAAAGGAAAAGTGCAAAACATTTTCAATGAGGATGCAGACAGTAAAAATTATACAAACTCATGCATGTATTCAGATGCATGACAACAGATGACCTTGAGAACATGCTAAGGGCAACCGGAAAATATAATTTAAACTGAACCCACCTTTTACATTAGGCGTTTTTAGCTAGACAAGTACCTGCAAGCAGCACATATGCAATGTCAACTAGCTTACCTGCTCGGCCTTCAGCGTCAGCTCGATGAAAATCTGTTGAAGACGCTCATTCACATAGTTGATACAAAATTGTTCAAAGCCATTCCGAGCAAATATTTCAAAACCATAGATGTCCAAGATTCCAACATTGATCTCTTCCCTGTCTATGCTCATAGCCTTATTCACAACCTAGTAGATCAGAGGAAGTAAAACGACCAGTCACTGAATGTCAAAACCTTGAACTAGCGGCTGTGAACCCATACTTGGGAAGAAGAGACGACTTTAAAAACAATTAAGAGTTGCCACAGCAAACCTGCTGTGATAATCGACTTATTCGAATAAAATAAAATGGCACTTACATGTATATGCAATCTTTAATAGCAATTATGAATTACTCAAAATATTATTATTAGGAATATAAACTCTCCCCTCTTAGCTAAAGTACATCACAGCACCTATTGTGTCTATGTGATACATATTACCAATTTACAGGTAGAATGCTTGCTGTTGCATATGATGTGATTGTAAAGCCATGGCTACCTATCATTTGAGCAACATCATTTACACAGTATTACTTCTTCTCATAGAAGGAATTGTCTTCTCATATAACAAAACTAGAAGAGAAGAAGTAAAAGCACCTGAACGAGGAAGTCGAACAGTCGAGTGTAAATGGCCTTGGAGAGAGCATCTCTGGTGTGTGCTGCCTGATCGACATTCAAAGTTACCTCTATTTTCTCGCTCTTGTTGCCCCACTTGGTGTCCATGATGCGAGAAAGAAGCTTGTTTTGTAGCTGCTCCTCAGTGATGCCAAGTAAGTATGAAGGGAAGCTGAGGTCTAAAGTGCCACAAAGTAAGAATGTATTGCGAGGCCTGGCAAGATGCAGCATAGCATCAGAAGACCACCACATTTTGCACATCGTAAAACAACCCAAACCATGGAATTGCGCACCAGACAATGCTATAGAGTCACTCAGAAGGTGAGATGTCATACGTAGCACAACAGAATCCTAGTTGTGCAAAGCCTTCTGTTAGCCGTTTTATGCTGTGGATGTACAACAAAACATTAAGCAATTCCAATGTTAGTTCACATCCAGCTGACAGCCATGATCGCTAGCAGTCACTCACTAATGCTACAATTGACTACCAGTGTGATGAGCCAGTGCAAACAACTATAGTTTAGGAGTTGCTATCTTACGCGTCCTTAACCTAAATTTACGATTTATGTGAAGCATGCAATACAGGCTGTGTTTTGTGAACAGAGCCGGTTTAAATCACACAATGTTTCAATCACAGCATATCCATGTACATTATGTACATTCTGTTTGCTTTATTTACATTAATGGAATTTGTATATATATAAGAAATCATTTCCTTCATCTTGCAATAGACAAGCAGCTGCTGTCAAATATGACCATGAGTGGTGCCAATTTTGATGAACAGACAAATAGCGCTATCTTTTCACACAGTAGGTATAAATGTTTAAAAGCTAACGAATGAAATGTAGTTCCACTTGGAACACTTGGCAGGGTGCTTCAGCCAAAAGAAACAGTGTGAAACCAATAATACAGTCTAACATTGACTTACGAAATTAATCTATTTTGATATTTGCTTAACACGTAAAAACTGTTGCGTATCAGAACAAATATTCCTATACAAACCCTTTAAATATGTTTAACATGTTCTAGAGCTAAAGAAAATTACAATAAATACTTCAAATGGTTACATATAGCATTAAAACTAATGTATTATATAAGACTATATGAAATACAGAAGTATTTCACTTGGTATATTGAGAATCTCTGCTCATATTTATGATGAACCTCGAGACATTCGCATGTAGGGGGTGACGGTGAGATGAGGTTTGACTGTACTTACTTAAAAGCATTGTTTGTAGAGGTGATGGCAAGTTGAGGGTTGACTGTACTTAGAAGCATTGTATGTAGAAGTGACGGTGTGTTGAGGTTTGACTGTACTTAGAAGCATTGTATGTAGAGGTGATGGTGTGTTGAGGTTTGACTGTACTTAGAAGCGTTGTATGTAGAGGTGATGGTGTGTTGAGGTTTGACTGTACTTAGAAGCATTGTACGTAGAGGTGATGGTGTTTTGAGGTTTGACTGTACTTAGAAGCATTGTATGTAGAGGTGACGGTGTGTTGAGGGTTGACTGTACTTAGAAGCATTGTATGTAAAGGAGATGGTGTGTTGAGGTTTGACTGTACTCAGAAGCATTGTATGTAGACGTGATGGTAAGTTGAGGTTTGACTGTACTTACAAGCATTGTATGTAGAGGTGATGGTAAGTTGAGGTTTGACTGTACTTAGAAGCATTGTATGTAGAGGTGATGGTAAGTTGAGGTTTGACTGTACTTAGAAGCATTGTATGTAGAGGAGATGGTAAGTTGAGGGTTGACTGTACTCAGAAGCATTGTATGTAGAGGTGATGGTGTGTTGAGGTTTGACTGTACTAAGAAGCATTGTATGTAGAGGAGATAGTGTGTTGAGGTTTGACTGTACTCAGAAACATTGTATGTAGATATGATGAGTTGAGGTTTGACTGTACTTAGAAGCATCGTATGTAGAGGTGATGGTGTGTTGAGGTTTGACTGTACTTAGAAGCATCGTATGTAGAGGTGATGGTGTGTTGAGGTTTGACTGTACTTGAGAAACAACTAGATGAGAGCCTGACTTACACTCAGCATCTCTAATGGCTGCATAGTTCCCATTCTCAACAAAGCCAATGTTCCCTATGTGAAGGATTCCAGCTACTAGGCTCACTACAGACTCTTGTACGTCTGAAGACATGCCCATCACGTTCATTGCCCTCTACAGACAGTCAAATGGAGACATACTTTGAGTTTAACTTTAATTTCTCATTAGTTGCTGTTAATTGAAAACACTGAATGTCATAGACAAAAATATGAGCAATGATTAGGGCAGACTCAAGATACAGCACGAGGAACGCCTGCAGGCTGAGACTCACCAGCGTGTCTTGATACTCCGTCCTATCATCCATCCCATCCACCTTGTATGATCCGCTTTGGTTCAGGTAGAAATAATAGCTAGGCTCTGTAATTCCGAGTGATTCTACAAACCGTACAACAGACGCGTGACCATGGGTTTAGCCTGCATAGCCATGGTTGAGAGCAATTAGGAGAATGACACAATAGATTATGACAACAAGAGCAAGTAACATGTAATACTGTTATACATGTAACACTAAGTACATGTAGAATATACATGTAACACTAAGTACATGTAGAATATACATGTAACACTAAGTACATGTAGAATATACATGTAACACTAAGTACATGTAGAATATACAAGTAACACTAAGTACGAGTAGAATATACATGTAACACTAAGTACGAGTAGAATATACATGTAACACTAAGTACATGTAGAATATGCAAGTAACACTAAGTACGAGTAGAATATACATGTAACACTAAGTACGAGTAGAATATACATGTAACACTAAGTACGAGTAGAATATACATGTAACACTGAGTACGAGTAGAATATACATGTAACACTAAGTATGAGTAGAATATACATGTAACACTAAGTACGAGTAGAATATACTAGTAATACTAAGTATATGTAGAATATACATGTAACACTAAGTATGAGTAGAATATACTAGTAATACTAAGTACATGTAGAATATACATGTAACACTAAGTACAAGTAGAATATACATGTAACACTAAGTACAGGTAGAATACCTCTGACCGTTGCATCAGCTCCTGCACATATCTGATAGAATATATGGAATCCTCTCTCTGTTGCATTTTGACCAACAACTCTGGACTGAAAAAGGCAGCAAGAAATGACACATAGATGAAATTACGTAGATGAGAAGGTGATATGTATGTTAACATCGTACATACTGAACATCACTGACAGACGCACCTTTTCTAAGAGGAAATTAGATATTTTTCCCCCGATGGGCTCTCCTCCTCTACTAAACTGTATCTCTACATACTTGCCCTGCAAGATTAACTGTAGTGAGAGTATAACTAAAGTCTATGCCAAAGCTTGTACAACGACAACAAATAACAGAAAGGAAGAATAATGATTACATCATAAAACAAATAGCAAATGAAATGCCACATTTGCCTGTCTAAGAAAACATGCGTGTGAACTTAGTAGTACTTACAAATCTGCTGGAATTGTTGTTCCTTACAGTTTTGGCATTTCCAAAGGCTTCGAGCAAAGGGTTTGACTCAAGGATAACATCTTTCACTTTCTGTACATGCTCACCACCTCCAGAGACTCTCGCTATGTATGCCATGATATACTTAGCTGACACAGTTTTTCCAGCACCGCTCTCTCCACTGAAATAGCAACAGCTTCCAGAATAAATGGCAACTCGAGTCTGAATATGTGAGTATTACAGACACAAGCCTTTGACCATTGCTATGTCTCAGCATTTATCGCTAGTAGTTATGTGTATGTCGACTTGCTACAAATTATGCTTAGGTTATCAACACCAACCAAGTATTGCTAAGTGGCACATTGCTGGATGAAAGACAGTGTGTAATAGCTATTCTCACTTCCAACAAAATCTACAGGCTAGAGGACAGACCTTTTGAAAAAGTAGAGTGAATGAAAAATAACTAATGCAGTACCTGATAATAACGCACTGATTCTCCAGGTCTATTAACATATTGCGGTACATATTGTCTGTCAGAGCATAGATGTGTGGAGGATTCTCATATGATGCCTAAACGAAATGAGACCTGAGAGTAGATACAACATGTAGAGGCTTGCAATGCAAGCAAAATAAGTGGCGCCAACATGACATATGAAGGAAGAGATGGATGTCTTCCTGCCTCAGATGGGTACTGTTATCATTACCATGGCAACATTTCGGGTACCCAAACTTGAAACACCTGTATAATTGAGCTGAAGCCCATAATTACACTTTTAGCTATTGCAACGTCACAATAAATTATAAGCAGTGGGCCCTGGAGTTAGTTCAAAACAGCTATTCTCATTGTACTGATTTTAGTTTGTGATGCTGATTTGTGACCAAAAATCTCTAATGAACCCTAGGACAATGCCTTTTGATGGAATGCATTTGGCTAAAACAATGGACTCATTAAGGTTTTGTGGTAATCAAGCCATATTAGGTTTCCTTAATTTAGGCATTAGCGGACAGGATCCATATGATTGGTAGCTATAGGCTGTTAGTGCCTCCCTAATGGATAAAGCTAATTCTAAGCTTATTCATTATGGAAGCTACATCTAAGCTCTTTGGCACTGACAAAGAGTGGTCAGTGACAAAACGGTCACTCTTTGTCACTGACAACCATAATGTTTGTCACTGACAAAGAGTAGTCAGTGACAAAACAGTCACTCTTTGTCACTGACAACCATAATGTTTGTCACTGAGAAAAAGTATTCAGTGACAATCAGTCACTCTTTGTCACTGACGACCATGTTTGTCACTGACAAAGAGTATTCAGTGACAAAACAGTCACTCTTTGTCACTGCCAACCGATACTAGTTGGAAAATAGTGATGATCACTTTATGATGCTACTGCTTTGTAGTGTTGATAAAAGCATGCTGTTTGCTATTGACATCTTTAAGCATAAGGATAATATTTGGCAGTACCTGCTTGCATGCGCTGATCTCCGTATATTTCCTATAAACCTAAACTTGGAACAGAGACTTAGGTGGTTTAATGTGAAAAAACTCATATGAATAAAATCAACCAAACGGCATTAGCTAATAAGCTCAGTTTATTTGGAATTTAAGCCGCACCAAGCATGAATCAAGATGACGCAAAACAGGATTTAAGATATGATACGGCTCGTTAGCAATCAGTTTCCACTCGAGCAAAACTGCACGGCACATGCACTTCAATACGGCTATCATAATATGGCTCTCACACCATTTAAATCTAAGTAACTAGAAACCAACTTACTTATGTTTAGCCAGGGGCGGATTTACTGTGGTGCATATGGTGCAAATGCACCACACTAAATATGGAAAAAAATTTTTAAAAAAAGATTTAAAATCCATCAAGAATTGAGTGAATTACATTTCATTTCACTGAGAACTTTCTTTGGGAGGAAACAAACAAAAATGGCCTAGTAGGGCTCGTTATAACATCAAGTTTTAATAACCTCGACCTGAATTTGTCTAGCTTATAAACAAATGAGGGTGGTCCCAATAGACATTCCTAATTGAGCCACAACTTTTTTGAAAGAAATACTACAAGCAATTTTAAAAGCAAATTGTCTCAGAAGAAAGGCAAAAAACAAACTTTGGATCATTTCTTTCAACAACAAAACAATTCCAAAAAGTAGGCCTACTATGTCTGTTTTTTTAAGATGGTTGTGTAGCTAATAGCTAATTTTATTGCACAATTGTTTGTTAACTTTCCGTTTACATGTGATCTTGATATACATAGTATAAGAAACTTTATAAAACACCAATTTGATTAATCATATGTAATGTCAATTTTTACCTCTAAACTTGCTGTTTGCTGCAAACAAATGATTACACTTTTTGGACTCAAACACACCCCTTCATTCTAAGATGCCTAAATTTCAAAAGGTTCCGCCGACGCGGGGCCAGGCGATTAACACAAAATTTTGCACCACCCACTTTTTTTTTAGATCCGCCCCTGTTTAGCTTTCTGCAACAGTTGAAAACCAACCCCTGAAAAACTACCAAGAAATTCAGCCATCCTACTAGCTACCTTTTAGTTAAGGTGGACTGACTAGTTGACTATAGATAATTTTTAACTAGTATAAATGCAACATTAAAATATGAGATAACAGGAAACACAACATATAAATGTTTCAGAGCAAATTTAGGAATACTGCGGCTACTTATGAGGGCAGTAATTACCTTGACTATATCACAACTCATTGCTACTCTGTGTGACTATACAACAACTCATTACTACCTTTTGTGACTATATCACAGCTTATTGCTACCTTGTGTGACAACAGCCAAATTCAGGTCTTTTAACTGCCCACCAAACATAACAGCACTATTGATCCCACCTTCTGGCAGCACTATTGATCACATCTTCTGACAGTACTATTGATCACAGCTTCTGACAGTACTATTGATCACACCTTCTGACAGTACTATTGATCACATCTTCTGACACTACTAGCGATCACATCTTCTGACAGCACTATTGATCACATCTTCTGACAGCACTATTGATCACACCTTCTGACAGCACTATTGATCCCACCTCCTGACAGCACTACTGATCACACCTTCTGACAGTACTACTGATCACATCTTCTGACAGCACTATTGATCCCACCTTCTGACAGCACTACTGATCACACCTTCTGACAGTACTACTGATCACATCTTCTGACAGCACTATTGATCCCGCCTCCTGACAGCACTACTGATCACACCTTCTGACAGTACTACTGATCACATCTTCTGACAGCACTATTGATCCCACCTTCTGACAGCACTACTGATCACACCTTCTGACAGCACTATTGATCCCACCTTCTGACAGCGCTATTGATCACACTTCTGACAGCGCTATTGATCACACTTTCTGACAGCGCTTATGATCACACTTTCTGACAGCGCTATTGATCACACTTCTGACAGCGCTATTGATCACACTTCTGACAGCGCTATTGATCACACTTCTGACAGCGCTATTGATCACACTTCTGACAGCGCTATTGATCACACTTCTGACAGCGCTATTGATCACACCTTCTGACAGCGCTATTGATCACACTTTCTGACAGCGCTATTGATCACACTATATGACAGCACTATTGATCACACTTCTGACAGCGCTATTGATCACACTTCTGACAGCGCTATTGATCACACTTCTGACAGCGCTATTGATCACACTTCTGACAGCACTATTGATCATACTATATGAGAGAATAATTGGCATTTAAAGGTTGACTTGCAACAAAATCCACATTACAGTTATTTGATATGAAAAGATTCACCATGTCTTACTCTGTTGTGTTGCAGGTGCAAAATATGTGGAAATGTGATTACAGGCTCTTAAAAGATCAAAAATGAACAGAAAATCGCAGCCACACGAGACCGCCGTAGTTTGGATTCTCTTTCCAAAACGGCTCAAATGTGACGCAGTTGTGAGAGATGGTTTCTGTTTACACTTTCATGCAACCTTATTCGTCGCAATATTTTCACAAATATACTTCACGCATTCAATAAAACCATGTCTATTGTTCTTACGCGTCTGTTTTATCGTCACTGTAATGCTGTCAGTTTTAGCACTGATATCGTATAACTTACCATAAAAAATCGTTAAACTGTTTAACCCTAGCTCGAAGGAGTACATATCATTGTCTGATAATCATGACGGGCCTGTTGGTCACTTGTGATAATCGAAAAGTGCTGCAGAAATTATTTGCGAAGTATTGGGTCACATGATTAGATTACGTCTTGCCGATTAGACCAAACCGAAACAAAACTGTAAAGTAGCGAGCATCTATATTTGATACGGGGTCTTTGGTAAAACCCGAAGTGTTTGTCATAAACTAATGCTACGATAAGTTTCATATTGAGCTTTTTATTGGCCTTTCAATTCACGTGAGAACATCACGTGACAAGACAATAACCAAATTTTATGGCTACGTCATCGAAATAAAGAGATTCCAATCTACGGCGGCTTTGCATTTTTGAGCTTTTAAGAGCTTTTAATCACATTTCCACATGTTTGGCACCTAAAACACAACAGAGTAAGACATGGGGAATTTTTTGATACCAAATAACTGTACTGTGAATTTTATTGCAAGTCAACCTTTAAGCTTGATTATCGTAATGATAAAAATGAGCAGAGCTGTCGTCAAGAGCACATAAATTCAACCTGTTAATAGCTTCCTATATTCACGCAATATTTGGGAAACCTGACTTTTCTAACAACTAAAAACCAGAGCATAACATTCATACTTACAGTTGATTATAAGGTTCTTGCTAGTAAGTTAGTACAAATTAACCACCTACTACTGCAAGTGACTTGACAAACAATGTGTAGAAATTGCAGCGGTGAACAGAACGACATGTCACGAGGACACAAGTCGCTTCAAATTTAGATCAGCAAACATGGCCAACTGTAAGCATGAAATACAACTTACCGCTCCTTGGTATATTTCTATTTCTTTCTGAGTAAAATAGGGCATCTCTTTGAATGGATTGACAGCTATAAGCACAGGACCAATGTATGTCTGAGGAGAGATAAGGAAGCTTATACAAAAAGTATGCGACATAGAGACGGTAGAAATTCACATATGCATGTATATGACATAGAGACGGGAGTAATTCACATATGCATGCCAATCTAGAGAACTCTGCTAGCTGTAAAGCTGAGACAGTACATCAGACATCAGAAAACCACTAGTATTGATGAGATGTACTGCGACTGTCATCGATAGGTAGGTAGAGGTGGTCAGAGAATATTGTCTGATATGAATGTCAACACTTAAAAGAGTGAGCGTTGAGAGGCTTGAATTGAACCCTACTGATTTATAATTTCAGTGTTAATCTCTAAATTCGGTGTTTGATGTCTGTAACACGAAAAAATTTATTCAAAAAACTTTTAAATACTGGTTTTATGTAAGTTTATGGTCAAGGCAACACTATAAGCATAAGAGTTATCTTCCCTCATACCTGCTCTAAGACCATGTGGTGAATGCAGTACATTCAGTTGAATTTGAAAATTTGAATGACAACTTAAAAAAAACACGATAAATAACAGATAACAAGATGTGGAACTATCATTCAAGAGCGAAAGTTGGCAGCACTCTGCTAATAATAGCAGCATAAACTGGACTGACGGGTGGCAAGCCCTAACTGGACTGACGGGTGGCAAGCCCTAACTGGACTGACGGGTGGCAAGCCCTAACTGGACTGACGGGTGGCAAGCCCTAACTGGACTGACGGGTGGCAAGCCCTAACTGGACTGACGGGTGGCAAGCCCTACTGGACTGACGGGTGGCAAGCCCTAACACGAAAGGGTTGAGGTTTAATCTCACGACCAAACATGAGCGAAGCGAATGTTTGGGAGCTTTATGATAAATGCATATGCGCACACAACTCCCGAAAAATTATCCGTTAACGGCTGTTACCAAACCCTTGTACCGAAATCCAATCAAAAGATTTAACCATTTTTGTGTAGAGTCGTTCAAGTATAATAATGATACAAAACACATAAACATATTTAAATATGTTACCAAGTCCTTGAAAGGTTGACGCAATATCCTAAAACTAACCCATCTGATTGGATTATACATAATTAGACAGATTAATTTGGCCTTAAATTGCCATAAAAACTTGATAAGCTTTTTCAAATGAAAATTAAGACCGGCCAATGAAACGCCGATAAGGCCGTGCGACAGAGTCTAGAACTATTAAGTCGTGCGGATTTCACGAGAAAAACGTGCACATTTCATCAGTCTATGGCATTGTCCAATTGCCGAAGGTTTCTGTAATTAATGTAGAAGTACTGAAAAGTAATCGTTTCTTTTTTGCCGATTCTACCGGAGTCTTTTGGACACTTATAATGAGTACTTTGGTATTCCAACTGATGTTCAAAGCAGTGAAAGTAATGGAAATGACGATGATATTTTTCTAACAATTCTTATAAGATAATTACAATATTTAATTATAAGAATAAGTATTCGATTTTATACGATTATTATAAGATTTAGTTATAAGAATAATCATTCGAATTTACAAGATCAAAGTATATAGTGACCAATGGTGTGCAATATGTTACTGTTATTATTTTTCTAAAGATTTTGTTGATGATACTGCGGCTGTGTACCAATATCGCGGTACTGCCAAGCCGTTTTTAATATCTGCAAAATTAAATAATAGGCCTACATTTTCTTATACACATACATCTATTTCTATGACAACCAGCTAAAATCTGTTTAGATTTTTAAATTCAGCATAAATCTTTAGATATAGATACAGAAATCTAGATAAATATCACAACTTTTTGGTATTGGTTGCTATGACCAATGATACACAGCCCCCCTAGTCTGGGTATATTACACCGCAGCTTGCCATTTTACTTCTAATATTGTATTTCTCCTATTGCAGGGAAGAGATATAAACATATAATCTTCTCCCTTCATTATTGCTGTTAGTTGTACATAATATGACCCTGTACATTACAGCTACCATTGCAGCTACCATTGCAGTTCTTCTATTGCACTGCACTGCCATTTGACTGCTAATATTGCATTTCTCAGCCAGCAGTATCTTTTCTTTTTTCAATTATCACTTTGGTCGTGGGCTGTATGACAAGGGAATTTCTAGTTGTACTTATTAGCATTGTAAGAATGTTTAACAATGTATGACTTATTTTAGACTTGTGCTCTAACTGATAAGTCAAAACAATATAAGAAGTGAGCATCAGTGATAACTTAGGTTACGATGTTTTGATTTGAGCAGTTATAACATGACAAGTGACGGCAAGTGATAGCATAAATTATTGACTAAGTACCACTACTTTTATGTTGATTGATTAAATAATGATAACTACGCTCTTAATAGTTGAAGCATGAATGTTTCATAATGACAATAAGTGCATGTATAGTATACAGCGCAGACAAGGCACAAGGGAAAATAACTCTTGCAGAGCTAAAAGTGTCATCTTCTATAGTATCCAGGTAGAAGCTAAAAGCAATTGTCAAAAAATTGTTGGAGTGATCGTCTACTCGGTAGGTGATTTAGATGAGCACACAAAATACTAACATTTCTGGTAATTATTTCCAGTCTATATTTGTATCAACTACCATCAGCAGTATTCAATAGTCCCTAGGTGTATCAACTACCATCAGCAGTATTCAATAGTCCCTAGGTGTATCAACTACCATCAGCAGTATTCAATAGTCCCTAGGTGTATCAACTACCATCAGCAGTATTCAATAGTCCCTAGGTGTATCAACTACCATCAGCAGTATTCAATAGTCCCTAGGTATATCAACTACCATCAGTAGTATACAATGGTCCCTAAGTGTATCAACTACCATCAACAGTATTCAATAGCCCCTAGGTGTATCAACTACCATCAGCAGTATTCAATAGTCCCTAGGTGTATCAACTACCATCAGCAGTATTCAATAGTCCCTAGGTGTATCAACTACCATCAGCAGTATTCAATAGTCCCTAGGTGTATCAACTACCATCAGCAGTATTCAATAGTCCCTAGGTGTATCAACTACCATCAGCAGTATACAATAGTCCCTAGGTGTATCAACTACCATCAGCAGTATTCAATAGTCCCTAGGTGTATCAACTACCATCAGCAGTATACAATAGCCCCTAGGTGTATCAACTATCATCAGCAGTATTCACTAGTCCCTAGGTGTATCAACTACCATCAGTAGTATACAATAGCCCCTAGGTGTATCAACTACCATCAGCAGTATTCAATAGTCCCTAGGTGTATCAACTACCACCAGCAGTATTCAATAGTCCCTAGGTGTATCAACTATCATCAGCAGTATTCACTAGTCCCTAGGTGTATCAACTACCATCAGCACTATTCAATAGTCCCTAGGTGTATCAACTACCATCAGCAGTATTCAATAGTCCCTAGGTGTATCAACTACCATCAGCAGTATTCAATAGTCCCTAGGTGTATCAACTACCATCAGCAGTATTCAATAGTCCCTAGGTGTATCAACTACCATCAGCAGTATTCAATAATCCCTAGGTGTATCAACTACCATCAGTAGTATTCAATAGTCCTTAGGTGTATCAACTACCATCAGCAGTATACAATAGTCCCTAGGTGTATCAACTACCATCAGCAGTATTCAATAGTCCCTAGGTGTATCAACTACCATCAGCACTATTCAATAGTCCCTAGGTGTATCAACTACCATCAGCAGTATTCAATAGTCCCTAGGTGTATCAACTAGCATCAGCAGTATTCAATAGTCCCTAGGTGTATCAACTATCATCAGCAGTATTCACTAGTCCCTAGGTGTATCAACTACCATCAGCAGTATTCAATAGTCCCTAGGTGTATCAACTACCATCAGCAGTATTCAATAGTCCCTAGGTGTATCAACTATCATCAGCAGTATTCAATAGTCCCTAGGTGTATCAACTATCATCAGCAGTATTCAATAGTCCCTAGGTATATCAACTACCATCAGTAGTATACAATGGTCCCTAAGTGTATCAACTACCATCAGCAGTATTCAATAGCCCCTAGGTGTATCAACTACCATCAGCAGTATTCACTAGTCCCTAGGTGTATCAACTACCATCAGTAGTATACAATAGTCCCTAGGTGTATCAACTACCATCAGTAGTATTCAATAGTCCCTAGGTGTATCAACTACCATCAGCAGTATTCAATAGTCCCTAGGTGTATCAACTACCATCAGCACTATTCAATAGTCCTTAGGTGTATCAACTACCATCAGCACTATTCAATAGTCCCTAGGTGTATCAACTACCATCAGTAGTATTCAATAGTCCCTAGGTGTATCAACTATCATCAGCAGTATTCAATAGTCCCTAGGTGTATCAACTACCATCAGCAGTATTCAATAGTCTCTAGGTGTATCAACTACCATCAGCAGTATTCAATAGTCCCTAGGTATATCAACTACCATCAGTAGTATACAATGGTCCCTAAGTGTATCAACTACCATCAGCAGTATACAATAGCCCCTAGGTGTATCAACTACCATCAGCAGTATTCAATAGTCCCTAGGTGTATCAACTATCATCAGCAGTATACAATAGCCCCTAGGTGTATCAACTACCATCAGCAGTATTCAATAGTCCCAAGGTGTATCAACTATCATCAGCAGTATACAATAGTCCCTAGGTGTATCAACTACCATCAGCAGTATTCAATAGTCCCTAGGTGTATCAACTATCATCAGCAGTATACAATAGCCCCTAGGTGTATCAACTACCATCAGCAGTATTCAATAGTCCCTAGGTGTATCAACTATCATCAGCAGTATACAATAGTCCCTAGGTGTATCAACTACCATCAGCAGCATTCAATAGTCCCTAGGTGTATCAACTACCATCAGCAGTATTCAATAGTCCCTAGGTGTATCAACTATCATCAGCAGTATTCAATAGTCCCTAGGTGTATCAACTACCATCAGCAGTATTCAATAGTCCCTAGGTGTATCAACTATCATCAGCAGTATACAATAGCCCCTAGGTGTATCAACTACCATCAGCAGTATTCAATAGTCCCTAGGTGTATCAACTATCATCAGCAGTATACAATAGTCCCTAGGTGTATCAACTACCATCAGCAGCATTCAATAGTCCCTAGGTGTATCAACTACCATCAGCAGTATTCAATAGTCCCTAGGTGTATCAACTATCATCAGCAGTATTCAATAGTCCCTAGGTGTATCAACTACCATCAGTAGTATACAATAGCCCCTAGGTGTATCAACTACCATCAGCACTATTCAATAGTCCCTAGGTGTATCAACTACCATCAGCAGTATTCAATAGCCCCTAGGTGTATCAACTACCATCAGCAGTATTCAATAGTCCCTAGGTGTATCAACTACCATCAGCAGTATTCAATAGTCCTTAGGTGTATCAACTACCATCAGCAGTATTCAATAGTCCCTAGGTGTATCAACTACCATCAGTAGTATACAATAGTCTCTAGGTGTATCAACTACCATCAGCAGTATTCAATAGTCCCTAGGTGTATCTTGCAGTAACAAAAACTTGATGGCTAGAAAAGTGTTATCAGCCATTGATGAGCTATTATCCTCGAGTGACACATACATGATGACTCAACTATAGAATCAAGTGATGATTAGAGATCTTGTCACTTCCTCAGTTTACAAAGCAGCTAACAACTGTCAACTGTTGCTTGCGTGTGAAAGAGGCAGAAGGTCTCATATAAATTCAGTCAACGAGCCGTGCCTGCATAAGTGAGGCCTAACTAAAGGGCAACCGGTAAGACTGATTAGAGTGTTTACACAAGGCCAAACTCTTCCAATTGGCAGTATAGCTTACAGTCTTAAACTTGATGAAACCATTTTCACATAAACAAGTTTCAAAAGTGAAGCAAAGATTTTTGCAAGACACAGGGTTAGAAAACTTTAAACACGTGTAGCAAACTTTAAACATGTCTAGCGAACTTGCAGCCATGTGTAGTAACCTTTAAACAAATCTGAGGAAGTTAGGATGACAAGGAAGTCACAGCTGAACTGGCTGAGAGAACTAGACTGACAGTAAGAGACAAGATAGACAGGTGTAAGGATGACAAGGGACAGTCCCAGCTGCGCTGGCTGAGAGAACTAGACTGACAGTAAGAGACAAGATAGACAGGTGTAAGGATGACAAGGAATAGCTGAGCCGGCTGAGGGAACAAGAGAAAGGTTGAGGTGAGATAGAAGCAGAGGTGGACAGTAGAAAAAGGATACATAAATCCAGTCATCCATAAATCGCTTGCGCAAGTTCTCAACAATGGCATCTTCAGAGATCTTCTGCAGGAGGGTCATATCTTCAACCCCGCTTTGCTTGACATTATGTGATTGCCAGTGATACGCCTAGAAGTAGCCAAAAGAGCTGACTGCATGTCCAGACAACTCTCTATATATATATCTCACGTAAGGACAACAAAAGAAGCTCATAGAAGAGGGTTGGAATGCTATGACATACCATATTGGAGAGTTATCAAGTAACCGGAAAGCTATTGATGTGTCATCAATCCGAACCGCTAGCAAAATGAATCTACAAAAGTGAGTAATAGATATTATTACATATTATCTTATCAAATGCTACCAGTCCTGAAGCACTGAATCATAGCAAATGTAAAAGCCTTGGATGCAAATAATGAGACTTTTGGTAAAGACGATTCCACAAATATGATTCTGATTTGAACCTTCAAGGAGATGCAGATATTTATTGTTTACCGAAAAACTTCATACGATAAAAAAGCATTAAATTGAAAAGTAACGTGAGTTCATAGCTATGCTGTCACTGCCTTGACTCGTTTCAAATATTAATCCTTCGTGGCAACACGCAATAACATGCATATTTTAGCAACTGAATCATGTTTGCTCTACAACGATTTTTTCAAAAGCAAGTCTTATGAATGGTCCTTCAAGATCATGAAATTCGGGGTATTTGAAAATGTAATTATTGGAAGTGTTTTCAAGACATCATGTATTATTTACTGCCTCGGCCATCTATACCATATTCAGTTAAATTTAACTAATGTAAAAATGCCATTTAAAACTAAAAAGCAAACAAACAACTTACAACAACTAAATGCAAAAAACATCCACTAACCACTACCACTCTATACCTATGCTACTGTACTAATGAAAACTAACTAGATTGGTTAACAACAGTTCAAAATGTTCTCACATATTACTGAACCGTCAACTGAATATGTAATCAATATGGCAAATTATTATCTTTGTTAAGGTAAGGGTTACCTAAAATCATCTCAAATTCCATAGAAATGCTCCCACAAGTATTTCTTCAAAGGAATGACAACTCTTTTGAGGGATAACTTGGAAGCATGTAATTGCAGTAACTATTACACACAATTGTCTGAAATAAAGCAGCAACAGCGCCCTTCACATAGCTTTGAAGATTTCCTCATATTACGAGTGCTCCCTACAGAGTCATCAAGTGTTCCCTACAGAGTCATCAAGTGCTCCCTACAGAGTCATCAAGAAAATGAATGTTTAACTATAGCCTTTAAAGTTTAGCAAAGTAAATTTATTCAGTCTAGTAACTTATGGATTATGTACCAAATTTTTCATCTTTTTTCAAATACAGCGTATGGCCTAAGCAACTCTCCTTAACTAAGTTTTAATTATCTCATTTCATTTGACTTTCAGTTTAAAGTGGTATTCAATCAATCGCTGATAAATCAATAACCCATAAATCAATGATCGATAAATCAATAGCCAATAAATCAAAAGTCAGTAAATAAAAATCCAGTAAATCAACAGTCAATAAATCTGATAAAAAAGAATCGAAAAGTTTAATAACATCAAAGATGCGTTTAATACAACTGTTGGGTATACAACATTTAATACAACTGTTGGGTATACAACATTTAATACAACTGTTGGGTATACAACATTTAATATGCAGTTGAGAGAATCATAAGGCACAATTAGTAACTAGGGTTAGCATAGCTTCATAATACAAAATGAAAATTATATCATTCTGATTAAAACAAATCTAGTAATGACTTTGGTACAAATGCATTAAGCCTATCCATAAAAGACAAACGACAGTTCTATCTAAAATAAGCATCAAATGGAAACAAAACTCTATACTGTAACTCTAAAATTCTACACACATAAAGCCTATCCATAAAAAACTTGGGAAAGTCACAACACAGGGAAACTTTAATATTATTATGTGATCGACTAAAAAGTGACTTCTTTGATACCAATAGAATTCTAAATACACTCTTTCAATTACATGCAAATCACCTTTCACGCTTCGTTAGTAAGATTCCAGAGTTTTGATGCTATAAGGATATTGACAATTTACAATATATTTATTAGCTTATCCTTCGACCTAGTTTGGACCATTTCTATTATAAAAGACAATAGGTTAACAACTGTTACGAGTCAGACAACACATTGGCACACTACTAAAATTAATATGTAGTTATCATTTAGATCAATCCTGACTGATCACCTGAGGAGTCACTGCGTTATAACTAAACCACAAAAAGGTACATTCTGGCAGTAATCTTTGCTACATGTTACAAGGCAACAAGGCAATTCAGATTTTCTTATGCATTTGCTATGTTTGTTAGCTTTTTTCTGTTGATTCAAATAAGGGAATAGCGAAATTGAAATAAGCGAATAGTCTGGGCTTAAAGTCACCTGATGCCTTGTTGTTCAATGGTTTAATGACATTGTTTGATAGGTGACAGACAAATGTAATGATGAATGGGAACACCTACAACAATTAACTTCATTCCAGCATCTGCTGGTGAAGAAAATTTTTCAGCTGGCAATTTGGTGACCCGCTGCAAGCAAGTTACAATCTTCTATAGCAAATAATAAATCATCTGAAACCTGTCGCCACCTAAACTGAAGATGTCAACTCCTTACGGACATGTTAGGTAAGTTTGAAGCCTACTGCAAGTTGAGAAAAAATTTGTTGTACGCATGAGATGGTTTATTTTCAGATTGTTCGGCCAGTGTGCAAAGCTTGCAGATGCACATGGCCAAATGTCGCCTTGGATATCTTAAGCACATGATGCTGTGGCATCTAGTACAGGTAACTTTGAGCAAGACAAGCAACTGTAGATCATCAAGACTGTGCCCGTGGTAGAAACTATGAATGAGGTTTTAGAGCTTTGTAAATCATGAAAATTTTCTAAATTGGCTGATGGCAACCATGTAGTGACAGCACAATATTTTCTAGAAAAATAGCACGCAGCTATCAATGTGAAGCTAAGCCAGAGAATTTCAATAACGCATTGTCTGGGTTTGAACATGACGAATTAAACCTTCAGTGCATGAAAAATATTACACGAAAGACAGAAGAAACATTTTGCAAATGGTGCATTATTGCAAAGGTGAGAATGTGTAACAGTTTGCGTCGCTGTGAAAGTTATGTTTATTAGTGCCCTGAATTCAACTGTGACAGCAAAATCATGGAAGTTTTAGTCATTCAAAAATGTTTGGCGAAGATCAATGGTGGACTCATGAAAAATTTGAACAGATCACTGAGCCACCAGATGCCATAGCTTGTCAGAGCTGTAGCCAGACGTCAGAGCTGCCAGATGCCATATAACTGTCACCATATCTCCGCTACACGACTCTCAAGGTATGAAATGATCTATTCTTAACTTCAATGAGCAAGTTTATATAAAATAACGCTTTGATAATGTACGTTGCACACTGGTGTTGACAAATAGACTATCAACATGGGTCTTTATGATCTGATCATACAAGGAGCTTTAATAATTAGTAATAAGTCACTTAAGGTTAAGATACATTCACAAAGCACTAGCATCTATATTTACCTACTACTTGAGCCACGTGAATCGATTACAGTCATGTTTCAACTATAGCGCTACCACCATCTTGCCCACAGAAAAAGGCAGACCTTGGTGACTAGCCCACAAAGCTATTGCCCACAAGGTTAGTGCACACAAGACTAGCGACGAAGGTCTGTTTCAGCCTAGATTTTTCTAAACACCACTCCTCTGTCTTCTCTCTCTCTTATTTTCCTTCATTATCTTATTCACCAACTGACTCTCTTACTCCGATTCTTCCGTTGTCTCACTAGCTTCTTCAGCTTAAATGCACAATCTGCGGTTATTTTCATTCAAATCTTTCGCTTGCTTGAGCTCAACTGCCTAGCAATCTTTACGTTAATCCTATTACTCAGTTTGATACATGATGAGCAAAACTGAAATACCAGTTCGTACAAATATTTTTGCTAACTGTGTTGTAGTAAGCAATTGCACTTTCTCCTACTTTATCTCCATACTTTTATCTCCAAACTCTTATCTTAAACTGTTATTAAGCATCAATTAACAAACGACTATTCACAACGCTATACTCACAATTCAACTTACATGTAATTAAACTATTTAAAAAAATGCATGACGACTTGATCGTACTTGAAATAATATAAGAAGCCTGAATAAATATATAAACAAAAGACAGTTTTCACAGTACAGTACTGTCAAGTTTTCGCGATTTACTCTGTGATAAGGAAGTGGTCTTCCAGACAAAAGGATAGGCGGGTGCCGTAGACTAAGCTCTTATTTATTTCCATTCAGTTTTTGCTTCGACGACAGTCTTTTGCGTTGGAGGTAACAAGCTTTCTTCAACGCCACGCCTGTCACTTGCCTCCTCGCCACATCGTCCCGTCTACGTTTTACAAAGGCTATCACCGATTTCCAAGTATGAGGACTGCGCAAATAATAAAATTATAGCACCATTTGCAAAGGGGGCATTAATCGTTGTTTGGTGCTTTAGTTTGCCTACACTGTTTAGTGTAAATGATTGTTTGTTTATGTTGCGACTGCTGCAGTTTAGCACTTGCTAAATTTGGTTTTATATTTAGATAATGGAACGTACAATGTGGACTTAGTTGTTATGCTTGGAACTTAAAAGTTTGTTATGCAGGTTCTGACAAATGTATTTTAGTTCCTTTGGCTCAATTGTTAGCTCGTTGGTTTCAAAATCATTAATAATTCAGCTGATCAATAATTTACGAAAGAATTTTTCGTGTCTTAACCTTGATTTTCGTAGGCATGCATGAATTTTTGTTATTAAATCTCAGAGCTGTGCTCAAATCATTGGTGATTTGCTTAAATTATTTGCGATTTTGAGTATTCGAATAGTTAAATCAATCAATTTTGATTGTAGTTATTTTGGCTAAAATTAATTGAAACATGCAGTAGTGAATTGAGATTTTTATCAGAAAAAAATATTTAGAATTTAATTTCTACAAAGCAAATAATACCATCAATGAACTTGTTTCTATGTATTTGTGTTAAAATGCAATTTATTAGCTATAAATAGAAACTAAATTTAGCTCAACTTCATAATCTTATTCTACTCATGGTTATCATCAGAATACTTAGGGTAATATGGTTGTACAGAAATCTACAGCTATATTTGTAAGAGATGAAAACTCCTATTTTAATGGTTGAGTTTCCTCTATTAACATTGCTGTATGGAGATACTGCGCAAACAAGATACCAACAGGGAATGCAGCCAGACCACAGGATAAACATATAATACCTACAAGCGGAAGATGCGTAAGAGACACCAAAAGATCCAATAATTGGAAACGTTGAAAAGGAAAATTATGAACTTCAGAATTAGAAAAAATCAATCATGGAAACTATATCAATGCCGCCTGTGGAAACCGCCAAAGGGATATGGAAGTGATGACATCTACCAACCATCACCAAGCACAACCAAAAATAACTGAACTCACCATCACCCTGAGCCAGTACTTTTCCCTGACGTGTTTACAGTGTCAACAGAAACAATATTATGCAACCCTAGCTTTCAGCCACAGGAGCAGCGCTCTTCAGATGACGTACCAAAAGACAGTGTTCTCTCCAATGGACTTACTCCTACAACATAAAATGTGGTTCGAACATTATATGTGCCCGTCCTCAGGCTATCCTGAATGCCTATAAAGCGAACAATTATAGTAGCTCATCCTCTTTTGACAGTGACACTGGTAGACGTACAAGACAGAGCTTAGCGCCTATACAGCTGTTGGCGTAAGAGATTATTTTACTTAGCTTTTACTACTTGTTATTTTTCTTATATTCTAGAATTTTGCTACTTGTGTATTAGGTTTTGACTCATAAGAATAAAGGATATTTTGATTGCTACATCAACCTCTGAGATTTAGCATAGTTAGATTTGCCCTAAAGATCTGGGTCCAGCCATATAAATTGAACTCTCCACTCTTGACAACCATCACAAACAAGGCGGCTTGCCTAAGCCTAATCAACCGCATCAGCATAGTTTAGATTGAAGTGGAACTGGTAGTTATTAATCATTGATGTTAGTGTGGTATTCAAGTGAAGCAAATTCCTTGAATACCCACATAACAACATTACTGTTTCGCTATAATGAGGCCATATAGAGTGAGAGTCTCTTAAGAACAAGTGAACATATTTGATATTTCATCAATTAAAATTACAATGATAAGTAATAAAGAAGTTGAATTACAGCATTGATTGCTAATAGAGATGAATTTAGAGTAGAGTCATGAATGCAGAGTTCGTGAATGACGTCGAGTAGATGTTTTCTCAGTCTTTTCTAGTGAATCGAAGAAAAGTTGTTGAAAGATAAAAACAATTAAATTTAATGGTAAGATTCTCCGGTTCACAGATGCTGAATAGCTTGGCAACTGAATATCTCAGGCCAGTGAAGGTAGAGTAGAGTGATGCTGGTTGCCAGACAAGCACTCACCTGCCTGTCT
Organism: Watersipora subatra; assembly: GCF_963576615.1. NCBI lineage: Eukaryota > Metazoa > Bryozoa > Gymnolaemata > Cheilostomatida > Watersiporidae > Watersipora > Watersipora subatra. The sequence continues at coordinate 74,203,966 of NC_088710.1, forward strand.
TTCCTTTGCTAAAACTGGTCCTTATATATGTGTAAGTGATGTGATTCGATTGATATTCATATGTAGTCCTATTGTTTGGGGATGGTTGAAGTTTGCTGAAAAAAGCACTGAAAAAAGTCACTATTACCAGGTTTAAGTGCCTATGAACAATGATTTTGCCTACAGAGATTTCCTTTGACAGAATTTTACTAAAAAAACCTACTGTAGGTCATCGTTGATGTTCTCTTCCGACAAGGTTTAAAGAAGAGAAAGTATTTTGATTACAAACACTTCTGTGTGACTTGGACATTACAGTCAACTCAAGATATACCAGTGTATTATGATAAAACAAAAAAGTGTTGTGCATTTTTGGCAAGTTCATAAAGTTTGGCAAAGTCCTGATTGGCCAACTCATCCTGCCGGCTGATTGATTCTCAATGACGCATCCCAACACAATTACTTTTTAAGGCCACCAATTTGTTGCAAGGGTTCCTGTTTGATTCATCGCCTATGAATTTTATCCTGTTATGATTTTTACTTGACTGTTCTGCACCATTGTGACATCATGTATGGTGCTCTTTACAGATGAATCCCACTTTACTATTTACAGATGTATGCAGAAGAAATGTGCATAACATGGTTTTTCTAAAAACACCCATAACAAAATTTGCAAGCAGTAGACACATGGCTACGAGGCCTTTATTGCAAGATTGCAGACAGAAATAATGTAAAAGTCAGCTACCACATAACAGATACCTTATTTTACACATAATCAAAAGGAAATTACCTAACACAGAAACATCACAAATGGAAACACAACAAGCAAATTGAAAAAAGAAACATCTTAGAAGAAACATTTACCTTAACTGCTATTAGTGAATTAACAGTGCTACTTGACCTCAACCAGTAGTTCACACATTAAACGCATCCTGTTGCTGAGAGTCACCACCTATAGAAACCATAACCATTACTCGTGTCACAAGTTCTAGCCTAAGAACTATAAACAGGTTAACTATCTCTGTAACCGGTCCCTTCTTTGTTGGCCAACTGTTTTATTCCACCTAGATTATTCATTACAAGCTTTTTATTTATGTACATTTTTGTTTATGCTTTTTATCGTATTTATACTACATGGCCAAATGTGCCAGATATTATACTCCGTCATTTGCGCAAAAAGAGATCATTTTCACTAATTTAACTCTATTTTACTTGGTTGGTGCTAAGTACATTTATTTATATTTGTGTAACTTGTTTTAGTTAACTTTTATTTTCACTCTTGATAAAAAGATTGCTTTTCATTTTGTAAACATTCAGAGAAAATATAGCCTCAACCAAAAAATTCATCTGAAAATTGCAGTTCCTATATCTCAAAAAATTTATCACGAAGTAAAGAATATTTATTAATTAATAATCCATAAGTAGGTCTTTACAATCATGGTAAACTAGGTTTTTAAATTTATCCTTTTATCATCCTTTTTGTTATCTAAATTTGACAGTTAAATATGATAGTTTTTGGCTGATTCAAATTTATAACAGCAGAATTTATTTATAGCATTATATGAAAAAGTATATATGTTTTACCTCACCTTCCCTTTTGGGGCGCAAACATGACTAACACTGGAGTCTCTCACCCAGGACCTGAGAGTTTCAGTAATTGCTTCAATGTTTCAACTGTTTCAATCAGTATACTCTTATGCAACTGATTATTTACCTACTGTGAGTCTGTTTAGTCACGTCTAGTGGGTAGATGTTACTGCATTCAATGCTTTTATCAATGTTTCTATCGCTGATGTTCTTTCTATTTCTTGGTATATATTTTATTGCTGGTGATGTTATAGTCATTTGAAACTGCAATGTCGATTATTTGAGCTCATCGATCTTCTTCATGAAATACTACAATATCAGACTAGTTAGCCAGCACATGCAGAACAGCTAGAAAATTTAAATATTGTGCTGGTGTATTAAATTGGCTGGCCGATCTATCGCAAATATTTCTTAATTACAAGTTATTCCTAAGCCAGAATGAGTTAAAAAGTGTGTTAGTTTTTATTGCTGGCGCAAAAAACTTCCGATGAGTGTAAAAGATATCTTTTGCAAAGAAGTCAAACAAATTTTTACCAACATTAATCATTTACTTTAATATAATGTTTTACATCGTGTTTTTCCTTTTAACGAAAGGAAAATACAATATTTTCTTGTCAGCTGGCGCTTTAGTCAAACTCAACTTGGTTTTTCAAATCTATATATGTATTTCTCAAAGTTTGTTCGTCTGTTTAGATATCTGTCGGTCTGTCCGGCTATGGCTATTAAAATATTGGATATTAAAATTTCACATTCTGCTGGACTCGAACGCACGAAGATTGCAACCGCAGGTTTGCTGTCCAAATCTCTATCCACGAGACCACGGAGGCTGTTACGATTCGCAGCTTTTGTTATATACTTCATACCCGTTTCTCGATTGCACATGCTAAATGAAGTAATAATCGAAACTCTATTAACTCTATGAAACACGATAAAACTTCATAGAGTTATTAATTGAAATTCTATTAACTCTATGAAACACGATGCTTTTTCGGCTTTTCGTGAACTTCTATTTCCGGTTCAATTTAAAAATTGGTAAAGGCCAATACTTTTCACATGGACAATTGTATTATCTCAAGTAGGAACAGCCTCTACATTCTCTCTATGTTCGGTCAGACAAAGACAGTCCGATATCTCATTTTTACATTTGTACCAGTATGGAGAGGTACCAGATAGATATCTTCTGCTGGAACAGTAACCTTTCATATACACACTCCCTTCTATGCAACGAATTGTTATTATTCGTTCAACCTATTCAGGATTTTTATTTTGTCTTCTCAGTTCATATTAATTGTATTATTGCCAAATCATCTTTTATTGTAATCGTAGCATAACAGACTTGATTTAGCTGTTACTTGTTAATTATTTCACATTTACATTTAAACACTTTTATAGTTGATTTATTTTGCGTCTTTATTTATTTGACCTGCACAAAACATTTTCCTCAAAACAAAAAGGTATGAAGTTTGAAAGTTACAATTGTTTGACAAAGTCTGAAAACTTTTATAGTTGTTTTATTTTTTCTTTTAATTTATTTAAACTGTACAAAACACTTTTTTCGTGATATGAAGTTTGAAAGTTAGAATGGTAACTGCTGTTATATGTTAAATAAAATAGATTTTCTGTGCAAGGACTTTTATTACCTGAGCAACGCCGAGCATTCATCTAGTTGAAAATATAATTTCCTACTTGCTCAATGAACTTTTTTATGTCATTTTTCCGTTTGAGTTGTGATCATGATGTTTATGGTTTGTGTAAATCTATCCATAAACATATATATCTGTGTTCAACTGTTTATTATTTTCTTTTACTGCAGTTTAGAGTGTATGTATGACTAAAAAATAATGTGATCAAGTCCTGTCTACAATTGTCAAAAGTAAGAAGAGAATCTCTTAACAGCCACATCCCTTCATCCCTCACAAAACGAAATAGCTCCTTGTAAGGTCTAATACCCAACTAAGACATGTGTCTGTAATTAGTTCTACAACTGCTCTATGTCAGATGCATAATCGCTGTTCAGCAAATCAAACTGGATTCAAAGAAAGTGAATGAAGCAAATCATGTGATTTTCAGACAGTCTCGGAGGCTCCTGGGTTACATCTGGTGTGCATTTAGGTTAGTTTCAAAGTATTCAGCTGAGTTCACATCTTTGCAAGGACTGATGAACATGTTGGCAGAGGAATCTGTATAGACCAAAGATCAAGATTAATCATTCTTATAGTTAGAAAACCTTTCAAACTGTACCACAAATACTTTGAAGTAAATGAGCAGATGGCAGTTCTGGGTAAAGCTAGCTTAGAAACAGTGAAAGTAGCTATGCTTCGACTGAGCGTGAATTGCTAATGCTAACTATTGTATCTATTATTCAAGAGTTTGATCAGTGTTTTCCATTGTCAAGTTAGATCATCAAGCACTGAAAAAAGTCACTCCTAACAGGTCTAAATGCGTATGAACGATGGTTCTTGTTTACAAAGATATCCTATGACAGAGTTTTACTGAAAAACCTACTGTAGGTCATCGTTGATGTTCTCTTTCGACAAGGCTTAAAGAAGAGAAAGTATTTTGATTACAAACATTTCTGTGTGACCTGGACATTAGTCAACTCAAGATAAACCAGTGTATTATGATAAAGCAAAAAAGTTTTGCACATTTTTGGCAAATTCATAAAGTTTGGCAAAGTTAAGGGTCGTCATAACCGTTTTGCTTTGTAAAAAAAAACAATTCACTTGTGTAATTAAATTACAGTTGTTTACACCATTTTTCTGTGTTAAATTAACTCAAAATATAACGCATTGTAAAGAAAACTTTTTTATGAGCCACCATCTTGAATTTTTACAAATGTGCTTAGTGATGTATTCAAATGACAACATTTGTTATTTAAAGTGATCTGATTGGTTTAAAGGTGTACTCCATAGATATACTAAACCCTAGATATGCGAATAATCAAAACAAGTGAGGCCTATAATTAGCATGTCGCAACGTCATGGTGATGTGTAAAGTGAATCAGCTGATCTATGAACTCCTATTGACTTAACACTAAAAACTGCTCAATTTTTCCATAGCTTGTGCATGTGAGACTATATATTTTATTGATAATATATAAAACTGACTTTGGATGAAAAAGGCAAAAATCTTAGGCCCATGGTAATGGATAATATCAATGATTTAGAAGCTTCTATATCATTGATAATACAAAGAGTGACCCAATAGAAATTAAACTAATAACAAACTAATGAATCAAATGAGATTTAGAAGCAGTTTGGTTGGACCACTGTAATAAACCATAACTGTCACGTACAACTTTTATCGTATTTTCTAGGTAAATCAGGCATGCTGATTCCGATTTTGTACTCAAAATAAAGATTGGTTCACTAACTTTCAAAGTCATGAAAGATTTTTACAGCGTTTTGATTTCGGTCTCGAAAACAACAATCAGCACAACAAGCTCCGTCCATAGATATTTGACGTATGCTAGCTTTTTAGGAACAGAAGTTGGGGATGTTTAGTCCGATTCAGAATGATAGAGATGGGTGTCTCAAAACCCATTATTATCTAAATTCAACCATCTCTGCAGCAATACATTTTTGACCTATCAATGGGTTTGGCGTCACCAATTCTCCTCTGTTTTTAACTGAGATTAGAGTTATGTCATCACTACTGTCATCACATTAATACTACTGAGAAGATATTGAGCAATGTCATGTACAGATTTGGCTGCGGACTCAAAACCAATGATGAAGGTTTTCCTATTATTTCCCACTAGCAGCTTTCCGCTTGGTGTCTTTAATTGGCATAGATAGCTTATGATATTGTTGAGAACTTCTTGTTTTGAGTTCAAGTTCTGTCTTGTTATGGGCAATTCAAGTTATACCTGGGGTGTTGTAGTCACCTCTAGTGACATTTCACTAAGAATTTGGTCTTATTGTTACGTTTATGACTTGAAAACTAGTAGCACAAGCATGCTTTCACTTCTAAACTCATTGCTCAGCTGAAGGCTCTGTCGCTGTGATGCAAATCACTGCGACAACGACTTGACAACAGTTCTCACAATCACTGTGAGAACAACAGCCAATTATAGGCCTCACTTTTGCTCCATTGTAATGATAGCCAATGTAGGGTTTACTATATCTATGGTGTACTCAATCGATCCACGGGATTTTATAATTGCCCAATTAAGTGTTTTCAGAGATCTGTCAGATAAAAAGTACAACAATGTATGTTCTCATTGCATTCCAATCTCTACTATTAAATCAAAACTTGCATAATACTGCAAGTGGGTATGTGTTTAAAAAAAACAACTTAATCTGTTCTGCCTGCAGTTACTCAAATAAGTGTACTATAAAATGTTATGCTGATGCTAGAAGAGAAGTATAAAAAAGAGCTGATAATCCAAAAATCTGTCTGAGCTTCAGCCCCATTATAGATTAGTTTGACATTGCTTGGAAGAGATTTAGCTCAGCTGTACACAATTAGGATAGATGGTCTAGAAATTCAGTATACCTAATTGGTTAGGGGTATAATCACTCATGCATGGTACACAATGTAATATAATGTAGGCTGTGGACCTGAGACCATGTACCAAATATGACAAAGGACAAACAGGCTATCTATGAGAAAATTACTGATAAAAACCCTAGCTGTCAAAAATCTGATAGACCAAAAATATTCAATAAACGGTCAAACATACCCACTACTTAACAGCAGCAGTTTACTGTCTGAAAAGTGCCAACCTATTATGAGAAAAGAGATAGTTACATAGAAATTATTTTAGTTTAATATACGTATATCAGTTTTAATTTTTACATTTTATCAATAATATGATTGAAAATAATGCGACCGCAAAGCGATCATTGTGGCTAAGGATTGGCTGCTAAGTTAGAAAATGTATCAATCAAATCATTCACTGTATCATACGCAAACTGATCACGAATCAGACATATGGACTGGACAAATAAAGTTTCATAAGCCGCCTTTCTTGTCTTGGTGTTCTGAAACACACCAAGACAAGAAAGTACAGAGTCGTTTTAATTTAGTGAGAGAACATCAATTTACCTTCATCGCATTTCATTTAGCATCTACTTTTTTAATTCACGGAGTAAAGGGTACCCTGCTATTCAATTTTCAACTCATTTTGGGCATGAGACATTTTTTTTATTCATTTGAATATATAACTTATAAGTATAGAAGAGTTATTGAGAAAAACCCACTAACTTCTATGGTCAAGAAATCTTCAACTGTGAATAGCGAGTTTTGGATGTGCAAGGGATATCGCTTTCGGATGCATGGTGCAGTGACATTAGCTAATTAAACTCTCAGATATTTTGCAAGTCTCGTTGCTAGTGTTAACAGGTTAAGAGTGACCTGGTTGGAGCTGCTGTCGTAATGTGGCGGTGGGGAAACCTTATAAGTACATTTATGTAAAAGAAAACAACTGGTACGCAGCAAGGCAATATTATGTACGTAGTTTCTACATCACTACACGTTAGACTAAAACCGAAGTACCTACTCATCTCAAGTTGCTTTCCGAGTGCCAGAATGATACAAGTACTTGTTGGTGCAAACAATGTTATTTGTTCAAGCAGTCACTAAGTCTTGCATATAGTTAGCAACCAAGTAACCAACTGAGAAAGACGAAAGCAATATATTAGAATATTTTTATTTACAAAGATTATCAACTCATTGTTAATCGAGTGACGGAATTTATGGTGTACACAAACTTCATCTTACATATTTAGCATTCAACTACAGTTAGTGAAATAAGTATCATATAGGTATGCAGCATAAAAAAGTTCTATATATAGTAGAAAATCTTTAATTTTCAATTAGAAATCTTAAAAATGATACTCGCAAGTGGTTTCTGATTGCAAATTGTCTTATCTATATATATAAATCTAAAATTTTTATCATCGTTTGGTCTGCCCAGTTATAGCGGTTAGTATCTAGCAATGACAAATCCGTATCACAAAAGATTTGATCCCGGAACATACCTTTCACCAGACAATTAACTAACCAATTAAGCTACGCGAGATGCAGCAGATTCATTAGACGATATGAGTCATTATATGAATTGAAATACGAATAGCACTCTGCGTTACACAATATCATTAAAAGAATTATGGACGGTTGGGCGACAGTCAATCGGGCGACAGACACTTAGGCGACACTTTCGGTTCGAAAGGCGACAACTTCAGACGGAAGGGCGACACAGCGGACAAACAGGCGACAATTCTGGACATTGAGGCGACAGTTCTGAGGGCAGGATTAATTCAAAATATTAAGTCCTGCTTTGGCCTGTTATGTTGTTGTGAATTAGTAGTGAACACTAACAAGACACTAACTTTATTGATGTTCAGATCGGAAATCTTGCATTAGCATACTTTTTACGCATTGCTCCACCTTATTTCCTTGGCATCTATTACCTGCTTATTAATTATTACCATCCTCATTAATCTAATTACATTATACGTTATTCTTTTACACACAGTAGAATTTCATATTGTATTAATGAATGTACCAAATATTTATTTAATTGAGATAGTTGTTATTTAAAAAAACTGAGATTAATCTGTCTTTAATCGCCCAACTATTCTTCTGTTCATCCTTTTCCACAAATTTAACTTTAAAGTCTGTCAACACGCTCAGAAGTCATTTAGCCAGTCACTATTTTCTTTTTCACTTCCTTCCTTGAATGCTTGGAAAAACTGGCAAGTTACTTATCAGTGTGGCAAGGGTCTGAGATTCCTTACCGCCTAATTTATGACATCATAGAAGTACCAACTTTTTCAACCCCTTTGAAGCGATGCATTCTTGAGTCACTAGCATACCGCTGTTGATGAGTCATTATACTACCTTTGGCTCATGTATCATGTATTAGGACCCTCAGTAGTAGATCTCAAATTAATGTATATTCTTGTTCTGATTGCAGTATGAAAACAAATACATACATATGAGTTTAGCTTTATACATTTTAATAAATTTGCTTTTTGGTATATTTATACAAATAGTAAAGCTGATTTTTATCATATATAACTTTCAAAAATACGTATATCAATAGTTTGCAGCATTAATTTTTTTACAATGACTTTATACTGATTGATACTATGTGGATAAACCCATCTAGCGATAGAACTTCTCTTTCCTATCTAGAATGACGAGATCAGGTTCACGGTTATAAATTGGCAACTGAATATTACTTTCTACTAATTCTAAAACTTACATGAAAAGATAATTTGAATTACAGGAGTAAAATTGTACACAGTGACTCGCAGGTGCTCGAATGCACTTGCACTTCCAATCATACACAAAAATAATTGCAGGAAATTCCCTACACCACTATTTAATAAAGTTGTTATTAAAGTTCAAGCCAATGGCTGTCTATGTAATATCTTCCCATCTTTTCTGAAGTCTGTCCTTTGTTAAAATAGTCGCATGTAAAAAAGATTCATGGTGCGTGTTAAAATGCAAAATATAGTATATGATGTGGTACATGGCAGCATCAACCTGCAACTGAGTATATATCACAAAGGTCTTTGAGGTGTTGATCACTCCTCATTGTCTCAAACTACAGGTTGTGTGTGCCATCGGGATCTGTGACAAGGGTAATTCGGTCAAATATCTCAAGTGACTCTAGGGTAACATGGCATCAGGACCAGTTGATTTCTATGCTTTGGAATGGATCATTTCTCCATAAGCTTTCTGTGATGCTGTTTAGTCTTCTTGCAACAAGCTGCAGAAGTTAGTAAAATATGGATATATCTTAGACACCTATGTCAGAAAAAGCCTTCACTCTTCATACTCAAATAAAATCTCAACAAACATAGATCAGTGTGAACCGCAATTTAGCCTATTGAGTCTGCATTATAATGACATTGAATTATTATCATAATTGTAAAGAAACAAGGATAAGGAAATCATTATTTCCACAAGTGAATGAGAAATTACAATAATAGGGAATTGTCTTTTCATCTCACACAAAGAGCAAACTCTTCTCCCAGCTACTGTGAATTTTGACGATCGAAACCATAAAACTATTTCTTCTCGAGGTAAGATAACTCTAAAGTTTCAACAATCAGAGAAGGGATAACTCTAAAGTTTCAAAAATCAGAGACAAGATTGTTGACAATTCAGCCGAGAACGTGACTTTTCGAACAGTTTTGAACAAACATGCTGATACAAAAACAAGTTTTGGTGTTTTAATTGAATAAGCTAGATGCATTTTTAGAAAAAAACCTTAATATTTTGTTAATTGTCTGGGCTAGCATAATCAGAGAAATCCCAATCCCACCAATGGCGTTTAAAAATACATGTTGCAATTTCGATTTATAAAAAAGTCTGTAAAAAACAACAACACTTTCAAGGCTACGTTTCAAAAATATACGTAAGCATAGCACACAACGACAGCATCTCATAGTTTGTCAGTACATTACCTTGCCTTCAACCAAACGGCAAACCAATTTGTTGCCTTTTAGTCTAGAATTGTCGCCGGTTTGTCTGCCGTGTCGCCTTTGCGTCTGAAGTTGTCGCCTTTTGAACCGAAAGTGTCGCCTACGTGTCTGTCGCCCTAGTGACTGTCACCCAAAAGTCCAGTTACCCATTAAAGCTAGCTCTCACGGCTCTCATTAGTAAGTTTACTAACTCATAGCTAGTTTACTCAAATTAGCCATTGGCGATGTGCCAGACTAATAGCAAGTGGCAAGCAACTACATTACCTGCCGTTAATTATAAGCTGTTTTTAATACCCCTGCAACGCCAGGCATCCAGCTAGTACAAGAACAACAACAAACAAGAACTACCTTAACAAGAACAACCTTAGTGCATCGCTACTGATTTTATCATTGCTTTTATAGCTGTCCGTAGCGGGACTTCAGTGGCTTTTGATTAGATAACTTGTCTTTAGTCACTGATTAGATATGGCGGCTTTCTCTTATCTCTAAATCAGTAATATTCCAGCTCAGCTTTACGATTGAGTGATTTACTCTACACAGTTCAGCTCAACCTCACCATCGCTTCAGAGATCCAGTCTGGAGTATGAGGGCTCCCAATCAACTGTGTAAAATATTTGTCAGAGCCATAAGTCTATTACTCCACCTCTTTCTGTTTTATACACCTTCCTGTGGTCATCCTTTTCTGTTTAAAACTTGCACTAGATATCAATATTGTGGAGTAATCGACAGGAATGTAAGGTGAAACAAGTTTTATTGGCTGTTGTCCATTGCTTAAATAGGTGTAGACTTTATAATTATCTTCATCAATTTTAAAACGTGTAGACTAATCCTAGTTTTGCATGGTTCTAAAACTATAGTTTGTTTGGGTTGGCTCAGTGAAAACCTGTTAAATGATAAGCAGAAAGTAGATCATTAGTAATTCAGGCTATATAAAGACACTATCCAATTTAAGGTCTAGAAGACAACATCTACGACTTCAAAAGCATAAAGAATCTATTTAGGAGAGTTATCTGAAAATAAAAACTTGAAATATGTAAGCATGTCACATCTGAATTGTAAGGCACAGAATGCAGTAGAATATTTGTCCTTAGTTTACTAATAGCGTAGCATTCTTTTACATCTTTGAATCATCCCTCTTGACATGTACTATTGACATAATAACATTGATGAGTAGCATGATTTGATAATCCCAATGATATACAGCCCCTCGTGTGGAGGCTGTATATCATTGGTAAGCCTAAACATTTTTTCATATTGCAAGGAGTTTCTGCAAATGTGTGATAATTCCATAAGTTAAATTATTTGTCTATAAACACAGTGTACTATAAATAATAGATGATGTTTCACAGTCACAAGAAAATATGAAACAAAGTTTGCTAGTTCGTGTCACACCTTGAAGCCAAGACAATGAGTTGGAGCGTCCATTTTGTTTCTCAGCTCTGTTACAGATTTTTGTCAGTTTTCATCTCACCAAAATCTATACCTTAATATTCAGCCTTCCTCAGTTGTCTGTTCGATTATTCAGCCTTCCTCGGTTGTCTGTTCGATTATTCAGCCTTCCTCGGTTGTCTGTTCGATTATTCAGCCTTCCTCAGTTGTCTGTTCGATTATTGCTGTCACTTCCTCGGTTGTCTGTTCGATTATTGCTGTCACTTCCTCGGTTGTCTGTTCGATTATTGCTGTCACTTCCTCGGTTGTCTGTTCGATTATTGCTGTCACATTAATATTGAGCCTTCCTCAGTTGTCTGCTCGATTATTCAGCCTTCCTCAGTTGTCTGTTCGATTATTGCTGTCACATTAATATTGAGCCTTCCTCAGTTGTCTGCTCGATTATTCAGCCTTCCTCGGTTGTCTGTTCGATTATTCAGCCTTCCTCGGTTGTCTGTTCGATTATTGCTGTCACATTAATATTGAGCCTTCCTCAGTTGTCTGCTCGATTATTCAGCCTTCCTCGGTTGTCTGTTCGATTATTCAGTCTTCCTCGGTTGTCTGTTCGATTATTGCTGTCACATTAATATTGAGCCTTCCTCAGTTGTCTGCTCGATTATTCAGCCTTCCTCGGTTGTCTGTTCGATTATTCAGCCTTCCTCGGTTGTCTGTTCGATTATTGCTGTCACATTAATATTGAGCCTTCCTCAGTTGTCTGCTCGATTATTCAGCCTTCCTCAGTTGTCTGTTCGATTATTGCTGTCACATTAATATTGAGCCTTCCTCAGTTGTCTGCTCGATTATTCAGCCTTCCTCGGTTGTCTGTTCGATTATTCAGCCTTCCTCGGTTGTCTGTTCGATTATTGCTGTCACATTAATATTGAGCCTTCCTCAGTTGTCTGCTCGATTATTCAGCCTTCCTCGGTTGTCTGTTCGATTATTCAGCCTTCCTCGGTTGTCTGTTCGATTATTGCTGTCACATTAATATTGAGCCTTCCTCAGTTGTCTGCTCGATTATTCAGCCTTCCTCAGTTGTCTGTTCGATTATTGCTGTCACTTCCTCAGTTGTCTGTTCGATTATTGCTGTCACTTCCTCAGTTGTCTGTTCGATTATTGCTGTCACTTCCTCAGTTGTCTGCTCGATTATTCAGCCTTCCTCAGTTGTCTGTTCGATTATTGCTGTCACTTCCTCTGTTGTCTGTTCGATTATTGCTGTCACTTCCTCGGTTGTCTGTTCGATTATTGCTGTCACTTCCTCAGTTGTCTGTTCGATTATTGCTGTCACATTGATCAAAGAAGTTTTGTAGACTGTTTTATTTGCTATTGTGGTGATCATGTTAAAACCCACTGTACATTGTATAATGCTGATCAAAGTTTTTACAATTTTTAGGTAGATAATAACAGATTCCTGTTGATTTTACTCCTTATTATTAGAACTGGCTCTCAGCCATCATTTAAAATTGCATCTCAACAAACTGAGCCAAAATTTTTCTTCAGGGCGTAAACATTCATATTTTTAATATAAGATATTTTAGCAACATCATGCTTACATGTTGTATAAATATGTTCTGTACTGGACTATTGAATAAAACATCTCGCCTTTTTATATTACATTTACTGGGCAAGTTCTATCAACAGATGTCCAGTAGGTAGTGAGCTCCCAGTTATATTCATTTTTTCTGGCTGATCCCAACATTGCTTACAAGAAGATTTGATTTATAATGATATAATAGTAGACATCTCTAAACTAATAAATAGTATATTAACTAGTTACATAAGCTGCCTATCTTTCATGTAGGATACTAATTATTTAGTGTCTCCGAGAAAAGTTCAGTCCAGTATGACTCTTGCGTGCACATATGAACTCTGGTGTGCAACATATGAACTTTAGTGTGCACATACAAAAGCTCGTGTGCACATATGAACTCTGGTGTGCACATATGAGCACTTGTGTGCACATACAAACCCTAGCGTGTGCGTCCGAACTCTGGTGTGCACATATGAACTCTAGTTTGCAAATACAAACTCTCCTGTGCACATATGAACTCTGATGTGCACATATGAACACTGGTGTGCACATACGAACCCTAGTGTGCACATCCGGACTCTAGTGTGCACATATGAACTCTCGTGTGCACATATGAACTCTAGTTTGCAAATACAAACTCTCCTGTGCACATATGAACTCTGGTGTGCACATATGAACACTGGTGTGCACATACGAACCCTAGTGTGCACATCCGAACTCTAGTGTGCATATATGAACTCTCGTGTGCACATACAAACTCCGAGAAGCCTACTTTTTGGTTTTTGTCAGTTGATTCATTATCATCTCCTGGCTTTGTATTTGGCTTTGTAAAAAGTTTAGGAAACAAAAAATGTGTTTTGCACTAGATTTAAACTCAAAACCTCAAGCTTTGCAGACAGGCATGCTTAAACCACTACAACGGAATACATGTGAACATCGTATTTATTACACGTGCCAATTTTTAATGCCGATTAATTAAAATACTCTCACTTCAGCCACACGTCATTCATCATTCGGTAGCACTCTTGAAGATCATGATCATGATCATGAAACAACTTTTTTCCTAATGCTGGTTTAAATTATAATAACAACTCTTATTATAGTAAAGATTTAGACTAGCTTACGTTATCCAAATTCATTGGGTAAAAATACGTAGCCTATTAAAAATAAACTTTCTATGCAAAAAGTTTTTCATTTCCCACGCAACGTCGGACATACAGCTAGTATATGTTATAATAGTGTTGATCCAAGTATGCACGAGGAAGACCACAAGTAATTTCGTTATGGTCTGAATTAGTTTAATCTTCTAATTTGACAAATTTCATTTTGTCTTTCAAGTAATTTCACACCCATTTAATAATAGACTCATTAGCGTCATGAAACTTTCATCTTTTTGTGTAACATAGAGTAGTCGATGATGTCAAATGCATAGCAGTAATATAGAGTAGTCAATGATGTCTAATGCATAGCAGTAACATAGAGTAGTCGATGATGTCAAATGCATAGCAGTAACATAGAGTAGTCGATGATGTCTAATGCATAGCAGTAACATAGAGTAGTCGATGATGTCTAATGCATAGCAGTAACATAGAGTAGTCGATGGTGTTAAATACATAGCAGTAACATAGAGTAGTCGATGGTGTCTAATGCATAGCAGTAACATAGAGTAGTCAATGATGTCTAATGCATAGCAGTAACATAGAGTAGTTGATGATGTCTAATGCATAGCAGTAACATAGAGTAGTCAATGATGTCTAATGCATAGCAGTAACATAGAGTAGTCGATGATGTCTAATGCATAGCAGTAACATAGAGTAGTTGATGATGTCTAATGCATAGCGGTAACAGAGTAGTCGATGATGTCAAATGCATAGCAGTAACATAGAGTAGTCGGTGATGTCAAATGCATAGCAGTAACATTGAGTAGTCGATGATGTCAAATGCATAGCAGTAACAGGATAGTCGATGATGTCTAATGCATAGCAGTAGCAGAGTAGTCGATGATGTCAAATACATAGCAGTAACATAGAGTAGTCGATGATGTCAAATGCCTTTGAGAAATCAATTAAAATACCCAGTACTGCAGCTACTGTTCCACTATCATTTAAGCCTTTGAAACATTTAGTGCTGAATATAATGAGAGCATCTGCAGTTCCTTTATTTTGCTTAAATCCATGCTGGTGAGGAAAATAGTGGAATTTGACATAAGGTGATATTGTAGCTGAAAGTTTTTTTTTTAATTTGTTGAAAATATGGGCAAATTAAGATTGGACAACAATTTGAAGGCGATGATTTGGAGCCTTTCTTTTTATACAGTGTCATAAGTCTTGCAATTTTCATTTGTCATTGCTGATATAGAAATACTAAAATAGACTATGAGTTAGTGGCTCTGCAATGAGAAATGCACAATGTTTTAGAAATTTAGCTGGTAAATCATTCGGTCCAATGGCCTTGCTCTCGTTAATTTCCGTTATTTTAAAATCCCACTTGGATGAACCAGACTAAATCATGCTTGATGAACCAGACTAAATCAAAAGCTAACATTTTACACAGCTAATAACCTGCCGGTCTGCAGGCAGGTCTAAACTACTAGATGATAAATAATAGTACACATCATACTTATTATACCTAATCTTTAATGCCGATTGGTTAAAATACTCACGCTTCAGTAGCACGCTTTAAGAACACTGCACAATTTTTTATAATGCAGGCTTGAGTTGTAATAACAATTGTTTATAGTGACTAGCTTAAGTTACTCAAATTCATTGGGTAAAGAAACTTAGTCAATTAAAAATAAATTTTTTATGCAAAATCTTTTTTAATTTTTCGTGTAATGCCGAGCATTCATCTAGTATATCTATATATATAAATCTCAGTGTTTTTTGTCTGTCATTCGTGTGTCCAGTTATGGCGACAAAATTTTGGAGCAAAAAATCCATTTTGCACTGGATTTGAACTTGCAAACATCAAATTCTCCAGACCGAGAGGTAACTATTAAGCCACACGACTTATTTACATTATAATGGCATAACTGTGCACACGCATGTACAGTTTTTATGTAGCGCTTGTGAACATACTGTTGGCCAGCTTGACATTACGCATAACGTCATTATTTGTAATGTCAAGCTGGATTCATAGTGCTTATTATAGTAAAGATTTAGACTATCTTAAATTACTAGCTTGAGTTACTCAAACTCAATGGTTAATTGTTTTGTTACCAGTGCAATGCAATGCGCTGGTAACAAACCCTCTTTTTTGCAATTCAGTACATTTCACATTTTAGGTTTGGTAGATTTTAAGGAGTTGTCTCCTTTTACACCGAAATTCAGTTGGCTCCTTACTGAGTCACAGTTGATCTGCTTATTACGAGACTCATTACACTTATCCATCCACCTAATGTTTGTCCACTTATTAAAAATATCCCCAGCCTCAAAATTATTTTTCTTGTCATGCATGCAGTTTGAGCTTTGACATGGCTTGTGTAGTCCACATAAATGGTTCCCCAAAAAATGATTTGATACATGCTTTGATCACACAAGTCAAACATTTGACCATTCTCTAGAAAGCTGGAAAATACTTTTTGAAGAGCCAAAGGTGGGTTTCCAGTAGTGTATGCCTTCAACTTGTCTGCAAGGGCTCTCAGATTTACAGAGCATGCTATCATAGCCTGACTAACAAAAGCAATATTGAGCTTGCTAGGAAAAAAACACTGGAGTGAGTGTTTTTCTAAACTTGAGATAATTTACCACTGTGAGATAATATGACTTACAATTATTCTATTTAAAGATAATTATTATGTAATTCAGTTACATAATCAATAATTAGTGTTGAAGTGAAAGGAATGTTGACATGGTAATCTGTACAAAATAGTAGTAGTGGCTTCTGATCAAGATGATTGTGTTCAGTTTAAAAAATAACTAAACTCCAATCCAGCCAGGCATTAACCTTTAGTCTTGCCCTTGTTTATCAAATGGACAAAGCATGCATGTATTCACTCTGGTTTAATGGTCTTAACTGACTAAGTTATAGCGATTTCCCCAGTCAATATTGGCCAGGCATTCATTTTTCAAACCTGCTACTCATGATACACCTAAAGATAGATACACCTGATAGCCACCGAAGAAAATCACAATATTCAATTCTGCTGTCTTCTGCTACGCATCAAGACCTATACTTGGACATATATGCATGATTTGCAAAAAGAAAGTACGGTACTACTCACACAAATCAACTACTCGCAAGATGTCTTTCCTGTAGCCAAAACTGGGTCTGCTGGTATGTCCATCAATACTGTAGATTGACTTGAGACACGATATCTTCAGTTGCTTTGACTATGATAATTACTAATTTATAAGCGGTGCCCTGTATTGTTTTGCAGTCCAACTTGTACTGGTACAGTATTAATGATTGGCATCACATTACCCCACAAGCAGCTATGAACACCCCCATCCCACCAGCTGATTTAAACTCATATCAACATGTTCAATCATAGTTGTGCATGAACATCTTGCTAATTTTGTGAGCGGTGCACCTGCCTACATATGCAGCTGGCTTGAAGAATGCTGCTACCATCAAACAGGAAAAATGTATAATCATGCACTTTGATCAATACACGGCCGCCGATCAGAGATGGCCTATCATAACAAGTGTTATGAAGAAGTGATTCTCATACCAAGACTCACTATAGACTCACCTATAGACTCATTCATAACAAGTGAGTATATCTGCATCAGGCTCGATACACGTCTGCATAAGTGGTGAAAATATTGATCAATCTTGCCTTGACAGAATTTATTATGAAGATTGTTCAACACTTACCTATGGTAATTTAGAACTTTTTATGTAAAGAGACAGGCAGAGAGCTGCGCCTCCAATTGTAGCTTTTGGATATTTCAGCCCAAGTCACCTGAGGACAACCGAATCAAAAACCTTCTTAGAGCACCAGTTCATATCTATGGCCGACATGATCAAACTACGATAAATGCAGTGACTAGTAAGGAAGTGGGGCCATCATTGTGGATGCCATGATACTCTTGTACTTATACTCCAAGCTCAGCATATCAGTGCTATTTCTTCAACATTTGAACAACTTGCTGATATCATTCTTGATGCGCTTATTGCTCATGCTACGACGTACAAGGCTGCTTGTGTGGGTTTATGATGGACAACGATTACAAGAGAATCAATGGGAGTGAGTGAAGCAAAAGGAGATAAGAAACTACAAAGCAATCTTCATGTTAGAAATAAAGCTGTGATGATATCAAACTGAAAAGCCTCTGTAAAGGCTAGAAGCAACAAGGAAGTGATGTCGGCATTCATTGTTTCACACTGGAAGACTGTAACAGTCAGGCATGATACCCTGATACTCTACACTACAACAACAAGATAATACTACCGGCTTATTACTAACCCTTATGTTCAACCCACTACTACAGAGGCGCCTACTTTGGCTTGCAAATACAAAGAGGCAAAATGATGATGACTATTCACAAGTGGCGATCGAATCTTTTGACACAGGTCATCCTATCATGGTACTTGCCCATGGTAAGATTATTAAATGCTGACTCAGTTTGCTTTCTGGACAGAGGGACGAGAAGTAGTTATTAGATATTAGCGCAATGGTTACTAAGTTGGGAGATAATCTACCAATGGGAAAGTCTCATAAGTTTGCATGCTTTCTCTACCTGTGATGCAGTTTCATCCTTTGCGGGTAAAGGGAAGATAAGTCATAGGAAACTCATCAAAACAGATGTCGACTGTCAGCGGGCGATGAAAGGACTTAGAGAATCATTTAGGTTTTGGGGCGACTTTATTCTCTTTGTGAAATTTACATGTGCAGACTCTATGGCCAGGAAGCTAGCACTCAAGAAAATGGCACAGACATCACCTGGCTAAGGTACCGGCTATTTGTGGTCAAGTCTGGTGCAAGTCAGTCTCTCCCTCCCTGTCATCAATCGCTGACAGAACATGCGCATCGTACCAATTATGTAGAAGCTACCTATATAGAAAGGGGCACAATACAACTTGCCGATGCACTATTTCCTTCTTCACATGGATAGACGCTGGATAAGGAAAACAATGAGTGTGCAGTGAAGTGTCATACCAGAATTATTGAATTATTGCCCCACCTGATATTCTGCAAGCAGTTCTATATGGGTGTCAAAAATACAGCTGCTAAGGGAACAGATATGCCGGTATCACGGCAAAGCTGCCTCACACGGAGCTTTGCACATGCGTGCACTACAACAAAACTGAAGCGACCGTAACAGAGAATGCTGATGGTGAGGATGATGACTAAGAACTATAAATACGTTAGCTATACTGATACGTTTACTATTAAATCGTTAGTACTATTAATCACCATGTTAGTACTATTAATCACCATGTTAGTACTATTAATCACCATGTTAGTACTATTAATCACCATGTTAGTACTATTAATCACCATGTTAGTACTATTAATCACCATGTTAGTACTATTAATCACCATGTTAGTACTATTAATCACCATATTAGTACTATTAATCACCATGTTAGTACTATTAACCCTTTGAAACCCAAATGCAAATATACACGAACTAAAATTATTTCTTTTTGAATTTAAAACAGGGAAGGCTACAAAAACCAAAATTTTGGCTCACCCACTATTAGAATGGAATCGGCAGGATGTAACATATATGTAACATTGGGCTTCGGGGTCACAATTGCTTTTGTGTACAATAAATCAAACATAAAGTGTAAAATATTCTGAATGTAAATTGTTGCCAAATGTAGGCTTACTAAATGTATAATATCAATTGCCAAAGCTTTGGGCCACAATAAGACCATTATTTAGTGTGGTACTCCAGAAAATAGTTTCGATCTCCAACATAACACAGCCTGATATTACATTTAGTACATGCGTTTGTTGTCAGGTTTGACTGGCACAGCTTGCACCTCCCTCACTTTTCAACTCTGTGTGGCCAATGAGAGTAGCCATCAAAGCGAATATCCAAACCTGTTTTCGATTGCATTTGACATGTTTTTTTCTTCTGCGGTGCTTCATTTAGAGAAGTTCGTGGGCAGCCAGGTTTGCACGCATCAACATTTATAAGTGTTGCTGCTACTGCTGCCTGAAACCGGCTTCTCGTCATCATTTTTTTCCGGAGCTCCCACCAGTCTATAGGCTCTTTGTACATGCGCCATGTGTTGAGGCAAATCATCAGCATATGCCAGAACAGAGTGTACCAGCGTTTGGATCGAAAAGCGAAGCGATATCCGGTGAGAAATCCATTCAACAGATCCACACCACCCATGTGTCTATTATAGTCATTGAGGACAGCCGGTTGGGGAACGATGACACTTACTTTGTTTTTCTTGCCCCATCTTTTTGCTTCCCCAATAGGCTAGACTCCAGTTTGACTAGCGAGCAAAGTTACAACTTTATTGTCATACCAGCAGACTGCAGATACAATGTATGTTGCTAACCTCTTCAACACTGTGATCATAGCTTCCACGGCCAAGGTTTTTGAGTGCTTTTTTGTCTTTCAGTTTGCACCCATGAAGCCGATTTGATCGCACTGTACCGGTGTACAGCATTCCTCATTCATTTAGCTTTCTGATTAGGGAAAGACTAGTGAACAGCTTGTCAGCATAAATTTTATATCGACAATTTTGCTGGAGAGTTTGCTCCCTCACGTGGTGGTTTATTAAATATTATGCACATTAGACACTTTTGTAATATTAGTATTTTTTAAATAACAAAATTGAGCAGGCAGTCCCCTGACTCCAGGCAGTAACTAATTTTAATGTCAATAAGTGCGTTGTATTCTAGTTACATAATACTTCTGGGAAAAAATTTAGAACATCTACCAATCAGGTCTGACATAGATCCTATCTGCTTATTTAGCTTATTGATGTGTGTATCCCATATCAGGTGACTGTCTAAATGAAATCCCAAGAATTTAATAAGATGTCTCCTTCAACTCCAAATCAAATAATTTTATTAATTAATTTAATTAATTTCTCATTACAATGTACATCGTTTTGTCTATGTGTACACTTAATTTATGTGTATTACACCATTGTTCAATTTTCTGAAGTTCATTCTCAACTATATCAGTGTCATTATTCAAATTGTTAGACTCAAAAAATAAATCTGTATCGTCAGCATATAGCATAGATTTCAAATCATTAGTAGATGACACAGGATCATTAATGTATATTAAGAATAAGATTGAACGCCACAATTTATACTTGAAAAGCTAGATTTATAGTTCTCTATAAAGGTTACCTGTTTTCTATATTCCAAGTAGTTTTTTATCCAGTGAATAGAAGAGGATGAAAAGTGCATATATTTTAATATGCGAGCATATTGTGGTCAATAGTGTCAAAAGCCTGACTGAAATCAAAAAATATCCTTAGTACTGTTCTGCCATGGTCCCTTGCAAAATAAAACTTTATTTGTGAGCTTAATTAATGCTTGGCTAAGGCTTCGATTTTTCCTGAAACCAAATTGTTGTGTTACAAGAATGCTGTTATTTTCTAAATATTTGTGCATTAGCAACTTTCTCAAAAATTCTTGAATTCTCTTTATAAAAACTGGCAATATAGATATTGGTCTATAATTTGATAAAAGCTTCCGTGAACCCTTTTTAAACAAAGGTTTAACTTTTGCTATTTTAAGACTATCAGGGAATTTAACTAATTGTATTTATAATATGAGCTAAAGGATAAGCAAAAGCAGGCGCTGCAATTTTCACAAGCTTTGCTGGAATTGAATTTAATCCTGTAGCTTTATTTGCATTCAGCTTATGCAACAAATCCTCAACATAATCCCCACCAACACTGCTGAACTGAAATTGCAGGTATGTTGGTAACAAATAACATTTTCCATATTGTCGCAAAGACCTGAAGTGTTTCTAAAGGCCTCGGCTAATGTGGTTCCAATGGATGTGAAGTATTAGTTAAAACAATTGGCTATCTCTTGTGAGTTTTTCTTGTGAGTTCTTAGTTCTCGCATCGTTGTGAATAATTGATTTTGGAGCACTGCTACATATTGTTGATTTCTCTAAATGCTGATTTAAAATTTGCCAGCATATTTCGGCATTCTCTGCTGACTCAAGTATACTTTTAAAATACAAGGATTTTGCATTATGTAGTCTTTTGTTAATCAAGTTTTGAAAAAATTTGACTTATTGTTTCAATTTTGTATTTAAAGATTGTTTAAATATATAGTCTTTTTTTCTCATCATTAATAAAATTTCACCAGTTATGCAAGATTTTTTATATCTTTGTTTTCTAGAAGACGTTGGATAATTTTCAAAAGGGCCATGCTTATCACATATTGATAGAAATTTGCTCAAAAATTCATCATACTTAATATTTACATCAGTATGAGAGCAGACAAGCTTCTACCAATCTGTGTTAAGGCATTCTGCTAAAAAGTTGTTTTCTTCAACATAATTGAGGTCTCTCAGGTATCAAACATTTTTGAAAAAATTGTTTAGTGATATCTTCAATTAAAATAAAATTCGAAAGATGGTCTGAAATAAAAGTAGTAATTGTCCCTGATGAAAAATATTTTTCCAAAAGTTTGTGCGGATATAATCTATACATGACTCAACACTCTGATGAGTGTCTGATGAGTGCTATATATATTTTAACATCTTTTTAGCTTGAAACTCTTAGTTATACAGTTTTTATCAAATTTTACACTGCTCTTGTATTATCTATTTTATACATATATATATATATATATATATATACTAGCTGTGCCACCCGGCGTTGCCCGTGTATTAGAAGAGTCTTTGGACAGAAAATTGATTTGTATTTAACATATAACAACATTTGCCATTCTAACTTTCAAACTACATATCATGAGAGAAGTGTGTCCGTGTAGTTGAAATAAATTAAAAGAAAAATAACAACAACTGTAAAAGTTTTAAAACTTTGTTAAACAACTGTACCTTTCAAGCTAGTAGCCTGGCATAATGCCAATAGAAAATTCCACTAAGCTAGTTAATAAGGTTAGGCTTTCAATGACGGTAAGCCATGACTTTGAGTCTGCATTGTTGTCCAGCTCAGCTGTTCTTATAATAGCTATAGCCGGAAAACCTACAGACGGATTCACAGACGGACTTTGAGAAATATAGATATAAGATAAAGATATATATTGATATAAGACACACACACATATATATATATATATATATATATATATATATATATATATATATATATATATATATATATATATACTTCAATCGAGAAAGTCAGGTGATTGAAAATTAAAATGGAACATTTTGTTGTGGATTAATATAAAGAATTAATTTAGAGGTTTTTCCTGTTCAACCAAGTCTACGGGTCACCTTTGTACATTATTTGTCAATAATGTACAAATAGTGTTTATGACACTGTTTGTACATTATTGATAAGTATCTAATAGTAGCAAGCTGATAGTTATGTATCATTTTGTATAGAAACTCGTGTGTATTTAACTCATAGCCTTCAACACTATTGCGGTATAAATCAAATTTCCTCCTAACTGGTGTTTAGTTATAAAAATTTTTTGCTGACAACAATATGGCTTCTATACAGTCACTAGTTATTTTTATATAGATTTAAAAATAGAAATATTAATTTGCTATTTTAATTATTCTCTCATGCAGAAAACTTGTTAACTGTAAACATAAAACTATCTCATAGGCTAATGTAAATTATTTTTCAAATGCTAACCTGCCTTAGGTACTCACACTGCGTTTGAGATCTACTTGCGATTAAGTACTGATATAAATCTTTGTGGATGTTGAGAATATGTTGTAATTTTAATTTGGCACGCAAGCTAATAGTTAAGTGCTGCTAGGCCAGGTTTGGCAAAACTGCTATAACATATGCTAATGCAAAATGACTGAACAAAGTAGCCTTACATCAGAAGAGGTTTGTCATCTCTTACCAACCAAAATTAACACTTAATTTGTATGACAAGTATTTAAAATAATACCATTGTTAAGCATTATATTTTATTGATATTGTTATAAACCGCGCCACGACTTTGTATGGCTGACAGCTATAAATTGCAAGGAATTATGGTCAATTTTACTTATTATTTTACTTAAAGATTAGCATAGAAAAGTTTTTTGGTAATTAGAATGTCCCTTCACTTTTTTCAAAATGACGTAGTAGAGCCTTGGTTGAATAGCCGATATTGCAAAAAAGTGACATTGTCTTTCACTCTGTGGAATTACCGTAGTGTAACTCACTAGTTGACTACAGTTTTTGTATACAACGAGCCATATAATATGATTAGTAGTGAGACAACTCTTAATATTTACCTTCCTATTCAAGCTACCTATTTGCGCAAGTGAGCAACTCTTCATCTGGCGTTATATATAATTTATACATATATGTATATTTAAATTTCAGTGTTTATTGTTTGTATGCTGGTTGTTTGTCATTCATGTGTCCATTTGTAGCGATGAAGTTTTAAGAGCAAAATATTTGATTCACACTAGCTTTGAACTCAGATCCTACAGGTCTGTAGACAGACATTGAGGATAGAATGTCTGCAGGCAGACATTTTATACTCAGGGCAGTAGATAACAGCGCTGCAGCAAATGGCAGGCGCTGCCATCTACTGCAGCGCCTGCTAGCTCAATGAAGCTAGCAGGCGATGCATACACTGATAGGCTGTGGGCCGAGCAGACAAAGGAGATTTCAGAATGAAGTTTCCTTGAGATCCCCTTTCAGTGGCAATTTTTGCTGCGATTTGAACTGATTTATGTATGAAGAATTTACAATAAATAAGTTGCCGCAGCTGCCTCTCCCAATTCTGTGAAAGAATTGATAAAAATAATGTTTTAGGGTTATCTTCCTTTTGAACAAGATTCCCTCTGTAGAAGTATCAAATCTGCAACCTCTTTTTACTCAATTATTTTGCAGTGAGTTAAAATGTTAGTGGTGAAGCAAAAATTAATCTTCTATTTTGTAACGCTTCATATTCTATGACTGTCACACAGACATGTAAACTATATATATATTATATAGTTATATACGTAGTGTATATATAGTTATATATGTAGTATATATATATAGTTATATATATATATATAACTATATAATATATATATATATATAGTTATATATTTATAGTTATATCTCTCTCCCAATCCTCCACAAGAGCCATGCCCAGGCTAGGGCTGTATACTGAGTGGCTGTATATCATTGTATGAACTAATTTGATTATTACTGGTGTAGACACTGGAGAGGAGTTAAGCTCTTACAAGCAATACCAATATTTACCAGTAAAAGATAATTCTTTATTACTGTAAGTCTAGCACTTGAAACACGCAACTAAAAAAATTCCAAACCGATACATAGTACTAGTGACAAAATTATAAAGCAATGATAATAGTGGCAAAAGGGTAAAAATAGCCAATGAAAGTTACCCTTACGCAAACGGTGGTCCACGTTCTTTTGTTCAATCCCATACGTCTACTAGTTTCGACAGTCCAAAAACAACAGTTAGAAAAAACGGTGGCTCAACAGTCGAAAGAAAAAGTTGCTCAACAGTCCAAAGAGAAAGTGGCTCAACAGTCCAAAGAGAAAGTGGCTCAACAGTTAGGCAGAGTCATAAGAACTGTTCTCTTTTTATAGATGCCTTTGTTAGCCTATGAGAAAATGTTCAGGTGCTCAGGTTCTATTCCTAATGTTGTAAAAAGTTGGTATTTGAGTGGACTTGCTTTGAGTAACTCATGGGAATGACGACCAACTCTTATTATATTGGCTGTGTCTGGCAGACGTTGGCAAAGCTGTATAGGTGTCTTGCCTCTTTTGGTGGTTTTCTGGCCCGCTGGTTGTCGCATCTTCTCTGTTTGATTTTTTCCACTTAGAACCTTCTACTCTACTTGTTAATGAGTCTCATTTAATCGATTTTCTTGATGATCTTTAATGTACCAGGCAATTCTGCTACATCAAAAAAGGCACTTTTGACACCAAGTACCAGACATCTGCTTTCACACATCGGGCATATTTCTTCTGGTTTAGGCTTCATTTATTTTTAGTATCTGGTTTCATGGATAACTCCACACAACAACCTTCAATCGATGAAACTATGCTATACAATCCTCATGTTCATCATTTTTCGCAGCGAAATTTACGAACCGTCCATTTACGAAAAAAGATTCGCAAAAGGCCCATTTTCGGAAAGACTTCCGAACCAGACTTGCTGTCTTATATGGTAGGTTTGACGGATAAAGGTTGCAGCTACGAAAAGGCGATTACAGTACACCGACTAGTCAATATACCGTAGCTATAATAGGTAGCTAAACAGCCTATGCGTACGCACACACGTACCTACCGTACTTTGCACGAGACGCGACCTGAGACAGTGTTATGAAATTACATTTTGGCGAGTCCAATGATACTAATTTTTATAGCTTATGTTCCTAGAATTATTTTTTGTATTGTGTGATTTTTCTTTTGTGATCAGATGGCTAGCTTTACTTTTAAATGAGATAGCTTTTTGTTTTGCGTTTAACTCACTCTCTTTTGGATGATCATTCAGTCAATTCGGACGTGTTTTAAGAAGAGTGTGTTGGAGGTAAATAGAATTCCATCGGAATTGTTAATTTTCCTTGTCGTATTTGTAATTGTAATTGTAAATTGTATTGTATTGTATTGTTGTATTGTATGTTTTGAATCTGGGTTGATTCTACAACTTGTTGTACAACCCAGATAGTATTCATTTGTAATAAAGTAAATACTCACTAGACAAAGGACCCGTGTTTTTGATTTGGAATGATATTTATTTGAGACATATAACCAATTCCATTTCATTGGGGGCTTGTCCGGGATATTTAAATTTAGAGTTGGGATTTAAGATTCTTAACTTTGAGTTTATTTGTCTAGTGAATTTGTCAGTCTGTGTTAGCAGTAGCTAATTGCAATTATGTCAAACCATGATGACTCTGTTGAGGCTGGGTATATTGATGGAGATGACATATTTTATGACAGTAGGGAAGACACTTTCCAATCTACCACTGTAGGTTTACCTACTATACCTTCATTTATTCCACAGAGAACTATTCCTCCTACACCTAGGCCTAGATCTACCGTAGTAGTTGGGTCATCTTATCCTTCTGTCACCCCCAGAGAAACGTTATCTGCTGAGACTGTGATAGATGATGCCTATAATAGGTGCTTTCCCAGCTCAGAGCAACAGATAGGCCTAAACATTTCTCCGGTGCCCACTGCTAGGTCAAAATTAGTGAGGATAAATCAATATCCTGATTCTTTAGGGAAGAGATTGAGTAGGCCTAACCAAACTGTAAATAAGTTTGAAACGACTCCTTGTGTTTCCGACGCCTACGCAAGTACAGGGCTGCCTGTGTTACATAAACCCAGTGCTGCTGAGTCGGCTCCAAAGCCGTTGCATTCTTCAACCTCAGCTCAAATTAATAGTAATACCGAAGATATGTTGCGGACTTTGGTCAACGAGTTCACCCACGCTATAGAGGAAAGGTCAACTTCAAATGTAGTCAAATCAACATTGAAAACCCCTCGCTTTGATGGTACAGGAGATGTACATCTGTTTATACAACAGTATAATGATGTATGCGCATTGAGTGGTTGGGAGGAAAGGGTGGCTTTAGCACAGCTGAGAGGTGCTCTCGATAAAGGAGCAAAAGAAGCCGGCAGAGCTGATAGTGTTAAAGAGGTGTTTCGACGGTTGTTATACATGTTTGGTCTTTTACCAGAGGAAGCACGTGAGAAACTTCATCAAATCCGACGTGAGCCTGGTGAAAGCTATATGAACTTGGGAAACCGGGTAGGAAGACTGGCTCGTCTTAGTTATGGGGGTCTTGGTTCAGAGGTGGAAAGTACTCTTGCTGTGGAAGCGTTTGATCGAGCGCTAGACGACCCAGCATTAAGGCAATATATATCCCTAGCCAAAGTCAATACATTGGATGGAGCTGTTAAAGCTGCAGAGCGCTATGTAATGCTTGCACAAGTACCTCCTAAACCTGCTCCACGACTGGAGCGAAGTGCTAGAGTGGCTGTAGTGGACTCCACACCTGACGAAACTTCAAGATTCAAAGCCGGTTGCCCGAAACCCGACAAATTTGAAACACTGTTAGCTTCATTCTCACAGAAGTTGGATGCACAGACTAAGCAAATTGAGGAACAGTCACGTCGTCTTGCTCTCTACGAGCAAGGTAACCGACGTCAGACTGACAATTTGTTGAGGCCTAATTCTTCTTCAAATCGTGTTAATGCAGAAAAGAATAGTCGGGCCTGTTACCAGTGTGGCAGTACATCGCATTTTAAGCGAGAGTGTCCACAATTAACCAGTGCTAAATCTAAAAATTCTAGCAATTCGGAAAACTAAGTAGGTCTGCACAGAACACTGCGGAGGCTGGTGGTAGACCGGAATCATATTTCCGCATAAACAGTTGTGGGGAGGAAACAGTAGTTAACATTGATAGCCGAGACGTGGTAAAAGAGCCAGTTGAGGTGCCTGATCACCTACTCACCAACAGGTTACCTGCGTCAACGTACGGTTCTTCAGTTACGACTACTTCGAACCAAACCACTGCTTGCACAATATCGGAAAACTTTTCCGTGAACATGGCATCATGCACACCTGCGTTATATTTGCCTGGAAGAGTTGGGCGTATAGCAGTTCGCTATCTATTGGATAGCGGATGTACCCTCAACATTCTCTCCAAAAGAATATTTAATAAACTTCCTCAGGTTACTAAGAAGAGTATGAAGCCTTTTCATTGCAATACTGGAACCTTGGCAGATGGGTCAGGGTTGCCAATTGAGGGTCAGGTAGAGTTGGATAGTAGACTTAGATCAGAAATGATCAATGTGTCTTGGGTAGTAGCCAACATTGAACCTGACGCCATTTTAGGTATGCCTTTTCTGCTAGGTAATAATTGTCAACTTTTCTGTAGTAATTTCACATTAGTAATGAATGGTAAAACTCTACGATGTTCTGACCGCCAGGGAGTGGACTACACTAGCTCTGTGCAGGTAGTGTCTGACGTAGATGTTCCTCCGCAATCTGAAAAACTGTTGGATTGCCAATTATCAAGAGTTATCAATTCTTCTGTTGGAATGGTAGAAATGAGTAGAGCGACAGTTTCCAGAGGTTTAGCTTTGGCTTCTTGTGTTGTAGCATGCACCAAGGGAGATAGGTTTGTGGTCAGATGTTTGAATCCACAAAATAAGACGGTATTCATTCCGTCTGGGTCAATTATTGGTCAATGTTTTAGTGTGGAAAGTGACCAGCTTGTCGAAACGCCAGTCGAGTGTGACACAGGTCAGAATTCAAAGCAAGGGGAATTGCTATCTGATAAACCTGTACCAGAACACTTGGAAAATTTATACAGAGAAGCCAGTAGCATTTGTACACTGACATCACAACAGAAAGTGATTGCCGGCCTACTAGACCGGTTTGGAGATGTTTTCTCTGCCGGAGATCACGATATGGGGTGCACAACTCTGGTTCAACATTCGATTCCTATCGAACCGGGAACTAGACCCATTAAACAGGCACCTCGTCGTCTAGGGGCGGAGAAAGAGGTGGAGGTCGATAAGCAGGTTAAGAAGTTGATCGAGCAAGATCTTATTGAACCAGCACAGGGGGCGTGGAGTTCTCCAGTGGTGCTGGTTAAAAAGAAAGACGGAAGCTGGAGATTTTGTATCGATTATCGACGACTTAATGCCGTCACGGTACATGATGCTTACCCACTTCCCAGAATCGACGAAAGTTTAGAAGCTTTAGCTGATAGTCAATATTTTTCTACTCTTGATTTAATGAGTGGATATTGGCAGGTTCCTTTAGATGAAGACGCGAAGAACAAATCTGCTTTTTGTACTCGGGGAGGGTTATGGCGATGGAAAGTCTTACCATTTGGTTTGACCGCCGCCCCGGCCACTTTCCAACGTATGATGGAGCGGGTTCTCCACGGTCTTCATTGGAAGTCAGTGTTACTCTATCTAGACGATATCATTGTCATTGGTAAAACCTTTGAGCAACAATGTTTGCATTTAGAAGAGGTCCTATCACGTCTTCGCGCTGCCGGGTTAAAGCTCAAACCATCGAAATGTCACATTTTTCAACAAAAAGTGAAATATTTGGGTCATGTGGTTAGTGATGCAGGAGTGTCTACCGACCCGGATAAGATGGCCGCTGTGCAGGAGTGGCCAGTTCCAGAGAACTTGACAGAGCTGCAATCGTTCCTCGGGTTCGTGGGGTACTATCGTCGTTTTGTCGACAACTTTGCATGTAAAGCCCGCCCTTTAACTAAATTAACTGGGAAAAATACACGTTTCCAGTGGTCAGAGGAATGCCAAAAAGCGTTTGATTTTCTTCGACAATCTTTGATGACCGCACCTGTCCTGTCTTATCCTAATCCTCAGTTGGAGTATATCTTAGACACGGATGCCTCTCTAAATGGTGTGGGCGCAGTGTTATCCCAAATTCAAAAGGGTGAGGAAAAAGTGATATCGTATTACAGCAAAGCTCTTTCATCGGCAGAACGCAATTACTGTGTCACACGTCGTGAGCTCCTAGCTATTGTGAAGGCGGTAATCCATTTCAGACCTTATCTATACGGTCGAAGATTTAGAATTCGCACCGATCATGCTTCTCTGCTCTGGCTGTGCCGGAAGACAACTCCTTCAGCACAAGTGGCTAGATGGCTAGAAATTCTAAGTGAATTCAATTTTGGTATAGAGCATAGGCCCGGCGGAGTCCACAGTAATGCAGATGGCCTGTCACGCCGCCCATGCCGCGACTGTTCACAGTGTGACAGAATGGATTGCACTGGTGGGGGCCCTAGTTTACCTGATATTCGTAAAGAACTCTCAGACATGAGAACCCAGGAAGATACGGTTGTCACTGATATTATTGGCGAGCAACTGTATGGTGCTTCTGACTTTGTTAGTCACTATGATAATCCCTCTAATGAGTGCCATAGTGTCTTGCAGGAAAAAGCCAGAGATGGTTCTCTTGTGTGTCCAGTTAATGGAGACAATCTGCAAGACAGCGGGGAAGAACAAGTATCTCTACCGCTACCAACGCCTGATTCTACCGAAACCAACCTTGTACTGAGTGGCGCTCAGAAGGAACAAGGAGAAGTTTCAACGGTATATAAGGCTGTTGATGACCAGGTAGCTATTGATGCATCTATCGTCAATTTGGGAAGTTGGGAACTACGAAAACTCAATTCAATGATGTCATTAATGAGAATTCGAGACGATGGTGTCCTGGTTGTTCGAATTCTCAATGGCCAAAGAACTAAAGAGGTCATTGTCTGTCCTAAGACATTGCGAAAGGATTTAATATGGTCCACCCATACCCTTTCTCATTCCGGTCGGACAAAGACCTTAAAAAGGTTGAGGCTAACCTGGTATTGGCCGGGCATGACCGCTGATGTACGTAGGCTGTTACGTACTTGTGAAATTTGTCAACGTGCTAAGTCCGGGGGCCTTCTTCCCTCTTCCAGGGCTGGGCCACTCTGGGTTGGTCGACCATGGCAAAAAGTTGCTATTGATTTAGTGGGACCGTTGCCAGAAACCTTGAGAGGAAATAAGTGGGTCTTAGTTCTTACCGATCACTTTACTCGGTGGCAAGATGCGTTGCCTCTTTCGGATGCAACCGCACCCGTTGTTGCCGAAGCTTTAGATAGTCGAGTTTTTTGTTATTTTGGTCTCCCTGAAGAACTTCATAGCGATCGTGGTTCGCAGTTTGAAGGTGAACTTATGACCGAACTATGTCGTTTTTGGCGAATAACTAAAACACGTACTACACCGTACCACCCTCAGTCTAATGGAGTGGTGGAACGGGGTAATCGAACTCTTGGTGACTCACTTCGATCCATGCTCCTCAGTTCCGGACAAGAACAGAATAACTGGGATTGTTTGCTACCTCAAATTATGCGAGCTCTGCGAGCTACTCCGCATTCAAAAACTGAGGAAACTAGCAACTTTCTCATGTTTGGACGGGAATGTCGCCTGCCAGATCAGTTGATTAGTGGTACGTATTCATGTGAGCTGAACACAAGGCTAGAGTATGCCCAAAGACTAAAGGAGCGTCTAGAGTCAGCTCATGATCTGTTGAGGTCCCAACAGAGTTTACTCATGAGATGGCCTGACTCTGACGAGGAACCCTTATTTAAACCCGGCGAGTTGGTTTTGGTACAACGCAAGCGAAAGAAAAAAGGAGTTAACCCTAAGCTTCTGCCAAAGTTCGAGGGTCCTTTTTTTATTCGCAAGTCATTTAATAATGGCACCTATAAAATAGACGGCCGAGGAGTAGTCAACGAATGTCGATTGAAATTATTTGTTCCTTGTGCTGACGCGGACGGTCGACAAACTCCTCATTTAGGACAAACCACCCATCAGTCTATTCTAGAGTACACAGATGAACCTGACAACAGGTCTGTTCACTCAGACTTGGCTGGTGATCCTGTTGTTCCAGAACCTGTGTTGCCTACGGGAAGGTTAGGAAGGACTCGACGCCGACCGAGGCATTTATTTGATTACACATTGTATTAGTTTTGAGTAGCGGTGTAAAACTAAACTAAGTAGATTGACTTCTTTGGTAGTGTCAGTTGTGATAATTATGAGCATGTAGATCTAATTCTCTTTTCATATGTGATTGTTAACATAGCCTGTTTGGTTTATTTCCCTATGCACGAGGTGAAGGACTTTCTGTCTATCATTGCACACACCAGCATGCTGCACCTACAACTACTTATGGCACCAGCAACTCTTCCTTGCTTCCAATGCTGAAGTTTTGGTACTTCGAGAGGAGTTAAAGAGGGTTACTGCAGAACGTGATCGCCTCCGCGAAGAGAACATTGCTCTGCGAGTGGAAAACCAAGGCGCTCAACTGTACAAGAGCACCTTTCCCAAATCCAGCAAATTGGGAGACACCTGGGAATGGCTAGAGATTTGATTCACAAATTTATAGGGAATTAAAGTTGTACGAGTTTCCAATGTTGAATTGGGGTAAAACTTAACAACTTCTCCTATTAATAAGTTTCGACGAATTGTCGAAGAACAAACTTATATGTAATTTCTTTTTGTTGGCAATCGATGCTAAGATCATGTTGATACTGTGTCGCATCTAGGGGCGGAGAGTGTTATGAAATTACATTTTGGCGAGTCCAATGATACTAATTTTTATAGCTTATGTTCCTAGAATTATTTTTTGTATTGTGTGATTTTTCTTTTGTGATCAGATGGCTAGCTTTACTTTTAAATGAGATAGCTTTTTGTTTTGCGTTTAACTCACTCTCTTTTGGATGATCATTCAGTCAATTCGGACGTGTTTTAAGAAGAGTGTGTTGGAGGTAAATAGAATTCCATCGGAATTGTTAATTTTCCTTGTCGTATTTGTAATTGTAATTGTAAATTGTATTGTATTGTATTGTTGTATTGTATGTTTTGAATCTGGGTTGATTCTACAACTTGTTGTACAACCCAGATAGTATTCATTTGTAATAAAGTAAATACTCACTAGACAAAGGACCCGTGTTTTTGATTTGGAATGATATTTATTTGAGACATATAACCAATTCCATTTCAACGGTTAGAACCGTAGTAACGTACAAATACACGTACGCACTAATACTTTATTGTTTAAACTTTTGGATCATTTTTATTTATTTTGAAATACAACAAAAATACATTTTTAATTTTGATTATTTTATTACCTGTAATTAATTTTGTTTTTATATATTTTAAATTTGGTGTGAGATTAACTCGTGACCTTCATATGTCGCCATGTTGTAATTGCTCGTTTTGTTTTTCTCATTGAGAAGATCGCTTTAAATCAATTGACAGTAAACGAAAACAAACACTATATGTATGTACCTTTTTGATATAATGTCGATAGATAAAAACTTTTATTATGCAATTAGTAAACCAATGTTAAACCGCGCTCGGAGTGATATTTCGAATCTCCTTTACCGTCGCTACCGTTAATTGCTATGCTGTTCGTTACTTGCAGTCATCACTAATTAGATGCTAGTGATCTTTTGCAGTTTGCAAAATAAAAGAAATTTATTTGTATCGTTATTTTAGAATCTTATGAAGTAATCATCGCTGTCTTTAGTGCTGGTATATAGATTCCATGCATGAGATTCACAATTTGTTTCAGATTTATTTAGCTGATCTTGATGCAGATTTATTTATGAGATCTAGACGCTTAATTCATATTATTTAATGTAGTTTATTTTTTGTACACAATTCATCTATCGATATTCGGAATGAAAACGTTATGCAAAAGTATCTAAATAAAACTTTGTTTTTTTTTGTTATCTCCCTTAACTTTGGCTTCATACTAATTAATGTTTGAGTGAATAAGATAAATGGTGGCTAAGTCGAAAAGCTAATGGTTGCTGTTGCCGACAGGCTATTAGTCGAATTCTTAGGCTATTAGTCGAAATTGAAGAGTATCGAAAAAATTTGCATTATAACTAGCCTATCATCTTGCTACTATTTCCAAAAAGTATGCGTATAGCTTAGCCATAACATCAAAAGTATGTCATTTTAAACGATTTTACTACATATAGCTTGTAAAACAAATAAACATACATGTCAGTAAAGTTGTGGTAGCTTTTAACAAACCTAATTTTCCATAGCAACATCGTTCTTGAATCGCAGGAGCACACAATACGCTGTACTTTTATGTATTATTACACTCATATGTTGCAGAATTTCATAAAAATTCTGCAACATATGAGTGTATGCATATTAAAATTGTGTGTCAAATATTTTTCTACTGGTTTTCGACTAATATTCTAAATTTTCAACTAAAACTATACTTCTCGACGAAAGGCTTCAAATTCGACAAATGGCTTTTTGGCAAATGCGTATTTCGGTCAATAGAATTTTAGCAAAATAACCAAAAACCCATAATAATAGTTGATTCGTGATTAATCAAGTTTGATGTATGTTGTTTTGTGTGTATTGCTGGTCTAATGTTAAATTGTTGATGCATTTACTTATTTTGATGTAGAGTGGCATACTATTATGTAGTATGAATAGCTAATATGCAGGGTTGCGGCGCGTTAGAACATTACGGCGTCATTGCAGTGTGATACGCAGTATTTTTGCAGTGCATTACAACTCTTTAATGTGCAGTGGACATTTACTGCAACTGTGCTCCTGCAATTTGCCCTCCGTGATTTTAATGTGTGTTTACTTCTATGACAAATTACTTGAAACCCAGATATTCATGCATATTGTGAATATGCATTCTTCAAAACTTGACGCTGCATGAGAACTGTCACTGCCCATACAGTGCGCTCTCGGGTTACGATGTCCCTGTTATACGATTTTTCCGCCTTACGAGTAGAACACGATGGTTTTTCATCCTCGCCATATGAATCCTATTTCACCATTTGAATTCAGCAAAATTTTTGTTCAAAATCAAATTTGGCAGTTGGTGTGCTTATTACCTCGATAGGACAAAGATGACGATATGCTGTTCGTCGAAAATCTTCTCACAACGCTTAAAATAGGTAAACAATGTTTTTCCTTTAAAACCTGCAGCAAAGTTGGAGTTGCGATCTCTTCAAACTGAGGATTAGGGATTAGACAACCCTGGAACAGATCAAAACCGTATGGCGAGGGCGCACTGTATAGATATAGGTATGGAGGAGTTCGTTTTGGATAACTTGAAATTTTCTATGTTAATTTAGCGTTGTGTGGTTCTTGTTACAGATTTTGTCAACTGGAGTGCGCTCGTGGTGACGACACATTTGGCTGGTAATGGTTTAATAAAGAAGGGTTAGCAGTTCAATACAAGAATGAGCAGTGCAGCTGCTCGTAGGAACCCACGATCCAATCCGCAGCCTCGGTCACACCATGTTGGTGATACCAACAGGTTAGGATAGGGTAGTATACTATTATGTACAGGCATTTCTGGCAATTTAGAGAAATGAAGTATAAATTAACCACAAGCATGCCATGTTGCACTTGAGAATTCTGATTGCATTTTATTTTGCCAGAGGATCTGGATCACCTGACTATCACAAATCACGAAGCCAAGATGTAGAGGTTAGTAGGTACTTACTTTGGTTGATGTGATCCTTCTATGATGTTGGGCCATTGGTAATAATAATTATATTGTTTTGTTATGGATTTAATAAGTTTAACTCTTGGAATTATTCACAGTAATCCTTTGCTTTTTCGTGTCTCTCTTTCTCAAGATATTTCAACAGTCATATTTAATTTAGCTGATCAAGCGCGACATGGGCGATAGGTACGGGTTTAGTATGCATTGGACAACGCTTTAACAAATCAAAAGCGATAGCTATTTGCCTGTGAACTTCTCTGTTTAAAATTGTTCAGGAGAAAACCTTGCAGGATCTTTATTATTTATCAAAGGCTGCATGAAGGTTGAAGGTTATTTGCAAGAATTATTTTAGCTGCATGATCTCACTGTAGCATTTTTTTGTCGACAAAATAATGTTTTCAAGTAAATTGTGTGATAAACCAAATATTTCAGTCAAATTATGAGCTATAACTTATCTAATCCATGTAATAAGTGATTGTGCTGTTGCACAATTTTAGGGATTGTGCTTTTCGTAGTCAGAACGTGTTTGTGTTTGATCAACTTTTGCAGTTAGTAAAAACTACATCCATGCCGAAACAGTTATTTTGCGTGCTAATACTTCTTGATGTGTAGCCATGACTAGCCATAAATTTATTTTTGTAGATGAATTTTTGATGTAGAGGAATAACAAATGAGAAATATGATCAGAAAATTACAGTCAATTCGTTATCAATACAAAGTAAATGCAAAGTGCCATCGGGTACATTTTTTGGTATTAGCTGCTTATATTGTATTTATATTTCATTAGGTTTTCTTAGCGTTTTTGTGGCAAAGGGAAGATTTTTTTCTTAAAGGTTGACTTGCAACACAATTCGCATTACAGTTATTTGGTATCAAAAGGTTCACCATGTTTTACTCTGCTGTGTTGTAAATGCAAAATATGTGGAAATGTGATTACAAGCTCATAAAAGCTAAAAAATTAACAATTATTCACAGCCATCACGAAAACGCTGTATGTTGGAATCCCTTTATTTCGATGACGTACTCAACTCGACGCGGTTATTGTTTTGTCACATGATGGTATCACATGAAATGAAAGCAATAAAAGGCTCAATCTAAAACGTCTCGTAGCACTAGTTTATGACAAACACTTCGGGTTCTACTAGAAAGTCCTTAATAAATATAGATGCTCGTTACTTTACAGTTTCGTTGCAGCTTGGTCTAGTCATCTAGTCGTAATCTGATCATGTGACCCATGCTTCCTGCCAAATAGCGCGAACAATTTCTGCAGCATTTTTTGACTATCACAGGTGACCAACGAGCTTCTCATGTTTATCAGAAGATGATATGCACTCCTTCGAGCTAAGGTTAAAAAATTAAACTAATTTTTAGGCTATGTTTTGAGATATCAGTGCTCAAAGTGACAGCATTACAATGATAATGAAAATGACGCGTAAGGACAATATACATTGTTTTATTGAATGCCTGAAGTATATTTGTGAAAATATTTCGACGAATGAGGTTGCATGAAAGTGTAAACAGAAGCACATCGTGTTCAACAACGTCCCATTTGAGCCATTTTGGAAAGGGATTAAATCTACGGCGGTCTCGTGTGGCTGCGATTACTTGTTCGTTTTTGAGCATTCAAGAGCTTGTAATCACATTTCCACATACTTTGCACCTACAACACAGCAGAGTAAGACAGGGTGAATCTTTTGATACCGAATAACTGTAATGCGAATTGTGTTGCAAGTCAACCTTTAACATTTTTTACTTTTGTACCTTTTGTACATTTGTTAGTTTTAGTTTTTGTCGTTGTGATGTTAACCGGTATGATATTTTTGTAGCCTGCCAAAATTTACACAATACCAGACTTA
The DNA here is from genome assembly GCF_963576615.1 of Watersipora subatra. Taxonomy (NCBI): domain Eukaryota; kingdom Metazoa; phylum Bryozoa; class Gymnolaemata; order Cheilostomatida; family Watersiporidae; genus Watersipora; species Watersipora subatra. The sequence goes on from NC_088710.1 coordinate 74,241,862, forward strand.
CTAGTAAAGCATGTTTGTTTGGTAAATTTGCATAGCTTTTTTAATAGAACTGCATTAGTTGAGTTTGGATATATGGAGTTGGGTGTTTGTATTGCAAGCGTTATACTGAATCACTGCTCACGTTTCATAGGAATCATATCATAGCTTAGCTCATGTTTTGAGTTTCTACATCTGTGTAAATAATTAGTCTATGGCTAGGATACCATTGATTTATCAGTTAGGTTTGAGTACAAGTAGATTTCTGTTGAAGGTTTATGCAAACTTCATATCTACTCCTACTAAATTGTCATTTCAGATAGCTGGTGTCTACAAGAACCCTAGCTTCACATTTCATCTCACAACACTTGTGGTAAGTGTGTTCATATTAGTTCTACTAGCCAGTTGTAATAGTAGTTCAAATGATACAATGGGGCTCTCTACAGCCTTTGTCCACGACTTGTTCTGTCAAAAACCCCTTGTCAAAGCTGTAGTCATATTTTCAGGTTTACGACATTTAATAGCCAGTTTGGAAATTTTGGAGAATTATTTCCTTGTTATTGGATTATTAACGTTTCATCGCGGGTTACATCACTGTAAAGGGGTGGTCACACAAGAGCCAAAACAAAGTAAACGACGCAAAATGATGTCGCAGTCAGTTGTAAGCTGTTCGGCCAAAGACATTTCTGGCCGAAATGAACCATTTCGATCCTGCTCGAACTTTCATGGCCGAACCCTTGCTCTTATGGGCTGGTTAAAATTCTAGCGAGCACGCGTCACATTTCTCCTTACGTGCGCGTGAGCAAAGTTAAAAAAGAAATAGGACGATCTTTTTATTTCGTTAAATAAACAACATGAAGCAATTTACGACAAGGCTCACTTGGACTTGTGATTATGTTGCATAAATGTAAGATGTTGCACTCAAGTTTTGCATAAATGTAAGAGAATGGTTGTGGTTTTCTTTCGCGTAGAATCAAAGTAATGTGTCATACTCATCCTGATGAAGAACCGTTGACTGATTTATTTATGTAAAACCACTGTACTATGATAAAGACTGTTTTTGTTTGTTATGTACTCAGCATAGAAAAACATTCATATGTTAACAAAAAATATAATTTTGTTGATGGGAAGGGTTGGCAACATCTTTGTATCGAGTGATTTATTTTGAGCAACTGAACGATCTTCTAATAAATCTGTTGCATAATTATAATTATCACATGTTCCTCAAAGTTTTTTGTTTACAGTAGAAATATTTAGCTCAAATACATAACAACTACCAATGAAACAATGTCTTGTCTCCATGCGTATGGTATATAGGAAGCGAAGCGACTTCAGATGCCGTGTGACATGTGGCTTAGCCGAACCGAGGTAAAACAACCTCTAAACCAAACCTAAGTCGGTTCGGCCATTGTGTAACCACGGTTTTAGACTTCGCTACTATGCAAAACTTGTAAACTCACTCCTATGAAATTTTGCACATTTCCCAATAAAATCACCTTTATAGAAAGTTGACAACCTTCTGCTGTGTATTTCTGCACACGAGAATCATGGAAAGTGAATCCTATATAAGCCTTATATAATATAAGCCTTATATAATCCTATATAAGCCTATATAAGCCCCAACTCTCCATCCAAAATGTGTTATTTTAAATAAGACTGATATTAAGGGTATGCTATGTATAATGGTATATATAATGTATAATGGTATATATAATGGTATATATAATGGTATATATAATGTATAATGGTATATATAATATATAATGGTATATATAATGTATAATGGTATATATAATATATAATGGTATATATAATATATAATGGTATATATAATATATAATGGTGTATATAATATATAATGGTATATATAATGTATAATGGTATATATAATGGTATATATAATATATAATGGTATATATAATATATAATGGTATATATAATATATAATGGTATATATAATGTATAATGGTATATATAATATATAATGGTATAATAATATATAATGGTATATATAATATATAATGGTATATATATAGTATATAATGGTATATATAATATATAATGGTATATATAACATATAATGGTATATATAATGGTATATACAATGGTATATGCTTGGTTGCCTCCTAAATAAGAGAAGCAAGTCGGAAATGTTTCCTGTTATCTCGCAAATAGTTTGTATGTGCTACATTACAAAATATTTGTTATACAGGCTCATACTGCTATCCAACTGTTGTTCTAAATTACTGCGTAAAGCATTTTGCGTGCTAGCCAATTTATCTGTTCTAACAAATACATGTAGTTCTCAATGAGTTTCCATCTGGTTTCTCAATATTTCATTTTCATTCATCATAAGTTGCTTGCTAAACCATCACATCAGTCTTTCCTTAGATGCTGTTCAGACAAGAGTTGTCTAAAAACATCCTGTCGCAGGTGCCAAAGCTTTTTTGTGATAATATCAGATTTGTATGGACTGTACTATTAGGACAAGCAAGAACCCAGACTAATGTAACTTTTTGAAATGAGATTCGTTGTACTGTGATCACCATATGAATTATTTTCCGATTGGATAGTAAGTAGTACAGCAAGATCATTTGATTTTATTACTATAGGCTGCATTTTAAAGCGGCGACAAGCTTTATTAAATGCAACTGTCAAAATCTCTCTTTACATAGCTTATACCCTCCGATGCTAGCCGGTTATTTGTTTTGGTTAAGCACATTTCCTTTGAAATATTTTGCAAACAGTTTCTTATTGATGACTTGGCTGTTCATACCACAACGAACGATGAACGTCTAGAATCGCATCTCTCCAATAGTCATTACTAGGAATAACAGCAACAGCGAGTTATGTGTAAATATGACTCCGTGGGCAACAATTATTTAGTGTTTGACTCTTTGCTTTTTAATAGACATAACTTGTATGGGAGATTGTACAACTCGGGTAAAAGCTTGTCTAGTATGAATAGAAAAAAAAATATTTTGAGAAATGGATTGTGTTATCACTACTGGTTGAGCTGTGCTCAAAGTTAATGTACTGTGTACTGCAAGATTACATTCACTTTGTTCAGAAGACGTACATTATTCTGTTCGTCAACAAACGGCATTGAACCGGTGCACCAAGGAATCGTCCAATGGTACAAAGTTCTTCAACTGAGATTTATTCAAGAGTTATGTTGGTAAATGCCTTGATGTGTCACTAGCACTAGTACTTACTGCTCCTAACACCGGGAGTCACATGATATACGAACTATAGGAAATAGCACTAGGAAACTTTGTATATTTTCCAAATTGTATGCAGGGCTTTTGAATTATTATCCCATTTTAGGGGTGCACTGTGAATGTTCGTGTTCAAAATGGCAAGTGCTATGAGGGAATATTCAAGACCTTCTCTTCAGAGGTGAGTTGGCCCTTCGTCCTTACGGAGGTTACATCATACCCATTGAACAGCAGCTATTAAGACTATTACTTGTTATTAATAAAAGACAATAGATGCTTGTAGTTGGTACTATACTGCGCTTGTGACTTTGCATTAAGTTTGCTTGAATAGCATAAATGGACAATGGAGGGTGCTTTCTGTCTAGAATGATACTACTGGCCTGCACCCTCTTCTTCCTTTCAGTTAGAGGTCGTAATAGAGTGCGCGCATCTCGTCGACCCCGATAAGGAAGATCGGCTGCCTCTAAAGACCAACTTGATTGACAAGCTGATTGTCAGTTTTGAGGACTTGGTGTGTATGGATGCCATCGATGCAGACACCAAATATGGAGAAACAGGTCAGGGAATTTTCTGAAAGTAATTCAGTTAGTAGGTTAGTAAGTTGGTGACTTGTCCCTTCTGCAGTTTCATTAGTAGGTTAGTAAGTTAGTGACTTATCCCTCTGCAGTTTCATTAGTAGGTTAGTAAGTTAGTGACTTATCCCTTCTGCAGTTTCATTAGTAGGTTAGTAAGTTGGTGACTTGTCCCTTCTTCAGTTTCATTGGTAGGTTAGTACGTTAGTGACTTATCTCTTCTCCAGTTTCTTAGTTAACTTCTGACGCTTAGATGTTCACAACCTACATGTTTCTACATACCACGGCTATTTATCTACCAGCTGGTAATGCGGACGGAGGGTTGTGTTCAATTGATATTTAGAGTTGTTTACCTTCTCTGCAGTGGTATTTGCCTCCACATATTAGACTTTTCTGTGTTAATGCGAATGGCATTAACTAGTTGAAATATAGCTGTTACAATATTATTGGAAATCTAACTGCGGCCTGCTGACTGAGTGTCTTGAAGCCTGTTTGATTAGGTTCGCCACTCTGCGTGCGCTAATAACATGCATAGACATGTATGTTGCTCTTTCTAAAAAACGTGACGATCGTTTTTACATCTCTGTTTTGTATCTACCTTCAGTTACATTAATAAAAAGGGAGTATTGCACAGGTAACACTAAAACGTATTACTCCATCACCCTGTTGAATGTAACTGGATCGCTGCTCGTTGAGTTTTGATTAATTAGCGTGTCTGGAATGAAGGCAGGTATTCACATTTTATGAGTTGGCAGTAAAGTGTCTCTTTTTATTCAACGAGCGATCATTGATAGTAAGTCTTAAGATTTACAGAATGCCGATGCACAACCCTTCGAATGTTTTCTATTTTTTAGACTGAAGAAATCCGAGTCCATTTTTAGTGTTTAGGTACTTATTTGAAAGAGTTACTCCATTTCAAACGTCCGGGTTCTGATGCTCATTGTGATTATAAACCCTGAAATTCTTGTGAAAGTTGATCACAGTCCTTCAATTTAAACCTTTCTTATTGAGCTGGCGCTTCACTTGTTTGGATCTCTTATAAAATGCATTAATTAGTAATTTCTGTACAATTCTAGCAGATTTGTGGTCAAAAAGGTTCACATTCTTTTGTAAGTGGTTAATGTAAGATTTTGCTAGATTTAAATTAGTTTGTAGCTTCTAAGTAGCAATTGATGTACGAGAGGCGCCCCTATCGCCCCTGTCTTGGAACTTAGAAGATGTATAAGTCTGTGAAGTTATTAGCTCTAACTCGGTGTGTTTCTAATTTACTGGTTACTATCGCTAGGAATATACTTGTACATATCTTTCATATTTGTCATATCGTTACTATAAAAAAATCTCGTGAGCTGTTTTACTAATCGGAAATATTGGCATTACAATAGGAAATCATCCTATATTATAAAAGTTGTTTAAGAGCTATTTTATGTAACACATGTGCCAAACAACCATGTTCCGAGATCAGGACTTGATTGTGATGGACGCTGTAGTCATTTGATATTGAACCTTACAATTGGATGAAATTTGTATATCACTTGCAAATGTGTGGTGGGACAGGGTGGCAGTTGAATGCTCAAGTTTAATGCATTTGAGAGTAACTGAATAGAGCCAAACCTCAACATACGAGCTTAATTTATTCTTATTTCCTTCGTACGTCGACATTGTACATTGACATTGTTTTAAATATTTCTCTAAGAGTCCAGTGTATGTTGCTTAACTTGTTTTAGAGTCAAAAATAATGTAATTATACATATCATTTAAACCGATGTATTATATAGCGCTGTATGAAATATTAAATGATTAGTTACAAGTAAAACCTAATTTAGTCAATTAATAATCTGTAAAAGGTTTTTATTCTTCATCGTACAGACACGCGAACTAAAATGTAGGCTTGACAATGCATAGGGTCAGTGATAGAATGTCTGGTAGAAATATGTGAGGTCATTTACTGTAACTTACACTAGATATAATTAACATTACCGTAATCTATATATTTGCCTTCGTATTATTTTCAGTTTCATCCAGCTTTTTCACTCACTAAATTACAATGCTTTGAGACATCTTGGATGTCATATGTTGGAAATTACTTCGCATGTCTAGGCAAATACTTGCTCTAGGTTGTATGTAAAAGAATTGTTAGTAGAGGTGATTATGAGTCAAGGTTTGAGTGTAGCGTGTAGTTTGGTAAAACATCAGTATGCGAACGCTGATGATAAGAAGGCTATAGGTTGTCGTGGCCAGCCCAAGATTCCGTGTCAATGGTATTACTCCAGACAATTTTGCTTCCTTCTCTTTCTCTCTACGGTTTTGTTTTCATCTCTCTAGTGTCCGCATTCTTTTTCATACTAACTACAGCTATAATTTCTCTCCTTATGTAATCTACACCAAACGACTAGTCAAATCCTTTCTTATTACAATGACAGCCAGTTCTCAGTGACAGCCAGTGAGAGCAGTGCAAATTTTAATTAGGTAATTATGTTTGGACAGGGGCAAAGTATGGCACCCTAAATTGCTAGCAGGGTGTCAAGGCCTTCAATTATTAGCTTTCTGCCAAACTTCCCATAATCTCTTCGGGACACTATGGCGGAAATCCACAAATAAACAAAAGGTTTCTGAACCCGTTAGCAATGCTCTCGTTTACTGATTTGCTGTCACGCCACTCTGATTGTTATATATTAGAGCAAAGATTGCTACCATCACATTCACAGAATTGTCTTAGGAGTGAGCAGGAGTGATAAGCTACCTACATTTGTTGATTTGCAGATTCTTTCACTGATTCGGCTATAAGCAAAGCCCAAGTGAACGGTATGTCAAAGACGAGGGAACTCACACCGTATGTTTTAGAATCATCAGATAGCGCGTTAGAAAGACCTCTCGAAGAGCTCGATTCTGAATCACCGTGGACACCAGAGAAAATGTTCAAGTACGAGTTCACCATGTGCATTTATGAGTTTGCCGTTGTTTTTATTATTGCAACTATTGTATTGATTTCAACTACATTAGCGTCTAGGCGCATGCTACAGTATTATTTTAAGCATACGCTCCTCGCATTTCTAGAGCTCACGAGGAGAAGTTTGGCGGTGCCTCCAATTTCAATGAAGAAAATTATACGACAAAGCTCCCATCCGCCGACTCTCCTGGCTTTCAGCAAAAGAAGGAAGCAGCTGATCGTATGGCAGCTAGTATTGAATCTGACAGCACATCTCGAAGGCATGCTGAGCTCGAAAATGGCGATGGGCGGGATGAAGAATCCAGATACAGCGCTGTTTCACGTCCACATATTCCAACGACAAAGTGAGTAAGAGGTTTACATTATACCGTTAGATGGTATGTCTTGTTGAAGTCATCTTCTTTCCTCGTGTCTATGCTGTCCATGAGGGGCAGGTGTGTCTACGCTGTCCATGAGGGCAGGTGTGTTTATGCTGTGCAGAAGGGCCGGTGTGTCTATGTTGTTCATAAGGGTAGGGGTGTCTATGCTGTTCATACGGGCAGGTGTGTTTATGCTGTCCATAAGGGCAGGTGTGTCTGTGCTGTCCAGAAGGGCAGGTGTGTTTATGCTGTCCATAAGGGCAGGTGTGTTTATGCTGTCCAGAAGGGCAGGTGTGTTTATGCTGTCCAGAAGGGCAGGTGTGTTTATGCTGTCCAGAAGGGCAGGTGTGTTTATGCTGTCCATAAGGGCAGGTGTGTTTATGCTGTCCAGAAGGGCAGGTGTGTTTATGCTGTCCATAAGGGCAGGTGTGTTTATGCTGTCCAGAAGGGCAGGTGTGTTTATGCTGTCCAGGAGGGCAGGTGTGTTTATGTTGTCCATAAGGTCAGGGGTGTCTATGCTGTCCAGAAGGGCAGGTGTGTTTATGCTGTCCAGGAGGGCAGGTGTGTTTATGTTGTCCATAAGGGCAGGTGTGTTTGGATATGATGGATAGTTATTTGACTGATTGTTCAATGTCCCAGAATATCATATAACCAAATATATAACACAATTGATTATTTTAATTTGAAAATGTCTTTTTTGTAGCCGACACAATCTGCCAAGTCGATTAAGAGATAAGGTGCCCACCCATTCGAACAAAGCACTTAGCCAGTCAGTAAAAGTTAATGGTCGTGACGCGCATCCAAGATCCATGTCTGACAAATCGAAGGCAACGGCACTGCCACCGTCTTATGGTAGGTTTTGTAATGCAAGTTGTCAACTTTTGCTCCCGTATGACAATTGCGCTAATCCGATTAGGTTGGTGTAGTGGGAAAGCATTAATTTCCCTAATAAAGGTGTATTGGCTAACAGGTATCAGGACTATTCATGCCAAAAAGTTGCACATACTTTTTTGCACGTTGATATCCTGATAATAAAGTTGATTTTCTTGTAGAAGTGGCAAAGCTGAAGCGCTGGAATGAAAAATTCAAAATGGAGGTATACCTATATATTGACTTTTGTCGGTTTATTTCAGTTTGGGTTTATTTAGAAAATTTGTTACTCACAACTATGCTCGCCATTTTAAATTATTGTGTTATTGTAATCTATCGACTGTTTTTGTTGGCTTTCTGCTTTTTTAATTTATAAAGTTGCCTTTCATTAGTTTTAAGGTGAGAATAACTCTGAAGCCTTGTCTACCATTAGCTAAATCTCTTCACATCGTTAGTCTATATCATCTCCCTCAAAGCTGTACAATGTTTTATTGGCCATTGTATCAATTACAACTGTTGAAAATGTTGAAATGCTGTATACTTATGCTGGGAACTTATAAAAGCTAAAATGGTAAACTTGCTGTAAACTAAAACATAATATAAACTTAATGCTGAAAAGTGGAACAAAAAATTGGAATTTTGCTGTGTAATGTTATTTTGTGTGTGATACGGTAATGAGCTTGAAGTCATTAGATTATTAGTAACATTGGTGACTTTGCAATTGTAGCGATATCACATTACTCAGGATTATCAACTGCAGTCCATAGTTGACTTAGATTTGAAGTTATCTGCACCTGAAACATTGGGCTCTATAATACAGCATCCAGTGCACTTGTCTGTAAATTTGATTTTTATTATAAATATTAAGCATGCATAAAGCGCTGAAAAAACTCGGATGACAGAGAAAGTCGCTGTAATAAGGGTTGTTCATAGCATAGCTCCTGAGTAAGCTGTATGTATAGTCTGCTTTCTACTTATAACAATGATGATTTATGTTTATTAAACGAGTTTAAATTTATTCATGAGGCAATAACTCCTAGTTGTAGCCCGATTACACCTGTAATCTAATGCAAAGCTATCCATGAATGATGCAATAACTGAGTCGTATGTAATGCTAATAAATCAACAATTCCGTACTTCCTCTGCTTGATTTTGTCACATAGTAAGAACTTGTAAAAAGCCTGCTCTTGCAATTTCTTATACATGCACTTATTTTATGTCTGTTTGAAAACTTGGAGCTGAATTGTTATTGTACAAGGCATGTTACTGTCTCGGCGGATGTATATTTCAAATGTAGTATATGAATATCTTAGCTTTATCAGAAAATGCTTGTCACAATATCAATATCAAAATGCTCGTGGATTGTACAGAATGGTAATAGTGTGAACCCAGCTGGCCCTGCTACGGACCAACGGCTGACTAGTGTGGAGAGCAAGGCAGATCCAGTTCAGTCTAAGGCAGATCCAGTTCAGTCTAAGGCAGATCCAGTTCAGTCTAAGGCAGATCCAGTTCAGTCTAAAGCAGATCCAGTTCAGTCTAAGGCGCACTCCCAAGCTGCTGCTACACCTCCAGCTCCTGCTGCTATTACTTCTAAGGCTGACACAGCCGCAACCCCATCTCCCAGTTCTCCTGTCAGCAGCGTGTCCGTAGCTTCTCCTCTCCCTTCGGCTGACAAGTCAGTTCCAAGTGCCCCTGAAGTTGAAAAGTGAGTTCTACCCACCTCATGGCTTGGAATTGTTGTCAGCAATCTTATATTTACAAGTAGTTCTAGACCAGTGCCTATAGGATTTAGTTGCTAATACGCTCTACATACTTACAGAAAAGAAGTCAAGACACCGAAGAGTACCCTTAATCCTGAGGCTAAGGAATTCGTCTGTGCTGTGGTAAGAATCATGGTCATTTGTCAATCGAAGAAGTGTTTTGTGAACAATTTCATAATAGTGATCATTGTATTGTATACAGTGTTTTATTTGGGTTTTGGGAAACCTGTAATAGGGATGGTTTGAGCACATCATTAAGTATGACTCATGTTTACAGAAGCCCATGGCTGCGCCGGCTGCATCCTTACCGCCATCCCAGCCAGTGCAACAACAACCCATGGCTCCGCCCCCGCAACAGTTGTCACAGCAGCAGGCAGCCTACAAGCCATCCAACAAAACAGCTGTTGTGTCAGTCCTTCAGGCGCCAAATAAAAATGCAGAGATACCGACTGCGCAACAAGCCATGGGGTCACCGCTGACCCACACCCCATACCCACCACCATATTTGGTAAGCGAATCTTTTGAAGATGAATCCAAGTAATGAGCGGTGAGGAGTTACATCTTAGCGTGCTCTGGGTAGTCTGTCAATTGTGATTAAGATCAGATAGCTGTTTAAAAAAAAGGTCAATTCTCTCACATCAAAAACAGCTTGTCATGTTTTATCCTAGTAGTAGCAATGAGAGCTCATACAGTTCTCGAGATATGAACAAAACGATTGAAGTGAAAATTACACCCAACTAGTGAAAGCAACTTAACCGTTCCACTACGGTGTGCCACTCAAGTGACATGCAGCATCGTGTATTCTGTACGGGATGCCACTTTCAAACCCGCTTGACACGTTGTTAGGACATGTGGTATTGCTCGCAAAAATTATCAAAACGTCATTTTATCAGACCAATGATTACGCTAGTTTCAACTCTAGAAATATGAAAAATAAAATTTTTTGATTCAGTTGTTTTATATTCAAGATAGATGTTGATCGCCAATATTGCAAAAAAGTATGTCCCAACTTCTTGCATAAGATGCTACAAATATTTTATCTCATAGGAACTTTGAGTGCTCATTTAGTAGCAAAATTAGTGAACCTGATGATTCAGATGGTGACTGTGACTGACTGCTGTAACTGATATTTCTAGGGAAAGTATAGTGGAGAGCAATATTTCATGATAAATTTCTGATTTTTAAAATCTCAAATTTTAAATGATAGAAAAATATGATTACCCTATATAAACTTGATAAAACTAGTCCGTTGCAGGAAAAATGTACTGATCTCTCATTTTTATTTTGTGGCAGTGTAATTACATCAATACTTTTCTAATTATGGTAAAAAATGTCCGCCCGAGTCTGCCTTTTAGTCTGTAAAAGTAAAATTACTAAAAAATATTTTGTCCATCGTTTGATTTTGTCATAAATAACCCTATAAATGGTCTATTTTTGTGTTGAAGAACGGCTAAGCATCTAGTCCATTTCCTTGCTTCTCTAGCATTATAACAGTTGGTGTTCTCTGAAGGCCTTCTTCAACTTCCCTTCAACTCTTGCTGATTATTTCAATTTACCACATCTCCTTATCTATCTTAGTATATGTACCACATCTCCTTATCTATCTAGTATATGTCATTGCATCCTGTATATGTACCACATCTCCATATCTATCTTAGTATATGTCACCGCATCCTGGACAACGGTTGCAGAGGATGACTTCTTATCCCGGTACTGACAGCCAACCGGGTCCTCCTCACAACATGCAATTCATTCAACCAATTGGTGAGTTTTCATCAGCTGCGGAATATTCACTTTTCGTTGAATATGTTTTGTCGGCCTAGTAAAAGAAAAATTAATTTCTTCTGTGCATCAAATGTTTGAACAGGCTTCAATCATCAGCTGCTGTCATCACTAAAGTTACTGTAGCCTGGTTCACACTGTATCGCCGTAGGTCCGCCTTTTATTTTCGACATTTATTTTCTATTATGTGAACCGTAAGCCGGTGGCATCGAAGAAGCAACGCGGCCACGTCAGGAAAGTTCGCAGTCGTTAAACTTTCCGGTATTTTGCCGAGCATCGACGACCACTTTTGAACCATTTCGGCGATGGTAATTTGCGGTCACCAATAGCATGATTTATTATTTATTTATTTCCGTTTATGACCGTTGCTGCGGGACTGGTTTTTGATTTCAGTCATGCGAAAAGAAAGAGGTATCTTTGCGATAATTTAAAAAGATGACAACACTACGTCACTGATGCAAACGCTGATAGGTTTATGATAGTGTAAACATTGTTATTATTGACGATCACAGAAGTATCGGTAGAATCAACGCCGAGATATGGCAATATAGTGTGAACCAACCTTATGGAACATTGAAAATAAATTATAAAACCATCACTCTCCTGATATTGTTAATGACAACTATGATAATTCTCAACATGACAATTCATGCTTGTGCAGTCACCAGGCACCTACTGTAGCCTGATGACTGCACAAGCATGTATGTATATATGTATTTATGTATGTACGTACGTACGTACATATGTTTGTGTGTGTATGTATGTGTGTATATATGTATGTGTGTGTATGTATGTGTGTATATATGTATGTGTATATATATATATGTGTGTGTATGTATGTGTGTGTATATATGTATGTATGTGTGTGTATGTATGTGTGTATATGTATGTGTGTGTATGTATGTGTATATATGTATGTGCGTATATGTATTTGTGTGTATGTATGTGTGCGTATGTATGGATGTGTATATATGTATGTGTATATATGTGTATGCATGTATATGTATACACATATATATGTGTATTGCGGACCCTTGCCATACGATTTTAATTCATTCCGGTGTTGACACCGTAAGGCGAAATTTTTGTATATAGCGGTATACAAATTAGTAACTGATCATAACCACTAAATACCATAAAGTTACTGTAGGTAACTATTATAGTTATTAAGGTTAACATACAATTTTGTTACTAATTTTTAATGTACAGTATTTGTATAAGTTTTGACGATTCTGATCAAATGATGTCGGCATTATATAATTAGTATGGTTTCTATACCGCTCTATACGATTTTTTCACCATACGATGCCAATCTTGGAATGGATCAAACTAGTATTCTGAGGGTGCACTGTACGTCCAGTACGAATGGCGGGGGGTTCTTACCTTTGAGACAGACGTCTGACATGAACATGGAATTTATTTTAAATGAATTCAGCCTGCTAAACACATACTTAAAGGTCGGCTTGCAATAAAATTCACATTACAGTTATTTGGTATCAAAAGATTCACCATGTCTTACTCTGTTGTGTTGTAGGTGCCAAATATGTGGAAATGTGATTACAAGCTCTTAAAAGCTCAAAAACGAACAGAAAATCGTAGCCACACGAGACCGCCGTAGTTTGGATTCCCTTTCATATAACATAACTGTAATGTGAATTTTGTTACCAGTCAACCTTTAAAGCTAAGTTTTAGCATGTATTTTTTGAACTATTTTACTGAACTGCAGCTTTTCATCGGCGTAAATTTCATCACCCAACAGTTTCCGGTTTCATTTTAACAATAACTAATAATGAATAACGCTGAACTGAGAGAGCGAGCATTGTGTCTATTTAATTCGTTGTGTGAGGGATTTTAACGAATAGCATATCGGCATATTTGTTATTCCGACGCAATCAGCTCACCGACTGCCAAAAAATATTTTGAATGAAGAAGGTGAAAAGTCATTGTGTTTTACATTGTAGGGTGAAAAAAATTGTGTAACATGGTCATCGTAACCCGAGGGCGTTATGTGTGGTATGCGTTTGTATAGTGTGCTTGTGCGCGCGTGTATGGTGCGCGTGTATAGTGTGCATGGTGCGCGTGTGTGGTGTGCATGCGCGTGTGTGTACGTACATGCGTGTGTGTGTATGTATATGTTTATGTATATGCATGCATATGTATGTTTGTGTGTATATATATATATATACACATATACAGTCAAACATGGATAACTCGAACTTCACGGGACCGAGCGAAAGTGTTCGAATTATCAGAGCGTTCAAGTTATCAGAGCACTGTCACAAGTTCATGTATTTACTTATTTATTAGTAGATACATGTACATATACAAACTATAATATAAATCAAAAGCATAAATGGCTTGTTTCAAATTAAATGCTTCTAATGTAAAGTTTAAAACATTTTTATCAAAAAGTATAGAGATTTTTCTATCACTTGAGATTGGTTTGTTGTTTGAGGTGATGTTATTGCCAGGACGTTTTTTTAGATTGACATTGGCAAAACTTGATCGTTATTGAAATGCTCAAAAGAAAAGACATCTTTTTCTTTTGAGCGTTTTACCCACGATCAATTTTGCCGATTTTTCTTGAAGTTTATGCAAAGATTACCTTACGTTACCTGGGATCAGTTAAGAGCAACACTCCAAGGCAGTTCAATTAGAAGTTTTACGAGGTTTTACGGTACATTGTATATCACTCTATCACTCACGCTTTTTGAATGGATACTTATTGAATATACAAACGTATTCTGTGTTTAGGTCAAACAATGAATAGTTTTTTTAGCTAAGACAACGTATACGTTTAATTACAACAATTTTTAAGACGTTTTAAACATTCAACATTCCGACGTTGATTCAACACGGAATCAACGTCGGAAAACTATTCATCGTTTGACCTAAACACATAATACATGTACGTTCAATAAGTATCCATTCAAAAAGCGTGAGGTGATATACAATGTACCGTAAAACCTCGTAAAACTTCTAATTGAACTGCCTCGGAGTGTTGCTCTTAACGAATACCACTTTCCTTGCTTCCGAAGAGCGATAGCTAAGCGGATGTTTGGTATAAATCAAATTTCACCAAACTTTTAGAAAAGTCGTTGACAAAAATATTTTGCCGATGGTGGTAATAACTACGCCTATGAAATACGAAAAGTTGAGGTTTTCCTCTATGGCTTGGAATAAAGTGATTTTTTTCTAAAGCGATAACAACCGGTTCGGTGGCCGTTGGGCAAAAAACAGTTCGAGTTATCTATAGCAATTTATCATTACGTAGGAACGGACCAAAGAAACAGTTCGAATTAACCATGTGTTCGAGCTATCCGTGGGCGAGTTATCCATGTTTGACTGTATATATGTATGTGTATGTGTATGTATATTTATGTATGTACATATATATATGTTTACTAGCTGTGCCACCCGGCGTTGCCCGTGTAATAGAAAAGTCTTTGGACAGAAAATTGATTTGTATTTAACATATAACAACATTTGCATTCTAACTTTCAAACTACATATCATGAGAGAAGTGTGTCGTGTAGTTGAAATAAATTAAGAGAGAAATAAAAGCAACTGTAAAGGTATTAAAACTTTGTCAAACAACTGTACCTTTCAAGCTAGTAGCCTGGCATATTGCCAATAGAAAATTCCACTAAGCTAGTTAATAAGGTTAGGCTTCCAATGACGGTAAGCCATGACTTTGAGTCTGCATTGTTGTCCAGCTCAGCTGTTCTAATAATAGCTATAACCGGAAAACCTACACACATATGACAGACATACGTTGAGAAATATATATATAGATGTATAATGTGGTGTTAAGTAGAGAACTCATTACTAAAGAATATGTTAATGGAGCATGTAGCAGTTAATGTGTGCGTGTACGTGATGGGGCATTATTAATATATGTCTGACATGTTACACCTTTGGAGGTTCACTGTTGTCAATGGAAGACTGATATTCCAGCTGCGTATATTCTTTAGCAGGAAATGCACCGATGCTAACTACACAGCAGCCATTGGGTCCCATGCCTCAACCACAACACTCACAACCCGGTCACCTCCACCAGGCAATGATACCACAGTCTGCCTACCCGCCTCCCGGGCCTCACACAGGTGTTCCTCACACAGGGGCGACAAGCCAGTCTCACCATTCTCAAACGTCAGGATTTAATGCTGGTATGGATTGCCATTGCTTATTGCCTGTTTAGACTAGATATTACACTTGGATGATGAGCCAACGAGTATCAAGTTTTGAGCGTTATCCATCGTTAGGATCTTGCAATTTTAATATGTAATACCTGAGGGTGGTATCTAGTAATACCTGAGGGTAGTATCTAGTAATACCTGAGTGTGGTATCTAGTAATACCTGAGGGTGGTATCTAGTAATACCTGAGTGTGGTATCTAGTAATACCTGAGGGTGGTATCTAGTAATACCTGAGGGTGGTATCTAGTAATACCTGAGGGTAGTATCTAGTAATACCTGAGTGTGGTATCTAGTAATACCTGAGGGTGGTATCTAGTAATACTTGAGGGTGGTATCTAGTAATACCTGAGGGTGGTATCTAGTAATACCTGAGGGTGGTATCTAGTAATACCTGAGGGTGGTATCTAGTAATACCTGAGGGTGGTATCTAGTAATACCTGAGCGTGGTATCTAGTAATACCTGAGGGCGGTATCTAGTAATACCTGAGGGTGGTATCTAGTAATACCTGAGGGTGGTATCTAGTAATACCTGAGGGTGGTATCTAGTAATACCTGAGGGTGGTATCTAGTAATACCTGAGTGTGGTATCTAGTAATACCTGAGGGTGGCATCTAGTAGTACCTGAGGGTGGTATCTAGTAATACCTGAGGGTGGCATCTAGTAATACCTGAGCGTAGTATCTAGTAATACCTGAGCGTAGTATCTACTGTACTTTTCGGACTATTAGCCGCTACTTTTTTCTGACGATTTGAGTCATGCTGCTTATAGAAGTGTGCAGCTATTCTGTGGCTTTTTCTTTCGCCGCTAGGGCGCATTAACCAGAATCTCCGGTTAGTGCGCCTCTAGCAGGAAAAGAAAATACGAAACAATGCCGAACGGTACTGTTTCGTTAGGCACTAGGTTAAAAAGCGTCGATTAATACGAAACAGTGCCGTTAGGCACTGTTCCGTTTTAAACAGCGAAGTTGCTGCCGCGTTAAAAAGCACTGTCCCGAGTTCTGCGGCCTATACAAAGGTGCAGCTTATGTATTGTTTTATTATCGGTTTTTGGAAATTAAAGCAGATACGGCTTATATAGGGGTGCGGTTTATAGTCCGAAAAGTACCGTAGTAAAACTTACACAAAGTTATCGGATGAATACGTTAAATGGGCCTGTAATTATAATATTGTATGTTGTCTCAGCGTGTTAGTTTGAAATTCTGTTGACATATAACGAAGTACATATAACTTTGTTATATCATCAGCAACATCTGGATGCTGTGCTGACTGGACATGAAACATGTAAGAATGCAAGTTTCCAAAAAAACTTTTAAGATTTTTGGCTAAGGTTTGTACACTGTAACTTTTGCACACAGCATATAGCTCATGTGAGTCAGTTGTAGTGTTAACACATTTCTGGTAGGATTGCCATCATAAAATCTCATCATTCAATCATCGGTAATTTCTACAGACATGAGAAATTCACCAAATAATTGTGGGCATTTGTATATAATGATGGTTATAAGCGCAGTCTTTTACAAGCATACAGTTAGTCAGTATGGTGATGAAGGTAGTACATGTCAGTTATTACAGGCGACTAGTAAAGATTAGTACTGGCAGGTGTCACTGATGTAGTTTATCGATCTGTATATATCGGGATCCATCACTTATCATCTTTCATTACTTCTACTCAGGCTAAATTACTTGTGCTTCAGTCAATTTCGCATTTTACCTCTGTCAATGTTAGGGTTGTTAATATCAGGCATAGACCTATTAACTATGCTAAGTATATTATAACTATATTAAGTATATTAGGTATATTTAATAGGTCTATGATATCAGGTAATACATAGATCTATTCTATTATATCCATTGTATAGTGTTTGATAGCACAGTTAAGTTTGTTAATATCAGTAATAGATCTACTATTTATTCTATTTAATATGTCTTATATTGTTTGATAGCACAGTTAGGGTTGTTAATATCAGGTATTAAAGCACATAAACTACATAATTTTTTTATTATATATTTCAATACATCAGAGTCTTGGCTTTCGAATGAGCCTATATTCAATACACAAAGAATAATAGAACTATGAAAAACGGGGTGTCAAAAGTACGTCCTGCAAAAAAACACTTGGTTCAGGTACTCAAAATGTGACATCATAATTCTCATTTAGCCTTAGGTCGTCGATCCCTTTCGCTGCCATTGAGGCTGCGTTTTTCTGTGACAATCGGTGCTGTTAAACCCGGAGAGCGCTAATAATAAACCAGGATTCTAGATAATCAACAATGCCCGGGATCGTGCTAACGCCCGACCAATACAAACACATGTTCTGGGTTAATTAATTATGCTTCAATAAGTGTACTGTCGTTGATAAAGGTAATGAAATCACATCGATTAAATTATGACCTGTGGTTGCGTGGCCCTTGGACTAAATGTCAATCGCACTTTCGCGAGATCACGCAATGCTTGAAATTAATTAGTCTCAGTCGTCACCCTTAACATCGCATTAAAAATAAAGAGCTAGTGCATAATATCATCGGGAAAATATAGTATGGTTCTTGGAGTCTGAGGTACTTATCATAGAAATAATATGTACATGGAGAACTAATGACACTGATTCCTTTGTCATTTTCATTCGTTCTCTGGAGTTGTCCTACCTTTGCCTGCCATTAGCGTCATTATCGTAGTTGATAAATAAGCGGTAAAAGCACACAACAACGAATATGAGAATTGTGACGTCACAATTTTCGAGACTATGCCAGTAAACTTTTTCGCGGTAGAGCTCTGGGGAAATCGTATAAACACCAACCAATGTCTGTCTCACCATGGCAAACAATAGCTCATTCGAAAGCCAAGACTCTGATGTATTGAAATATACAATAAAAAAGTTATGTAATTTATGTGCTTTAACTATATTAAGTATATTTAATAGGTCTATGATATCAGGTAATACATAGATCTACTCTCTATTCTATTATATCCATTGTATATTGTTTGATAGCCCAGTTAGGGTTGTTAATATCAGGTAATAGATCAACTATTTATTCTATTTAATATGTCGTTTAATGTTTGATAGCACAGTTAGGGTTGTTAATATCAGGTATTAGATCTACTCTGTATCAAATAATCAAACAACTCTGTAGAATTGAAAGTTTTGAAGAATTTCTAATTAAGTTGGTCGGATAGCTTTGACATATACAACACATTGCTGACTTTTGTCCCCATTCATTATGATTATATATTACAGCGATGGTTTTACATGGTTCATAATAAGTTCTAAACCAAAATAAAACTCTTTAAACTAAATAAAATAAACTAGGTGTTTTGGAAGTCATCCCACAATTGTGAAGGATTATTGCCATAGCTACCAATATTTTTGGGCATGATGAATTTTTGAGCAGGGTATTGTCAGTCTTTTGTTTACATCGCGTTTGCAAACAATTAGCTCCTTCAGTGCCACACAGCTCTGAGTGTTGTCCGTACCCGACGTCTGTTCATAGAAACAGCCAAAATGGTAGACTAGTATTTTGGTAATCTTTGAACACTTACCAACAAGTAGAATGTCTGTCTGTCAGATATTTGTTAGCAGTATGCCGCTAATATTATTTATCCAATCATGAGTAAAGTACAAGTACATTGCAAATTCACTTTGACTGAGTAGTGTGATATTTTATCTGATCTAATGTATCAATAACATCAATAACGACAGTTTAAGTCTTGGATGACAGATAATAATTGTTGCTTGAAACGTTCAATTTCTCAGTTATTAGGCAGATAGTCAGCTACAAACAAATATAATAACAAGATTTTGTCATCGACCTGCATTTTGTCTCTGATCAAGTTCGCCAAATGATTGAAGGGGTCTGCCTCTTAGCAGTTTTTACGGGGTGCATAAATCACTGTTGTCACACTTCCTTTACCGATGTTTTAACGTAATTGTCGATGTCAAATTTGGCAAGAACTATTAAAAGTGTGTCTAATTGTGAGAGCCAATTTCATCCATATGTTACCGCAGACAGAACGGAGGAGGACCTGATCTTTCGTCTCCAAGAAAACATTAATATAGGAAAAATGCATTCGGTACACTAATAATAACAAGCCTAAATGAAAGGTCATGAACTTTTCCAGAGCCTTTGAAACCTACTGTGGGTATCAAAAATGGTGTTGGTCACCAGTTTTTGTGAGAAGAAAATCTCATCACAATGTTCGCAGTTTTAATATTAGATATTATATAGTGATCATTGCTGATAGATCTCAAATGTTGTAGCGGGTTCTTATCAACCAGGCTTGGTACCGACACAGGGAGGCCAGCAACCACCTGGGCAGCCTCCATTACAGCCGTCACCGCACAATCCATCCCCTTCACCCGCTCCCATGCAAAGCAGCAATCCTGCATACCCCTTTCCCCCTGCCTCTCAGCAGTTCTACTCCGCGCCAATGGTATCTCACGCGGTTTCTCAAGCATCCTCTTACCCTCAACACGCCCAACCAGTTGTCTACATTCAGTAAGTCGCCAGCCAGGCATCTTTTTATATGACCATTTTGATAGAACTACTATGCAGATAGTATCCGCTCAAATGTGGTTATCTCCTGCACCTTGGTTCTTCCATAGTTCATCTATTGAGTTCAATAATGGTTTTCAAGCTAACAATTTAAAGAAATGAGCAGAGATAAAAGAGCAACCGATGTCAGCAACTTACAGATATGTAGAAGCAGTTGTTTCTGCCAGATCTTTTGAGCAAAAGGTTTGCTAGTTTGCAATAAAAAAGATTTTTGGCGGATTCTTAAGGCAGGAAGTTGCAGAATAGCAATAAGGTGATGAGAAGCAGCAATGTATGTTTTGTAATTCTGTCACACGGACAACCGATCAATCCAAGTTTTGTGGTGATGCTTAAACCACATGCTCTCAATCATGCACCTCAAATCTGTTGCTCCTGTTTTGTGCTTTAACATGTTTCACTTATTTTTTTGTAGTCAACCTGTTGCTGGACAGTTCCCCACAATGTATCCACCTTTCCCAAGTACGATGGCTCTCCATACTCTACCATATATTTATGCGTACTATTATTGGTCCAATCTAACTTTTCTCTGAACGCGTGTTCTAAACACCTTGAGTTACATGAATATAAATGTTCTATGCTTGCGTGAATTACATTATGTTGAGCCAAATTTACTGCCTTTATAGTGCAAGCTTATCCTCCAAACTTCTCTGGACACCAATGAAACTCTCAGGAGAATTAAAATACTGACTACAGAACAAGCTAGGTATGTAAATTAGAACAGGAGTAAAGGCGGTAAAACAGCACATGGTAAATCCTGATAGTTGTTGCCTGACTCATAGTCCTTATCTGCATCCTTATTACATCGGCTTACAGTAGACCCTCCTATAACGTAAATTCCAGATAACGGAAAAAATTTATGCAAAGTTTTTGCTTCGCACCACGTAAAAAATTCCACGATGTAAAGTGTTAAAAGTAGGGTCAACTTCTCGAATTCGATATAAACGGTAACTCACTGCACTTGTGAGAAAAAACGACCTGTGTATAGCGCTACATGTATAATATACAACATCCATGACATTTTAGTTTTTCGTGAGATATCGTTAGGTGTGTCGACAAAACAGAAAATAGATAGCTGTGCAGTTGTTAATCAATACGAGGTGATCGATTAGTACAGGTGTTACAGCATCGGTCTACTAATCTAAATGTCACGAGTAGGGAGTATCGTTGAAAGTTGTCTTTTATCCTAACCTGGACCCCCTGGATACAGATAGATAACGAACAGGCAGACAACACTCTTTTTGTAGAAATTTTTTTGCTTCATTGTAGATGTATAACATATTTGTTATTAGTTTTACCTTCTAGAATCGACTTTGCTGTTTATAAAACCATTGAAATTAATCAGAAAAAGAGAATTTGTCAATGTAAACTAATTATGATACCGCCAACAAAATAAAAGGTCTAGTTTTTTTTTGCCTGGCCAAAGGGGTGAGTTTAGAAAGATTTTGGAACGGATTAATAATTTACATTTATTTTACTGTTCATATAAAGGAAAATCTTTATAACGTAATCGTTCCTTGAACAGATTATACGTTGTAGAAGAGTCTACTGTATTTGCAAGATTGTCGATCAGGAGAACACTTTGAAACTACTGGCAATTGATAAAATTGTGAAAAGAATAAAAAAGTGACTGGCAATTATACCATGATGAACTTTTATTAGCAACTTTGTACTGCACCTGTAAGTCATAAAACTTGAGTGAATGATGGACCAGAGGCTGCAAACAATTCTGTTGCTTGTAGGAAATTCATAGACTTCATCTAATATGTCAAGTCCGGAGTCCGATGGTAGAGAGTCATCAACAGCGATCTTGGCAACCAGCCAACACGGTTGAACTAGTGTCATTATATATTTTCTACATAAGTGATTTCCATTGGACTGACGATTCTTTCTACTACGATATTTTCAGCTTTTTTAAAGTAAAAAGATATTGAAAATTTTTGGAGCTCCTAATAAAATTTGGCCGCATGTAATATGGTAGTGCAGCCGAAGTTCCAAACCAATTTAATTCTGGGTCATGTTGAGTGAAGGAGTGGAGTTAACTTGTGGATTTGTTGGATCACGGTCTTCCCTCCTTATTTTCAAAGAGAAATCCAAACAGGGATATCCTTGAGTAAGCTTACTCATTGAGAGTATGTCAATGTGGTCGCTGAAATAGGCTGACACATTTTGCATCGTGATCCCACCACTAACTTCAATAAGGAGATGAGAGAATGTTTCTTTCAATTTTTTGGCCACTTCGCATGCCGTCTAAAATATAAGCAAGTGATTTGAGTTTTGTAAGTGAAAGATGTTGTTTTGATAAGAAATAAATAGAAAATGCATACTTGCGGTTCAAAGTTATCCAGCATCACAATATCAGATCCAGCAGCTGCTGCCTCGCATGCTTCCTCATATGAGCGACATTCTACTTCAATCCTCTGAGAGAAGCCACACGACTGCCTTGCCATTCTTACTGCCTGTCATAATGTAGCAAGTTTACCCATTATGTTTACATAATGTTTACAAGCATTTGGAAATAGTATACAATTTTTTAAATAAATGTAGGACAAAAACCTTGGTTATGTCGCCTCCTGTAGCCCAAATGTGATTGTCTTTGAGCATCACCATGGATGATAGACTGTTTCTATGTTGTGCCACACCACCCACCAATAAGGCATATTTTTCAACTATTCGAAAACCTGGTGTGGTCTTTCTTGTTCCGGCCACTTGGCCTTTCCATCCAAATTCAGTTGCCAAATCACAAACTTGCTTTGCTTGAGTTGAGATTCCACTAGCTCGGCTCAAAATGTTTAAAGCTACACGTTCGCCCAATAAGATGTTTCGTGCAGGGCCAATAACAGTGGCAACACGAGACATGACTTCAATGTTGTCACCTTCTTTATAATTCCACTTCACATGGCATTCGAGTTTGCTAAACAGTGTATCAAAAAATGGAATGCCCGACAGGAGTCCTTGGGTTTTGCATATTAGAACAGCCTCATCGTTTGCATTTTCCACAACAACACCAGCAAATTCGAATGATGGTACATCCTCATCTAGCCAGTCTTTAACTTTTTGCTCCACCATAAAAGCTGGCAGTATACCAGAAAAATCCATCTAAAAAATATCAAAAGTATGTGGTCAAACCCTGCTGTTTGAACAAACTGAAACAGCCTCAATATGGTAGCAGCGAAGTTAATGGGTTGGGATTGGGGGGGTCAAAAAATGGTCCGACCTGAGACCAATTCCTGAAATGCCATCTCCTGTAACAATGTGTGGGTGGCTGTGTTCATGATTGTCGGTCTTGGGGTGGCAAGGTAAGTAGAAACTGGTAGATGTTTGATCGCTGTAGTACCAAAAACAAGATAATGATGATAATATATACCGTAAAACCTCTAATTGAACGCCACCTCTATTTGACCCAATACTCTATTTTTCAACCCTTAGGAGAAGGGTTGAAAAATAAACCATTGACCGCCACGTTAAAATTCTTCAATTTTTTTAACCAATAATAGCAATTGATCAGTAGAAAAATGTCCACAAAATCATAGGTACTTATAATGACTAGATTGATTATTTCGTTGTTTCTGTTCGTATCGAAGTCCGGTTTCCAATCCAAGCTTTTCGGTGTTTTTTTGTTGAAACTTCAAAAGCAACACCATAAAATAAATTCATAACTATCTCAGGCTAATAGTTGACCTTGATACTTCAATGTGCATGTATATAAAAACGGTTTACATTTACGATGGTAGATGAACAACTGGTTTTAGGGTAGTGGTAAATGCAACACATGAAAGTGTTGCCCAGTCAAAAAAATGTTTGGACACTAATATCGACCGTTCAGCAGTGTGGAAGGTTATGGACAACCAGATGTTCGTTCCACCGAAAGCAACAATCAGAAAGCAGCAATCCGAGCAAATGATGCAAATATCTTAACAAAAATTCCCAATAACGTAAACAATTCTGGAACGGATTATTTATGTTGTAGGAGCGCCTACTGTATATACATTTAACAATGTTGCAAATAAGTTGTTTGCATAAATAAAGTTTGCAGCCAGAACTGGATTTTTATGTGTTATAAAAGAGGAGTTATGAGCAGCAATCCATTGTAAGCCGTGTTAATACGCTATAAATCTGCAAATTTCTAAGTTATATAATGAGCATTTGATCAATTATCATTATATAACTTAGAAATTTGCAGATTTATAGCGTATTAACACGGCTTACAATGGATTGCTGCTCATAACTCCTCTTTTATAACACATAAAAATCCAGTTCTGGCTGCAAACTTTATTTATGCAAACAACTTATTTGCAACATTGTTAAATGTATATACAGTAGGCGCTCCTACAACATAAATAAGGCGCTCCTACAACATAAATAATCCGTTCCAGAAATGTTTACGTTATTGGGAATTTTTGTTTGTTATTTACAGTAAAATACATGTAAATTGCCTAATCCATCCCAAGATCTTTCCAAACTCACCCCTTTGGCCATTCAAAAAGGAAAAAATTGACTCAACTCTTTTAATATTTGGGTTGTACTGAACTGCAGTATTAATGGTTTGCATCGACAACTTTTCTCCTTTTTATGATCAATCTCACTGGTTTTATAGACCATGATTGCGGTAATTTTACAAGTTGATGGGGACTGCACATTTTTGACATTCATTTACAACGATTTCTTTATTTTTTATAAACAGCTAGTCTATTCTGCAAAGTAAAACTAAAAACAAATATTTTGTACGTCTGCAATAAGGCAAAACAACAAAATCTTGTTACTATAAAAAGCGGATCTACCTGGTCGTCGTCTATCCTGTACCTAGGGGTCAAGGTTAGGATAAAAGATACCTCTCAACGATGCTTTTACTCTTGACATTTAGATTGGCAAACTGACGCTGTAACACCTGCACCAATTGATTGCCTTTGTAATTATGAACAATCGCGCAGCTATTGTATTCTCCTTTTTGTCGACACACTTAACGATCTATTGCGATGAACTAGAATGTCGCGAAAGTTATATATAAGTTATATATAATAATAATATATAGAAGGCATTTTTTCTTCGCAAATGCAGCGAGATAAACTAACAATTAAATCGAATTTGAAAACTCGACCGACTTGAAACTTTACGTTATATGGAACATTTTACGTTGAAGGAAGCAAAAACTTCACAGGTTTTTACATTATCTGAAATTTACATTATAGGAGGTATACGTTATAGGAGCGTCTACCGTATATAGATCTCAAAGTTTGTCGTCCGTATGTATGTGTATGTATGCCCTTCGGTATGTCTGGCTATAGCCATTAAAACTTTAAAATTGATAGCTTGCATTATGCTAGATTTGAACTCATGAAGAATGCAACCGAAAGTTAATAATCCATTTGTCGAATCACGAGTTTGAGAGGGTTCTTACGATTCATAGCTCTTACTATATACTGTATACATCCTTTTCTCAAATGCACGCGCTAAATGACATTAATTGAACCTCTATTAACTCTATGAAACGGAATGCTTTTTCGTGAACTTCTATTTCCGGTTTTTCGTAAGGTCCAATTGCTAAATCGTAGTTAAGGCCTTTCACGCAGACAATTGTATCATCTCGAGTAAGAACAGCTTCTACATTCTCTCTTCGTTCGGTCAAACAAAGACAGTCCGATATCTCATTTTTACATTTGTACCAGTATCTTCGTATTCAAAGTTTTGATGGATAGCTTCTGCTGGAACAGTAACCTTTTTTACACACCACACACTTCTATGCACGAATTGTTATTATTAATACAACACATTCAAGATTTTTATTTTGTTTTTTTCAGTTTGTATTAATTGTATCATTACCGAATCATCTTTTATTGTAATCGTAGCAAAACAGACTTAATTTAGCTATTACTTGCTAATTATTTCACGTTTACATTTAAACACTTTTATAGCTGTTTGCTTTTGTTTCTTAATTTATTTGACCTGCACAAAACATTTTCTTCATGATATGAAATTTGGAAGTTACAGTTGTTTGCCAAAGTCTGAAAACCTTTGCAGTTGTTTTATTTTTTATCTTAATTTATTCAAACGGCACAAACACTTTTCTCACGATATGAAATTAGAAAGTTAGAATGATAACTGTTGTTATATGTTGAATAAAAATAAATTTTCAGTGTAGAGACTTTTATTACCCGGACAATGCTGGGCATTCACCTAGTATAGATATAAAATAAAAGTGTCTTCAAATTTAGAGTGAAATAAAAATTGAAAGCTCCAACAAATTACATAGCAATACACAGGCTATGATATCATCGCATGTTAATTGTAAGCAATAGATATCACCTGGTAGAGATATTTCTCGGTTTCTCAATGCATATTTATTAAGAGATCTTTGAGAAGTTGGAGTTATATTAGCAAATTTATTGCATCTAAAAGGTTTATTATCGCTCTACTGAAAAATGGGGGCAAAATATTGGCGACAATCGCTTCGCCCTTAAAGGAGCTAAATTTATCTTTTCAAAATTTTGACAAACCATCTGAAAAATACAACGCCAGCCTCTATTTGAGCATCACCTCCAATTGACCGCCACTATGGTGGAAAAGTTTAACAATAGAGCACCATGGCATTCGATTAGGGGTTTTGCGGTACATTTGTAGCATTTGATAGATTATTATATTACTTGCAGGTTAACATTGCAGGTTAATTGCGAGCAATAGATAACAACTGGTAGAGATATTTTTTGGTTTCTCAATGCGTATTTATTATGAGATCTTTGACAAGTTAGAGGTAAGTTAGCAAATTAATTGCATCCAAAAGGATTAATGCTGCTCTGCCCGAAGAAAAGTGCATTTGAGAAGAGTGCAATTCTGATGAGCAGTTTGGAAAAAACAAGGCGTCTCTATTTGAATGCTACCTCTATTTGAGCGCCACTATAAGGGAAGGGTTGAAAAATAGAGCGCCACTATAAGGAAGGGTTGAAAAATAGAGCGCCATAGCGTTTAAATAGAGGCTTTACGATAATTACATTCTTAGTCATCAGGATTACCATAAAATGAAACACTTTGGAAAAACTCATGTGTCTATATAGCCATTCCCATGGGCTTCCCCACCATGTCATTACATCACATTTGTTTAACCAACGAAAAAGCGTATGTCTACATACTTGGATGAACAAAAATAAATAATTTTACAGAAAGGCTTTATCTAAATATTGTGATGAAACCCTATAGTTAGTTCTAGTTAGTTATGGAACGAATCAAATATATAGTAGCTAGTCAAGCAAGATGTAATATAGCAGCTAGTCAAGCAAGGCAGAAATTTGTACAGTAATGAAATAAAAGGAACCTGAGCAACAGTACAGAACTAGGTCTGGTAGAGCTGTGAAAGCACCCGACAGACTGGTTTATAACAGTTTTAAATAAGGCATGCTTTGTGTAGGTAGAGTAGAGACATAGTGGGTGTAGGTTAGAAAACTTCTGAATAAATATTACTGTTATTCTAGATAAGCTTTAGTATTATTGTTATTATCAATATCATTTTTGTAGACATGCCAAGCACAATCTAATAATCCACAATGTATTCAATGTTATGTGCAGAATTTTTATAAACCAATAATACTTATTTTATCCTTTGATAAAATGTTTGTTTTTATACTTTTCATAGAGGTATACGAATGTAATTTTAAAGGACCGTGACATCTGATATATTATGTTATTTTACGCATGTGTGACACATTTCTTATAATTATTAATAGATTAGTGTTTGTTCTGTAAGAAAGGAGATGTCTTGGGTGGTTTTCATAATAGTATATCATGATAGTGAGTTAGCTCCGCCTACTAAGCACTTATGGATTTATTGTACATTGGACTGTGGATTATAAGCCAGTGGCTCTCAGATGTTCATAGAATGAACACACAAGTTGTCTCATACATTACACGCTATATCATATGTATACCTACAACAAGCCATGCACTAAACAGGGGTGAAGAGCTTTACAGCTCACATTGGGCAGAAGAGAAGCTAGTATGGAAGTCTTTCAGAACAGTAGTTGGAGGCTTTCATGGGAACAACCGAGCAGAAAACTATGATGAACGTGTAATGAAATTGGTGTCTGCTTATGCTAAGCTAGGTCAGATCATGTCTCTAAAAATACACCTCTCTCATCTAGACCTTTTTCCAGACTGGGTGAGTAAGAGATGAGCATGGTGAACGTATCCGCCAGGATATCGCAGCAATGAAAAAGGTGTACCAAGAGAATGCTTGCAGACTAATGAACTTTGCGCAAATACGCACCATCAAATATGGACAAAAGATAGACAAAAAAGCGAAGAATCAGTAGTTAAGCCTACGAATATAGTACGTTTGTAGTGGAATGCATCTGATATGTATTTATGGCTGCCTACTTGTGTCGCAACAAATGTGATCCAATCAACATTTTCTATAGTGATATTTGGTTTAGGAAGTAAAATATTTTTGAAATTTGTTGCTCTGTGTGAGCGATCAAAATGGAATGGATATCAACGTTTTTTATTGGCTAAAAATGGTGACCTTTTTTATAGTTGAGGTTTGAGTTGGTTTTGTGTAATGTCTTTGTAAAAATGTATTTCTAATCGTAAACAGACGATAAGCCATTTTGACTTTTTCAGTGAAAACACAACTCTGACAAATCGTCTTAGTGTAGACAAAATATTGTTGTTGGGAAATTTAGCCTCGGGCAAATTTAGATGTTTTGCTAATTCTTGTCTGCTGTTTTGTTTCATTGTACATTGCTCTTTTTGCAGCTTGAAACAGCTACAAATATATATACAGTAATACTTCAACTTACGAGTGCTCCAACGTATGAGAAACTTGAGATATGAGACAGCTTTCAGGCAAATTTTAGCACTAACATACGAGCCATGTTTGAGATGCGAGCACTTGAGTCAGTTGCTAAGTATGCCAGAGGTGTTTTATGAGAACAGCATCACTCTGTATTTTTCAACTGCTCAGGTTATACTTTTGTACCGTGTTTTTTATGCACGATTTCCTGTGCAGAATTATGTGAATTAAACCAATGATATACAGCCCCCCATATGGGAGGCTGTATATCATTTACTGATTTAGGACTGATTTAGTAGTAGAACAAATTTTAGGTTAGAAGCGATGAAGAACTTGGAAACTCAAAGGAAGGTGAACGGAGCAAAAGCGACAATGAGACTGAAACTTGTAGCAGCAGCGCAAAAGCTCAAGGTACAAACACGCTAGACGGTTTTATCGCAGCGTCATGAGGAGCGCGGAAATATCACTGGCGTGTGCCTAAACACACTTGAACGATTCATCAGCAAACGATAACGCGGACACGCTTACAAACTGTCAACAAAATTCCGTATCATCAGTTTTTTGGAGTTTTTAATAGATTTAAGTCAATATGGCGCCTTTTAAGCAACAACGTAAACAACTTCCGTTTTTGTTAGTAGACCTATCTCACTGTTACGGATTGTACACTACAAGAAGACATAACAAAAAACGATTCAACGGTTTTCAACTGAGTTTCTTTCTAATTTTTGTGTGTTGTGTCGTACAGGACTGGGTGTACTCTTATTAAATCTATGAACAATTCAGTATTCATTTTAATGATGTTTCAATCGTAACAAAATTTTGTTGCTGTACGTTGGTGAACATTGATACGAAGAAATTAGCAGCCAGAAAACTGCATTCTGAGAAAAACCAACCAATTGAAATGCATGTCAAGCGCGATAATGTTGTGATAGAAAATGGCTAGCGTTGTAACGAGTTCTAGCGCAGATTAGCACTAAATATCACCTAGCGTGTTTGCACCTTTACGATGCTGAATAAATTAATTCAAATGGTTCATTTTAGTTCCTGCAATTATTATAAACATTGATTGTATATGCCACTTGTTTGTGTATATTTCTTTTCATCATTTGGTCGATTATTATTATTTATTTTGTAAATCTACTGATTCGTAATGCTTACTGTTCGATAACCCCAACTGGTCTTACGATGAACAAAGGCTCATCACTCAATTTCTATTGTATATAAAAAGTCAGCTTTTGCTGTAAGCAGTAGCAAAAAGGAATCACTGCAATGAACTTTTATACAATATTATTAAATCATTACAATAAAAAGAGCCGTGCCTGCCCAAATCCTGGTTGGATGTTGAAAAAAAGATTGCGTTGTTCGGAATTTGAACCTGTAAAGTTCGAGTTTGCCGCCCGGCCTGCTATCACATTATCACATTACTATAACATCGCATTACAACATTTCGCAAATATTGCGCAAATAATTATTACACCAGACGAACTCTTATGACGCGGTGGACTTCCAGGGTACTAGTCTATATGTATAAATCTTGGTGTTTGTTTTTGTTTTTGTTTGGTACACTCTATGTCCAGTTATAGCGAGCAAAATGGCTGTAACTGGACATAGGGTGTACAAATCTGGGACATAAGCGGTTCAACCCTCCGCCCTAGCTGGGGAGAACCCTGAGATCTATCGCGATCTACACTGTTAATCAGACAGAGTTTTCGATTTTATATGGCAGATTTGACTGACTTTGTTTTCAAGGACAAATAATGCAACCCATTTTACTAATGTTAGCAACTGCTAATTGCTCAGCATAAGAAATAAAATATGTTTCTTAACAAATATTGTCAAATAAGCTCCAGATCTTTTCACTTACCAAATAAAAAACTTATTAAAGATGTTTTTAATGTAGGTTTAGCTTACCTCAAATAATTCAGGAGTTTTTAGCTTAATAAGTTGGAACATCAGCTAATGTAAAAATAAGTATCAAGTGTCTTGTTCTAACGTCTTTCTAAATTTGTTGAATTAAATTTTTACGCAAAGACCTCAGACTTACCTCCAACTTCCAATGGTGATGAAGGTACGTCAACAACTTTATGAGATACATTATGCCTTATATTTTTGTTACACTTACTTTGTTACTTACATTACTGTTCAACAAAGGTTTTACACATGTGAAGTGGAACCACAGAATGGAAGAGAACGCAAGCGCTGTGGAGACAGCAACAATGAACATTAAAAGAAATTAAACATAAGCCCACAAACAAACACACAAGTGGTAACTTTACCATGTCGCATTCCACGTTATATACATTCATAGACTTGCCTTCATCATCGATGTTAACGTTACTTACCTATATTCATAGAATAGCTCATACCAATTGCTGTTGTAAATATTTAATCGTGATTGTGTACCATATTCATATTAAAGATGTGTTAAAAGGTTGCGTCAAATTTGAGTTGATTTTAAAATGTATTTTTCTGTCTATTAGTCGATATGTTGTTTGTGTTAGGCGATCCCGTTGTCAAGATATTTGAAGATTAAAATCAAAAAAAATTGATCGCGGTAAAAATGCTCAGGCCAAAAACCATGCCCAGACTTGCCCAAAATGATGTAACGCGTGATACAACCCGTCTATATCTCTCGTATTCACGTCGGCTAACGCGATCAAAGTCTAGTCCTATGCAGCTCTATTGGCATATATTTTATTTTGTATTTGCTCATGATGAATAAAACTTTAAATCCAGCTACAGATACATTATTATGAATGTTTCAAAAGTCTCAAATAAGGGAAATTGAAAACTTGTCATATTAACTTCCTCTAAACATTGTGTAAACATTTGAGTACCGACTACCAATTGTACCGGTCTACGGTAATTACGTCGTCGAGTTAGCTGATACAAAGGCCGTGATAAAATAAGCTAAGTTCTCAGTTGCTACATGCACACCGGAGACTAGCTTCTAAATAAAATAGGCACGCTACCATCTTTGGAAATAATATGTTCGAATATATTACGAAACCCACTGCATCTCAAAAAGTCAAGTATAGTTTACGTTATCTAGTCATTATCAGTATCAATTTGTAGAAAATTTTACTGGTCCATTCGATTAGTTAATTCATGTACAAAACAAATGGTGTTATGAGTTGACCGAAATAGTGAACGCAAAACAACATTAAGTTCGTTGAAATCAATTAACCCACCGTTTCGGGCAAAGGATTACTGAAACCATTCTTGCACATGGTTGGCAATTGGTAGACTCAGCTGTTTTTACTTAGTAGGGTGGAGCATACAAGTTTTTGAACTTAATATTTGGTCCGTTGGAATTGAGTCGAGCTATTCAAAAGTACCTGTCAATACAGCTCTGATTACACCTCATAAATCCATCTTTCATATAATTTTTTGAGTTCTTATTATTTGGTTCGTTAGAATTGAGTCGAGCTATGCAAAAGTACCTGTCAATACAGCTCTGATTACACTTCATAAATCCACCTATCAGGAAAGATTTCCGCACAGATGATAACAGGGCTATAATGTATTGTTCTGCAAATCATGTTTTGCATTGCCTTCAACAATATTATTTTATTATATAATTTTACAAGTCAAAACATTTTCATCGCAGCACAAAGTTTTTATTAAAAACATCCATCCAAGTCATGGCCGTAACATAGTTTCAGTTCATATAATAGGACAAAATAATCTACTGCAACAAACTCAAACAAAACATATTATGGTTTGTGCAGCACACATTCGTGACTCTCTATTCCATTTATGACAGTTTCAAGACCGACACGACTGCTCCAATATGCCAATCCAACAATTCGAAGCTTTGTTTCTGAGCGTTGAAAATGAGCATTGATCAACCGATTTTCCTCACTTTTTACACATTGAACATAAATTCTAATTATAAATCTAATTTACTAGCTAAAAATGCCAAAGAAAATGCTATAGCTAGGTGAAATGATAAAAAGTTGTGAAACGATCATAAGTTATGCAACGATGATACGCGATAGCAAAAAGTTATAATTTTACTTATTAGTAGATGTATTCATGAGTACTAAAATTATTACAGTTAGCTTAGAATATATGTATAGGATACTCAAAGTTGGGGATAAATTTACCTCCATTTTTCTATCTTCCTCTGCAGCATAACGCTGCTGAGGCCTGTCAGCTCTAACCATAACCTGTCTGATGATTAATGTAAAATAAATATGTTGATGCATGTAGCTACTAGAATCTACTAGTAGTCCATGCGCATAACTAACTAGTAATCTCCCTAACAATGAGAATCTTCGACATCACAGACAACTTATTTTACGAGCGATAACATTTAACATGACCTATATAAAAATTTCGTCCTGATGATTGGCTAAAGAAGAGATCCTATATTTATCGCTCGTGGACTCTTTTCACATATGTCACTCGTTACATCATGAATGAAGCACCCGCTCGAATCTGAGCTTTTTAAAAGATGGCCTCATTCAAACGCATATATCTCTGGACAGGGTTAGTCTACATAGACAAAAATAACATCAAATTGTAGCTGATTTTTTAGCCTTTTGTCTTAATTTTATTGAATCGACCTTTTTGACGCAACTACATATTTAACATTATTTATTGCGGTTTATTATTGAGGGACGATTATAATCACCTACCTATTATAATGAATCGTCACCATTTTTTTGTTATTGATGAGTGACAACGCATACATGCATTGTAACGATATTGTATGTATGGACTCCAGAATAATATAATACTTTTGTTAACCTGCTAACCACATCTGATGGCTAACTTCCGTGCAAGTTAATACTAATGTATGATGTAATACATTCCTTTCCCATGCATACCAGCCTTCGTGCATCAAGTCTAAACATTGTCAACGGTATATTTAACAATTCAGATTTTTACTAAAAGCGACACTTTTAATTGCCCGGCAGTTCGCATGCATTGAAAAATTTTGCAACACAATTGCAGAGTGCTTCCAATCAATGTCCTTGTAGTTGTGTTAAGTACAAGCATAAGCGTCAGTTCCACATTTCCCCCTATCTACACGAGTTCAGTTTGGCTGTAAACCCGCTTCACTTTCCACTCCTTTAAATTCTTCAAAGTTTTTCCATTAACATACCCTCGGAAAACAGACATGTTTTTGCTTCTGATCACTTGATCTAATTCATTGCTTGTATGTGACTAGGATGTCATAAATTTTTGTAAAAAATAAACATGCGTTATGGCTATTGATTATATTAGCTACAATGTTGCAACTCTCAACTTTCCCCAGCATGGAGAAAAATCGCCCAACTAGTACAACTACAGTTTTTGTTGTGATTTCCTTATCGAAAATAACAATCATGTCATGTAATAGTCATGTAATATGTAAAAAGTCGAAACAATGGTTCACGTAAGAAATGTTAAACTAGGCGCTATGTTGTTGTATAAGCATATCAGCAAAACAAGATATAGTAAAAAACCTGAACAATTCACACAATATGCTTAACCATCAAAAACAACTACTATATTAAAAAGATTCAACCAGAAAAACATTAATCAACAGATCAAGAAACCACCAAAATACATTCAGAAGATGCAAGCAAAAAACAAATTGGAAAAAGGCATTACTTAGCAGATTACAGAACCACCAATAAGACATTAGAGACCATTACACTTATACAGCCCTAGGACCCTATAACAGCCACAACAGAAACAACTGGAGTTAACTATCATTTCCAATCAATACACTCTAATGACATACATAACCCTTTGAGCCCTATTGGCCGGTTTTCCGGCCTTGCGTAGGGTGTCTCAGAATCCCTATCGGCCAGTTTTCCGGCCTTCACATGGCTTTGTTTACGAAAGCTGTTTCTAAGTAACAGCGTAAATCAATCAAATTAATTTTTGCACAGGATGTTAGACCGGAATTTTCACTTCCGTTTGTAACAGTTTTCAAATATCTTTACCCATTTCCTTCGTTTCATTAACAAATTCTATTAGAACGATATCGCGAAAAAAAATCGATACGACCTGTTTGTTGGTAGGTCATTAATGATTTTGATGCAAATAAAGATTTTCATGATATTAACTATAATTTTCCAGTATATTTTGAGTCATGAAATAATGATGAACAGGTGCTCAATGGATATGCTGCTACTGTAAATGTTTTTACAAGTTTTGTAAAATCGTACAAACTTTTATAGTTTTAGCCCAAAAAATAGTGAAGTACTGTTTTTTTCTGTTTGATGACATTTGCTGTGGGTTGCCCAACTTTTTTCCTGGTGTTTCACCAAATATCATTGTATTATGAGCACATTTAGATATATTTAATAAAAGTTTAGACACTTCGGGTCATTGGACAGATTGCCCAGGGTTACTGACACGCATTGACACAAACGGCCGGGGTTCAAAGGGTTAAGACAAGTCCAAGACCACTCAAATACTAACTCTCTGCAACATAAACGACAGAACCTGAGCACCTAAACATCTCAAAGGCTAATATAGATATATATGCTTATATATATATATATATCTATATTAGCCTCAAAGGCTAATATATTCTAGTATTCTATATTCTAAACTATATTCCTAGTTCCCTCCATCTGTGGAGTCTCTTTCTGTATGGACTGTCATGACTCTCATTTGACTGTCAAGACTCACAGCCCTTTGGGACTGAGCAAATAAACATGGATGACCATTCGAGTAATGGTGTAACATTCACTGGCTATTTTTAAACTTTTGTCAATAATACTGTTTTAGAAATTTGTTAATTGTGTAATTTAATTGTTGGACTTACAAAATAAAGAAGCATATTTTACTGGTAAATAACAGTATTACTTATAATAGCTTAAACTCTTCACTAGTGTCTGTGCAGCATGGATGTATCACCAAAACAAAATATACATACAATATGCACACAAAATGACCTGCAAGGCATCAGAATATCCAATAATTAGAAAAGCAACAAGAAAATTAGAAACTCCAAAGTGGAAGAAATCTATCACACAAGATGAATCAATTGCCCAGCCAGGAAACCACCACAAAAATTAGACCTCTGTCAAACATGGTCTAAATACCAGGAGTTCCACCCTACATGTTAACATCCCATATACCAGCTGGAGACTTACGCAAACGAAATATCTTCCTGACTAAAAGCATTGATCTTTAATTCTCAACCTATTTCCCACAGGCTAGCCTTTCTACATGCCAGACAACTATAAAAGAGAACAGCTCTAATGACTGCCTCTTTCCCCTCTGCTTACTGAGGCTCTCTCTTTCCTTCGTCTGCTGAAGCTTTTCCTTCACTGCCAAGGCTCCTATTTCAACTGCTGATGCTCTGTATCTACATGTATGTCATGAGTCTTGTTTACCTGTCCAGACTCGCAGCCATACGGTGCTGAGCAAAGAACATGGAAGACCATTCAAGTAATGATTTAACTTTTATTGGCTATATTTTAATCTTTTACCATTAATACAATTGTTTGGAATTTTGTTGGTTGTGTATTTCAATTGTTGAATTTATAAAATAAAAAAGTATCTTTACTTGTAAATATCAGTGCGGCTTTTAATAGTCTGTGCCTGAACCAGTAATAAATTAGTTACCTCGTATTACTTCGTAGGATTCTTCACGCTAAACCACCTAGGGATGTAAGGGGCGTGCCTCAATTAGACCCAAATGGATTTTTCTTTGTAAAACAATGTTCCAGTAATTGGTTTCATAATTAGAATCTATGAATTAATGTTACATAGAGGTCTGCAATTTAAGGTCTCGTATTGTCTTTGGTGAAAAGCTATTGTGGAAGAGTGACCTGTTTGTTTGTAGAGTGATTGGAACTCCGTGTCTTTGAGATCTAGTTTGTATAACGTTTGTTGGTATGGTAATGAGCTTGTCATAAGATTCTGTGAGTGCAGGATGTATATCTTCTTTGCTTAGTACTCTCATAAGTAGCCTCATTCTTTGTTGTTGTCTTCTTTGTTGTAGTGGGATCACTCCTAGTTTGTCCATAGCCTCGCTTATGCCTCTTGTACCTTTCAGGTTTGCAATAAACCTGATAGCTTGGTTCTGTACAAGCTCTAAGTCTTTGATCTCACCTTTATTGCTAGGGTGAGTTCACGCAAGCTAAGCAAAAGTGCACAAAATAAACATATCCAAAATAAAAATAAGATGACAAAACAAATTCAACGCTGATGTTGTGTGTGGATTCATATTAATTATGGATAACATAATTTCTCCCTAAACAAACGCAACGTCTGAACCAGTAATAATCAAATTAGTTCACACAACCAAAGCAAAAGGACAAACTAAACATTGTCTAAATAGAATAAGATGACAAAACAAATTAACACTGATGCATTTCTAGATTCGGTTTAATAGTGTATAACGTAATTTTTTCCCAAATCCCATATGACTGTGTTGTGATGGGGTTGCGAGTAAGCTGCGTGCATTTTAATAGACTATTTGAGTAAGTTGGTTTTACGGTAATAAACTGTATCATTGAGCGCTGCAAAACAGCACAAAACAAAATATCAATGCTTTGATAAAATGTGTATACATTGATTCGACAAGAAAAGCAACTCGGAGAATAATATTTTTCGTCAAGGTCTAGCACGGGTCCATCAACGGAAAGACGTTGAAAACATGTGACCCACGGCACGGAAACGCAACTACAATTAACTACCTCGACTACACATTATTTTTAATTTGAATTGTTAATAGCAATAGTTGCTGTAAATTCTTTCAATTTTATTGAACTTATATCCAAAATTTTTTGTTGACTTGCGTTATTAAAATGTGTATCGTGGTAATAAAGCTAATGCGGATTTTTTCCAGTTTCATGTTTTTCCGGTTTTGCTCAATATCTCTGTCCAGAAGGCATCCGGTTTTCGTTGGCTCTGGTTGTAGTGAAACTTTTTCCTAAAATTTTGGAACTCCTCTAGCGCTATGACTAAAGTGATTGTAGCCTTTATTTTTCTGTGTGGTATTTTAAGCGGTGTATCCCTTGAAGATTCTGTTGGCTCAGAGGAAGGCTGTGGCTGCAACAAACTCAATAGAAATAATTTGAAAGAAAGGTCAACGGGAGATATTGATTTGGAAAAGGGCTCGTGTCAATCAAAAGAAGATGACCATTGCCAGCTACCAAAAAATGACAAAATGGACACACAAGATGATTCTTCAAAGAAAGCTGATCACGATCGAGCATTGACATTATCCGTTTTACGGTCTAATCCAATGGTTAAGATTCCAGGTGGGACGTTTTTCATGGGAACTGACAAACCTTTCATTCCTGCGGATGGGGAATCTCCATTGCGTGAAACATTGATAGACACTTTTTATTTAGACAAAATGGAGACCAGCAATGCTGAGTTTGCCAGATTTGTTGCTGAAACGAATTACACGACGGAGGTAAGTTTTGGTGCAGTGTAAAGCCTTTACATGACATTTAAATTGTTACTTTTAATTTTCCAGGCTGCCAAGAAAAGTTTTAAAATAATTTTTATTTTTCCAATTTGGTCTTATGTTGGCAGACCATGTGCAGTTAATAATGGTCTTGTTTTGGCTTGTAGCTGTTCCATTGTGATCCGTTGAAGAAATAACCGCGTGATCTGATTCTGACTGTTTTAGGCGGAGACGTTTGGCGACTCTTTTGTATTTGAAAGTTTAATAAGTGAAGAAACCTTAGCTGGAATTGATCAAGCGGTGAGTAATTTCTTCTGTTTTAACAGCAAATAATATTACAGTAGTTTGTAACACTTCAAAGCAACCTAATTAAAATTTGACTTTCAAAAAAATTCACATTACAGTTACTGGTACCAAAAGGTTCTCCATGTCTTACTCTGCTGTGTTGTAGGTGCAAAATATGTGGAAGTGCGATTAAAAGCTCTCAAAAAATCGAACAGTTAATCTCAACCATCACGAAACCGCAGTAGGTTGGAATCCTTATATTTCGATGACATACTCGACGTGGTTATTGCTTTGACACATGATGTTATCATGGGAAATGAAAAGCCAATAAAACTCTCAATATAAAACGTCTCGCAGCACTAGTTTATGACAAACATTTCGGGTTCTACTGGTAAGCCCTTATCAAATATAGATGCTCGCTACTTTACAGTTTCGTTTCAGTTTAGTTTAATCATCTAGTTTTAATCTGATCATGGGACCCATACTTCCTATTAAATGGCGCGAACAATTTCTGTAGCATTTTTCGACTATCACAGGTGACCAACAGGTTCCTCATGTTTATCAGAGGATGATATGCACTCCTTCGAGCTAAGGTTAAAAACATAAACTAATTTTTAGGCTAGGTTTTGAGATATCAGTGCTCAGAGTGACAGCATTAAAATGACAATGAAATAGATGCGTAAGGACAATAGAAATGGTTTTATTGAATGCGTGAAGTATATTTGTGGAAATATTTCGACGAATGAGGTTGCATGAAAGTGTAAACAAGAAACCATCGTGTTCAACTACATTTCATTTGAGCCGTTTTGAAGAGGGATTCCAGCCTACGGCGTTTTTGTGATGGCTGCAATTAACTGTTAGCATTGTTTTAAGCTTTTAAGAGCTTGTAATCGCATTTCCACGTATTTTACACCTACAACACAGCAGAGTAAGACATGGTGAACCTTGTGGTACTAAATAACTGTAATGTGAATTTTTTTGCAAGTCAACCTTTAAACCACTGTAAATTGTTAAACTTGTAGGCACTGAATTTGATTGCAAAAATAGGTAGTAAACTGTAAAATATGGGACTGTGGCACTTCTTAATAACTTTTCTACTTTTTAATAACTTGTAAATTAAAACTGCTGCAATAAAGGCTGCGAAGTGGTCATTTCAGTTATCCAACACAGGCTGGGGTATGTGAACCTTGAATCTCAACCAACTTGTGCAACAATTGGTAGTTGATGCTTTGAAAATAATTGTTTATTTAGGTCTTTTGGAATGGTTTTTATTTGTGAAACAGAAATGGTCTATCATACAGATAGAGCCAGAAATTTATTGTAAATGCATTATTTATAAAAATTTAATGCTGGATAGGTTGCTGCAGCGCCATGGTGGTTGCCAGTGAAAGGTGCGGATTGGAGACATCCAGAGGGACCTGACTCGGATATTATCCCCAGGTATGGCTATTCGCTATATTCTGTTATCTTCACTATAGTTTGTTATTTGATAATGACAATTTACATTCTCGCTGAATTTTGTTACAGAATGAACCACCCAGTTGTCCACGTGTCATGGAATGATGCCAAGGCCTTTTGCGAGTGGGCGGGTAAACGACTGGCAACTGAAGCTGAGTGGGAATATGCTTGCAAAGCGGGAAAGAAGGATAAACTTTATCCATGGGGAAACAAACTTATGCCACAGGATGAACATTGGATGAATGTCTGGCAAGGCAAGTGGCCCGCATCATAAAAGATGAATAGTGTGTATTTGTTCTTCCACCATCTTTTGCATCTATTCTTGCCATGCTGGTACATAACCGCCTGCATAAATACCAGTGCCTGCATAAATTCCAGTACCTGCATAAAATGCTACACGCTTGGGCAATGATCATTTAAAATGCGCCAATCGTTGACTGCCACATATAATTGCTGCATCATTGTCACATATCCAGCTTGGCCTTTTGTTATTTTTACAACGCAGTCTTGAAATAGGACATTTATGCTAATGCATAACTTGTTCCTATCAAGTACAAGCTAGCTAACAATGTAGGTGATTAACATAGGTAGGGTGATCAGCATCACTCCTGCCTGTCCTGTAGTGCCTTTTTAAATGAATTTTGTCAGCGATGTTTTATTACTGTCACTAATGTTTTATCTCAGGAGATTTCCCTAAGACCGATACTGGAGATGATGGCTATATTAACACATCCCCAGTCGATGAGTATCCTGAGCAAAATTCCTTTGGCCTGAAGAATATCGTAGGCAATGCATGGGAATGGACAGCGGATTGGTGGGTCACAGTCCACAGCAATGAGTACTCGGAGAACCCAGTAAGCGTTTGACTACTACACATAAAGGAGTGGTCATCATTCTTCATAGAGATCACCCAACTGTGTCACTAGCTGGTGTCATAAGAAATGTCCTATTGATCGACTTCTAATCCCTTTGATTAGTTCAAATATAAGCAGACAGACTGGCAAACAGCTATACTGTAGCAAAGAACTATACTATAGCAAACAACTATACTATAGCAAGCAACTGCTGTATACTATAGCAAACAACTATACTATAGCAAGCAACTGCTGTATACTATAGCAAACAACTGCTGTATAATATAGCAAACAACTGCTGTATAATATAGCAAACAACTGCTGTATACTATAGCAAACAACTGATGTATACTAGAGCAAACAACTGATGTATACTAGAGCAAACAACTGATGTATACTAGAGCAAACAACTGATGTATACTATAGCAAACAACTGATGTATACTATAGCAAACAACTGCTGTATACTATAGCAAACAACTATACTGTAGTGAACAACTATACCATAGTAAACAATTGCACTGTAGCAAACAACTATACCATAGTAAACAATTACACTATAGCAAATAATTATAATATAGCAAACAATTATACTATAGCAAACTACTACACCATAGCAAACAGTTATACTATAGCAAACTACTATACCATAGGTAACATGCTTATTGAACTAATATCATTGCAGAAAGGACCGGAGCCAACTAACGATAAAGTTAAGAAGGGTGGATCTTATATGTGTCACAAGGTAGGTGAGGACGGAGTATTGTAAAAACTCACTTTCAGATTCAGATAGATTTGCTTCTTATAATTTTGACGTGCAAAGTTTGACTAGGTTATATCAAAATAAGAAATTAAAAGTTATGCTTGCTGTTTCAGAGTTACTGCTATAGACACCGTTGCGCTGCAAGAAGTCAAAATACTCCAGACAGCTCCTCTGGCAATGTTGGTATGAGGTGTGCTAGCGACACTCCGCCAGATTACTACAACTAGTTCATGTTGTATTTTATATATGAGCATTCCTTTACTTTTCTACACCGTTATTAAATTGTTACCGGATAATGACTTTTAGTACTTCTATGCATTTCAAATCAACTTTACATATACAATATCTAGTAATTACATACACATATGCTGTTTCAAGACAAATAAATTTTCAACAGTGGCAATATATTTAGATGTATACGTAATCCGCAAAATTAGCATAAAGAAGATAACGACTAATCAGCACCATGCATCTATATACTATTGCAGTGCAATCTAACACATACTGTCTCAACAAATACATGGTTGGTCACTTCCAGCGGAATGAAAAACAAATTGCATAATTGATTTGCATCACTTGTGGAATGCATTATAAAAATATGAGTGCCCTTGGATCCTTTACTTGACCAGCAGAAGATAAGAGCAGCATGCATAGCATTCTTAAGTGCGGTAACAAATGCATTACAGCACTGCCAGATGTGGAAAAGCTATAAAAACCTATAAAACTATGTATCCGTTAAGTTGAAACAAGCATGAGAGTTTTGGTTAATCAAAGAAAGCTATAAATAAATGAACAAGCCCACCATAATGCTTCCTACAGTCAAGACTTGGTTGGGATTACAAGTGGAAGATTGTGTTCGGTCTCGGAGAAATTTCAAGGAAGATTATGTTAAAATTATAAATAATAGAAATCATATAAATGTTATATTAGAAGCGAGCAAAAAGAGATTTTGTCTTTTTCTTCTGTATTACAGGACTCTTTGATCGCTGTTCTTTATCAAGCTGTTTTCGTTCTTTCTCATGAGTTATTCGTAACTCCTTTACGCGCTTCTTGAGTATTGTTCTGTCTTTTGAGCTGATCCCCATTTGCTAGAAAAGATAAATAATACATAATAAATACATCACATTGTATTTATTTTATCACAACATTGTTGATGAAAGACATCTTTGCATCCATGACATTCGGTGCTATCCAGTTATGTAAGATGTTTCGGTTCTAGTTGAGCCTTACGCAATGCTTCTATGCCGTTAGTCCTATCTTATACATGATGGTGCCTGCAGCTAATACACTCATACTAATGCAAGCTTTAGCTTATTCGAGCATTTCTTAGTCAAACACCAACCAATATAAACTTCCAGATCCTAGTGATGGCAAAGAACTAAAAGCTCAAACACAGAATATTTGAAATTGCCTCCCCCCAACTCTGTAACTAAGCGGGTAAATGGTGAATATGAAAGAGATTACTCTGCTCAAAACTCACAGATAAAAACTTACTTTGATGCGATTACTATCAATGAGCAGGAGGCCTTTGCCATCTACATTCTGCTGCATGAAGAGGTTGACAAGATGAGGCAGTCCAATATCGAACAGCCACTGGCCAACTTGCTCGCAAGACCAGTAGAAGCACTGTAGGCCGGGAGACTGTAATATATACAATATACGCGTACAGTGTATTTGTACAATTTTTGTATATGATGTATGTGTACTAAGTAGATGCAAGCGAATGTAACGCTCACCAGCGAGTAAGCAAACGGATAACTTATATCGAGCCAGCCACACACCGATTGATGATTATTTTATTAACATAGCTTACTATTGAATTGGAGGTATCATCTAAGCTGGACGTAGACCCCCTCAGTTCTGGTTGACTGCTCACCGCTGATGTTAAGGATGTCTGCTCGGCATCTACGAATGAAACAGAAAATGAGCTTGTCAACGAGCAAAGACAACAATGACGACCAAGCGCATATAGTCAGTCGTCAAACATAGTTTGTTTATACGAGCTTGTCTAGATGTGTAGCCAGCCTCCTAACACTTTTTCAGAAAAAGTGA
Source organism: Watersipora subatra (assembly GCF_963576615.1). Classification (NCBI taxonomy): domain Eukaryota; kingdom Metazoa; phylum Bryozoa; class Gymnolaemata; order Cheilostomatida; family Watersiporidae; genus Watersipora; species Watersipora subatra. The sequence continues at coordinate 74,285,651 of NC_088710.1, forward strand.
GTCTGTACGCATCAGACAAGCTTTAATGTGACACAGCAAAGAGTTGAAAGACTGCTCCTTTTCTGCCGCACCCTGCCAGTATCCAAACCACAAGAGTTCAAAAATATTTAATGATTTTACCACCATTTCTTCACCACCTGATGATAGATATAGTACAGCGGAACCTCTGTCCTGTTCACCAGCTGATGATAGATATAAGTACAGCGGAACCTCTGCCCTGTTCACCAGCTGATGATAGATATAAGTACAGCGGAACCTCTGTCCTGTTCACCAGCTGATGATAGATATAAGTACAGCGGAACCTCTGTCCTGTTCACCAGCTGATGATAGATATAAGTACAGCGGAACCTCTGCCCTGTTCACCAGCTGATGATAGATATAAGTACAGCGGAACCTCTGTCCTGAGTGCTTTGGTTCTCGACCAAAAAAATTGAGATTTGTTCGTCTCGAATCTCGAACATAAATTCGGTTCTCGACCAAACCGGAGCATGCGCATTAGAATTAAACGTTCAGAACAGCTCCGGAAACTGCAGGGAAACATTCGTTAACAAAGGGAGAAGCAAGTTACGCTTCATAAATTCTTTACAAAAAAGAACGAATCATCTGGGACGACGTCCCTCTACCGAAGAGATTTGCTAGAGAGACAACTCCTCCAGTCGAGTTACTGTTTTGGAGGATTCTTCAAAGATGCGAAGTAAACGTGCCATTGCTGTTTATATTTTCTTTTTCACACGATTTTTGATGTAACTGATCTGTTGTATTTTTCGCTGTTTCATTATCAATTTCTGCATATCTGAACGTAGAATGTTTTCGATATTTTAAGAGCAAAACATATGAAATGTTTATTTTTTGTTTTCCGTTTTCATCATCATAGATAAGTTCTTTTATTAAAAATAACCACAATCTTATATCTACCCATTTTTATTTATAGCATGTAGTATACAGTACAGTTTATGGTGTGAAATATTAAAAAAATACTTTACCGAAGTTGTTATCTCAGCTTGGAACGGATTAAAATTCACATACCGTACTTTTCGGACTATAAACCGCACCTCTATATAAGCCGCATCTGCTTTATTTTCCAAAAAACGATAATAAAACAATACATAGGCCGCACCTTTGTATAGGCGGCAGAACTCAGCAACTCAGAACCGCTTGTTAACGCGGCAGCAACATTGCTGTTTAAAACGAAACAGTGCCGTTAGGCACTGTTTCGTATTAACTGACGCTTTTTAATCTAGTTTCTAACGGAACAGTACCGTTAGGCATTGTTTCATATTTTCTTTCACCGCTAGAGGTGCACTAACCGGAGATTCTGGTTAATGCGCCCTAGCGGTGAAAGAAAAAGCCACAGAATAGCCGCACCCTTATATAAGCCGCATGGCTCAAATCGTCAGAAAAAAGTAGCGGCTAATAGTCCGAAAAGTACGGTATATTAATTCTAATGGAATCTAGTTTGGATCTCAAAGAACTCGGTTTTCCAACAACCTGGAACGGATTATGTTCGAGAACAGAGGTTCCGCTGTACAGCCGTTTCTCATAAACATCGAATTACCTATGGTTAAACCTCGACCTACGATCATCTGTTAAACCTCGACCAACTATCATCAGTTAATCCTCGACCTACTATCATCAGTTAATCTTCCACTTACTATCATCTTAGCATGATGATTTTTCAACAAACGATTTAAAATTTGAGCAAATATTTGAGACAAATTAATTTCCAAAAGACAGTGTTCGAAGTCTCTCGAAATATTTCCGTTGTGTGTGTGTCAGGATGTATGTAGCACTCTTCTTTGTGTAATCTGGTTCTATAACGTTTGAATAATATTAAACAGTACTTCATAGCTTCCTTGATTAGTTCGAAAATTATGGACCTCAAAAAGACCAGTAGTGGCAAAAAGAGGGAGAACTCATATTATGGCCTGTTATGTAATGCTTGTAATGTAATGGCAATGAAAGTAGATATGGAGTGAATGGAGAGTAGACATTTACCAGGCAAAGGTCTGGTAGAGACGAGAAGTACACCTTGAGTGTTTGAATCTAAAGCTTTAGGAACGTTCAAGTCTGGCTGTTTGTGTCCACTGAACAGGCTGCTGGATGTATCCGAGTCATCGCTGAAAAAAAGAGCAAAAAGTAAGGTGTTGTAAGATACACTGTCAGCAGCTGAACAAATAGAAACATACGATAAGATTGTTGAAGCCACGTCGATGGCACTGGCAGACCCCCACAGTGAAATAATAAATTAGAAATGAAGTCAATTAGCAAATGTAAAAGCGTATTAGTAAGAAATAGAGTTGATAACATGGATGTATGATTAGGAGAGAGCAGACTATGAACAGTGGCTCAGTGCACAGAAACGCTGATGAAGCAGGCTGTGAAAATTGAAATATAAGCGGTGGGTAAATCGGTTCACATTTGTGTGATACCTTCGAGATATTATTGCAGTTTTATTCTTTTTGCGTTCAGCGGCTTTAGATGGCGCATCGTGGGATGCTAACCTAAAATACAAGCATGCTAGACGACATGAGGCTAACAGACCCATACATACGTACATACATACGCGCGCATATACATGTACAACAGTTATTAAACACTAGATATATACTAAAGCTACAAAGACAATATAACAACAAACCTTTCATCTGCTAAATATTTGGGAAGAATTGGCAAAACAACCTTCGATTTAATTCCCTCTTCACTGCTTGGTTTTTGCTCCTGCTAAAAAATAACAAATATGCTAATTATGTGCTAATTATGTTGGTGGTTTGAAGGCTTCACTAAACCTGTTCAAGCCTTGAAGTCAAAGACCAAGCAAGTCTGATAACAAGACTAATTCAACAGAATACTTAAGGTGTCAACTAACTGTCAAAGTAATCTTTGAGGGAGGTCGCCTCCTGGCAGCCGCATTTTGTACAAGATGCGAACGAAGTTTCAGGTGATTGTTGTCCAAGAGCGGTTGAGCTGACTTGCCTGGTATGCTCAAGTCGTCTGCTGACAAGTGAAGTTCTGTGAACCAACATAATACCGCTGTTAACGCTAACTGTTAACACTAACGGATAAGCAGCTTCAAGCACTTACTACTTAACCCAAGCCAATAATAAAAGCCCAAGCAAACATATTCATTGTTTCATGGGTGAAAATACAACTTGCATTTCTAATGTTTATTTCTTTATTCTACTAATTTTCAAACCAATACAACAAACAAAATAAAGATATAAATAAGATAAACAGATGAAACAAAACTTTCTAACCTATCAACATTTTCTAACAATTAAACAAAGTAAACAATTATTCAAGAGCTTCCTTGTAGACTGATGAAAGGAAGTATGCAGTTGGCGCATCATGCAGCATTTCATGAAAATATTTAGATATTAAGGTGTGATAAATCTTTGTCAAATTGAATTATTGTTCAGTGAGTATATGCATCATTGTACTTTCTGACTATTCTCAACAGCCCGTACTATTACAAAATAGTATTTTTGGCATTTTTTATAGCGTCATTTTCATTCACCAGATTATCTTTTAGGCCGTAACACCCATAGAGGTCGTGACCCCAAAAATGTTTTGGGCCTAAAACCTGGGGAAGTATTAAGTCGCAAACAAATTTTCAGACACATTGTTCAATTAGAAGGGAGTTTCTATAGATTAGCTAATCACAGATAAACAAAATCAAATATCTATACATGTGTGTATATATAAATAACAGTCAGATATTAAATATTAAAAATTACTTTATTCTTTCCATTGCCTACATCCTTCCTTACCCTACACATCCTTCCTTACCCTACACATCCTTCCTTACCCTAACACGCTTCCTTACCATAACACATCCTTCCTTACCCTACACATCCTTCCTTACCCTAACACGCTTCCTTACCATAACACATCCTTCCTTACCCTAACACATCCTTCCTTACCCTAACACGCTTCCTTACCATAACACACCCTTCCTTAACCTAACACGCTTCCTTACCATAACACACCCTTCCTTACCCTAACACATCCTTCCTTACCATAACACATCCTTCCTTACCATAACACACCCTTCCTTACCATAACACATCCTTCCTTAACCTAACACATCCTTCCTTAACCTAACACACCCTTCCTTACCATAACACACCCTTCCTTACCATAACACACCCTTCCTTACCATAACACGCTTCCTTACCCTAACACACCCTTCCTTACCCTAACACGCTTCCTTACCATAACACACCCTTCCTTACCCTAACACATCCTTCCTTAACCTAACACATCCTTCCTTACCCTAACACATCCTTCCTTACCATAACACGCTTCCTTACCCTAACACATCCTTCCTTACCATAACACCCTTCCTTACCCTAACACGCTTCCTTATCATAACACACCCTTCCTTACCATAACACATCCTTCCTTACCATAACACATCCTTCCTTACCATAACACATCCTTCCTTAACCTAACACATCCTTCCTTACCATAACACACCCTTCCTTACCCTAACACACCCTTCCTTACCCTAACACATCCTTCCTTATCATAACACACCCTTCCTTACCATAACACATCCTTCCTTACCATAACACATCCTTCCTTACCATAACACATCCTTCCTTAACCTAACACATCCTTCCTTACCATAACACACCCTTCCTTACCCTAACACACCCTTCCTTACCATAACACACCCTTCCTTACCCTAACACACCCTTCCTTACCATAACACACCCTTCCTTACCCTAACACCCTTCCTTACCCTAACACACCCTTCCTTACCCTAACACGCTTCCTTACCATAACACACCCTTCCTTACCCTAACACATCCTTCCTTACCATAACACACCCTTCCTTAACCTAACAACCTTCCTTACCATAACACACCCTTCCTTACCCTAACACCCTTCCTTACCATAACACACCCTTCCTTACCCTAACACATCCTTCCTTACCATAACACACCCTTCCTTACCCTAACACACCCTTCCTTACCCTAACACGCTTCCTTACCATAACACACCCTTCCTTACCCTAACACATCCTTCCTTACCATAACACACCCTTCCTTACCCTAACACCCTTCCTTACCCTAACACATCCTTCCTTACCATAACACACCCTTCCTTACCCTAACACACCCTTCCTTACCATAACACACCCTTCCTTACCATAACACACCCTTCCTTACCCTAACACATCCTTCCTTACCATAACACACCCTTCCTTACCCTAACACACCCTTCCTTACCCTAACACGCTTCCTTACCATAACACACCCTTCCTTACCATAACACACCCTTCCTTACCCTAACACATCCTTCCTTACCATAACACACCCTTCCTTACCCTAACACCCTTCCTTACCATAACACACCCTTCCTTACCATAACACGCTTCCTTACCCTAACACACCCTTCCTTACCATAACACATCCTTCCTTACCCTAACACGCTTCCTTACCATAACACACCCTTCCTTACCCTAACACATCCTTCCTTACCATAACACACCCTTCCTTACCCTAACACCCTTCCTTACCCTAACACATCCTTCCTTACCATAACACACCCTTCCTTACCCTAACACACCCTTCCTTACCATAACACACCCTTCCTTACCATAACACACCCTTCCTTACCATAACACACCCTTCCTTACCCTAACACATCCTTCCTTACCATAACACACCCTTCCTTACCCTAACACACCCTTCCTTACCCTAACACGCTTCCTTACCATAACACACCCTTCCTTACCCTAACACATCCTTCCTTACCATAACACACCCTTCCTTACCCTAACACCCTTCCTTACCCTAACACATCCTTCCTTACCATAACACACCCTTCCTTACCCTAACACACCCTTCCTTACCATAACACACCCTTCCTTACCATAACACACCCTTCCTTACCCTAACACATCCTTCCTTACCATAACACACCCTTCCTTACCCTAACACACCCTTCCTTACCCTAACACGCTTCCTTACCATAACACACCCTTCCTTACCATAACACACCCTTCCTTACCCTAACACATCCTTCCTTACCATAACACACCCTTCCTTACCCTAACACCCTTCCTTACCATAACACACCCTTCCTTACCATAACACGCTTCCTTACCCTAACACACCCTTCCTTACCATAACACATCCTTCCTTACCATAACACACCCTTCCTTACCATAACACGCTTCCTTACCCTAACACACCCTTCCTTACCCTAACACGCTTCCTTACCATAACACACCCTTCCTTAACCTAACACATCCTTCCTTACCATAACACACCCTTCCTTACCCTAACACCCTTCCTTATCATAACACACCCTTCCTTACCCTAACACCCTTCCTTACCATAACACACCCTTCCTTACCCTAACACCCTTCCTTACCATAACACGCTTCCTTACCCTAACACACCCTTCTTTAACCTAACACGCTTCCTTACCATAACACATCCTTCCTTACCATAACACACCCTTCTTTAACCTAACACATCGTTCCTTACTCTAACACATCCTTTCTTACCCTGACACATTTAAATACTTTGTTTCTCTAGGCAAATAAATTCATTCCTTGCCTTAGTAAGTTATAAAAATTTAATTTGACTAAATCCTAATATTTTTTCTCATTTTACACATTTTTGCAGCGTCAAACCTTCAACTGAATACGAACGTAAACAAGAATCCTGAGTGTTGTCTCGCTTTCGTCTTTTCCTCACGGGTGACCTGAGTGGGTGAGAGCACCTCTCAAATTGAACGACATTTAAAAAAGCCATGGCAAGAGCAAATCACTCGCAAACACTAAAGCTTGTTGACTGTACTTGCAAGACTGACGACTGTATACGCACTGTCCAATATATACTGCAAATACCCATGTTTACATTCCTCTGCCTATTTGAGTAATCTAATTAGAACGTTATTCACTCGGAACCATCGTGTGGCAACAGAAAGGCAATAATAAGGGTCAGCAATGATTGGGGTCACGGATCTGGTGCCAACTGATACAAACACCAAGTGATGTCACGATGTAGTGACAATGTGAAGAGTATTTCCTCTTGTCATAAATAGCAGCCTGCTACTCACCAGCGTCATCCACCGGTACCGATCCAGTTGACTCATGATCCTCGTCAACAAAAACTGAAATTAGACGATAGAAACTGTCTAGAATTATGTAGAACAAGCGACTCCTTAACATGCTAAACATAACCACAGCCGGGCAACAAAATATGTCAGCATGCTGCGTGTTTCTTACCATCTTACTTGCTGAAAGCTATCGTTGATGTAAATAGAAATCTACAATGAAAAAGTTGACTTCAATGTCAACAGTGAAATAAGCGAATCTTAGACCTGCTGATCATCTAGGTAAGTTGTGTGGGCTAAGGTCATCTTTGTCTTCCTGTTTGTCTCTTTTAGTATGAATAAGGTATCATGAATGAATGATATCATGTCCACATACCATAAAACCTCTAATTAAATGCCATGGCGCTCTATTTTTCCAACCTTTCTCTATAGTGGCGGTCAATTGGAGGTGGCGTTCAAATAGAGGCTGGTGTTGTATTTTCCAAATGGCTCATCAGAATTTTAGGGATAAATTTAGTCCGTTTAAGAGGGACGACGCGAATGTCGCCTACATGTTGGCTTTTCATGTGCAATAGAAAAGGAGTTATGAGCGTTGATCAACTGTAAGATTAGGTTACCAAAAGGATGCTATCAAATAATATGCTAGAAATTGGCAAATTTATAAGTTATATAATAGCAATCTATCAAATGCTACAAATATATATTCATGAACAAGTGACATAAACGAACCATACTTTTATTACATGTAGAAATAAGAATTAACGTTTTTAAAACAATAATATTTCCATTGTTTGCTCGGATAGTTGGGTTCTGATTGTTGCTTTCGATGGAACCAACATATTCTGGTAGTCAGATACCTTCCACCTGCACTGCTGAACTAGTCGATATTAGTGTCCAAACAATTTTTTGACTGAGCACAACTTTTACTCATTGCATTGAGCAAAAATGCAACGCGTAAAAGTTTTGTTTGCTAACCGTAACCTTGGGCCTAAAACTGTAAAATGTTTTTATATACGTGTACTTCGAAGTACCAAGACCGCGTTAAACAAGGAACTTCTATTAGCCTGAGACAGTTATTATTTATTGTTAAGGTGTTGCTTTTAAAGTTTTAACAGAAAAAAGTCAAAAGCTTTAGAGTTGGATAACGAAAGAATTGATAGTTATTGATGTAAACGTACCATTATTAATACGATTTTGTGGACACTTTTTACTGATCGCTTGATATTATGAATTCATAAAGATCAAAGATTGTCAAATGGAGCTGGCATTCAAATAGAGGGTGGCGCTCTACTAGTGGCGGTAAAATATATGTGGCGGTCAAATAGAGGTGGCATTTAATTAAAGGTTTTATGGTACATATATACAATATGAGGAGGTAATGTCGTGAAGACATACACATGTACAGTATATGTGGTAGCATAGACACATGCACACAGTATGAATATGTGATGTCATAGAGACATGCACGTACGCAGTATGGATATGCGCTGTCATAGACACATGCACGTATATAGTATGGATATGTGATATCGCAGTATGGATATGTGCTGCCATAGACACATACACGTCTATAGTATGGATATGTGATATCGTAGAAACATACACGTACCCAGTAAATGTGATGTCATAGAGACATAGACGTGTACAGTATGAATATATGATGTCACAGAGACATACATGTAGACAGTATGGATGAACGTGTGTCCTGAGTGAAGTAGAGTGTCTCTAAACATAAGAACACATTCAATAATACCACGAGAATCTCACCTTCTTGACCTTCTTGAACATTGGCACTGCTAGAGTATACATGAGAGTTATCTTCTTCCAGTCGCGCAATCTGCAGCATATGAAAAGATCGATATTAGGGTGTTTTTGATAGTTTCCGTTGTTTGAAGGCTTTATTACAAGCGAAATATGAATAAATAAAATGAAAACATAATTATATGTAGAAGAATCAGGTTTTCTTCTTGTTGACAAACAGCCCTTTCTATTATAAATAACAAGTCTCTATCAATCTAGGAGCCCACTCTATCTTACCAATTATATGATCTAGGAGTCCACTCTATCTTATCAATTATATGATCTAGGAGCCCACTCTATCTTATGAATTATATGATCTAGGAGTCCACTCGATCGTATCAATTATATGATCTAGGAGTCCACTCTATCTTATGAATTATATGATATAGGAGCCCACTCTATCTTATCAATTATATGATCTAGGAGCCCACTCTATCTTATGAATTAAATGATCTAGGAGCCCACTCTATCTTATCAATTATATGATCTAGGAGTCCACTCTATCCTATGAATTATATGATCTAGGAGCCCACTCTATCTTATGAATTATACGGCCCTGTCAAGACAGCAAGTCACACCGAGGAACTATCACTCCCGCTTGTCACTGCCCTTCTCTACTCCGCATTATGATTTTATCTGTGAACTAACATCTTTTGCTGATGTACAACTATATCTTCCCTTTATTACATTTTCACTCAGATTCACTGCAGTAACTAACGATTTTACCAATTTCGCTCCTTCTTGTTGCTAGCATTTTGTTAATTCATGTTTTCAGCATGCAATAATGCCTATTACTGGATGAGTATAAATAACTTCCTTAAGCGTACTTCAGCTATTCTACCAGAAAATATGGCCTTGAATTTCTAGCTGGTCTGACATAAATAGGGAGTTATACATGTTCAGTGTGTCAAGCCAAAACACTACAACATTCATCTAAACATTGAAGATAACGCTATACTATATATTGGTCAGATTCAGGTTTCTGCGTTAAATCCGATGCTAGAGGGGGACACAACTCATGAATAAGTAATGGCAGCCAAACGAGTAACATTTTAAAAAGAAAAGCTCAGATAACTCCGATTTAACAAGTGATGGTACAATTCTGACTGCGAATGCAAAACACTACCTTTGATCTCAGTGTCCTCACTTGGTCAGCCAATTCAAGGTTACGCTGTTCATTCTCCTTTATAATCTTCTTTGCTTTAAGGTATTTCTTTTCTATTTCCAGTCTCTCTTCCTGCAACAAGAGGGTACAAAATATATCATGAGTTTATAGAATGATGTGTAAAAACACTAGATGAATTTAACTTTCAAACGAGTCATGGCTCAAATGAAGAAGCATTTGACGTGTGGTAATATCATCCTACTTCCTTGGCATCCATCGCGATCTCCTGTGTGGCAACAATTTTTTGGGAAATCTCAAGCTGACTTTCAAGCTGTGCACATCTATCCTTGTGCATGTCTCGTTCAGCTTCTATGTCCTCCATCATTGTCAGCTATAAGGAAACCATTAAATTCAATTCACTGATCAAATTACATTCAACCAATAAGATATTAGAAGTCGTTTATTTCTATGACAATACAAGAGCATGACAACGAAGTAAGAAGTAATCAGCCATACTACCTCTCTGAAATATCAAAGCAAGATTTGGTGGCAAAAAATCTACTGCGGTTTGCACCATGACACTTATTTCATTACAAAGGGGATGAGTTAGAGAAATATGAAATGCAATGAGTGGTGTGACAAATATTGTAAGCATACAGCTTAAACCAGTCCCTCAGAGGTGGAAAGCAAAGAAAGGCTGTCAGAAATGCTGCCTTCACTGCTGCAGAGGTCAAGATAAACTTGACATGTGGTTCAGAAATCAAATGCAGTCCAGGGAAGCTGGCGGCAAATATATGGGAATATACTTGTGTTAGGAGTATAGAAAATGTGGATGCAACGTACCCTGGCAGCAGCCTAATACAATACAATATCTCTATTAGTTCAAGTGGTTATATCAAGAACATATCATCTTTGAAAAGCTTCGTTTTATGACAGATTAGAGGGTTGGGTGTCTTAATGCTATCTGCCTATTAGTAAGGAGCAATAGCATCACCTATATATGCTCAACATCGTCGTTACACGGAACTCTCATGCATACATGTAAGCCCATTCGGCTCACATCAGTGAGCATACTATGCAAAGGAAATAATTACCATCAAGAACGAAAAAAGCAGAATGCACTTTTGCTTTGTGGTTAAAAAGAGCTTTTGTTAATGTCTGCAGACCTTTTTGGTTTATGATCAATGCTAAAAGCTCTGATGGTTTGCTCTTGTCATATAATATGCTATAATTAGCGTATGTAGTTTATGAATAGTCAGGCCTACTGCATACGGGACTCTACATTCTGAAAAGTGGAGATTGTTATAAATAATTAGAGTGTTTCAACACACTAATTATCAGAAAAGTAATCTCCAATAACTTGCGCACAGTATTTACTACATTACAGAAACTGTGAGGCCTCTGCAATGATTAAGTCTAGTTTCTACGGGTGAATACTTAGTTTCTCAACAGCGTACCTCTCAACAGCGTACCTCTCAACAGCATACCTCTCAACAGCATGCTTCTCAACAACATACCTCTCAACAGCGTACCTCTAAACAGCATACCTCGCAACAGCGTACCTCTCAACATACCTCTCAACAGCGTACCTCTCAACAGCGTACCTCTCAACAGCATACCTCTCAACAGCGTACCTCTCAACAGCGTACCTCTCAACATACCTCTCAACAGCATACCTCTCAACAGCATACCTCTCAACATACCTCTTAGCAGCTGTCGATGGTGTAGCAATTTATACTATAATTATCAGATTTGACAATGAACTACCTATCAAGTAACACGTTTGGTGCTGAATGCTACAGTATATTCTATATAGGTGTGTGTACAGCTTTACCTATTATTATATTAAATGTTTCGGCATTGGAGAACTCTATAGATAAGGCCTACCACATTTATTAGGGCAGCCATCATACGGGTCATCAGTGGAAATCAGTATTATGGAACTGACCACTAGCTGTGCAACAGATGTCATAATGTTTTCTAAAGAGTTCTATGAAAATTCAAGTACCAGCCAGGGTTATTTTGCTATATTGAAAATTGTCTGCTTTTGACAGTTAATTAAACATACACCTCGACAAAAGTGAGAGCATTTAGTTGTACAGTGGGCACTCCTATAACGTATACCTCCCTATAACGTAAATTCCAGATAACGTAAAAAGATTATGCAAAGTTTTTGCTTCGTACTACATAAAAAATTCCTTATAACATAAAGTGTCAAATAGGGGCAACTTCTCAAATTTGATTCAAATGGTAACGTATCTCGCCGCAGTTGTGAGAAAAAAACCACGTACGTATAGCATTATATCTATTATGTATACAACTTCCATGACATTCCAGTTCGTCGTAATAGATCGTCAGATGTGTCGATAAAACAGAGAATAGGTAGCTGCGCAACTGTTAATAAATACTTAAGAGGCGATCGATTGGTGCAGGTGTTACAGCGCAAGTCTATCAATCTGAATGTCACGAGTTGGGAGTGCCACCGAAAGTTATCTTTTACCCTAACCTTGACCCCTGGAAACAGATAGACGATGAACAGGTAGACACCGCTTTGTTGTTGACGTATCACATATTTGTTATTAGTTTCTTTCCAAAATAGACTTCGCTGTATAGAGTAGATGAACAAACTTTCGAAAATGGACGTCGAATATGTGTACTCATTGTAAAATTACCGCAATAATTGTCTATAAAACCATAAAAATTGACCAAAAAAAAAAGACAAGCTGTCGGTGCAAACTAATAATGTTACAGTACGGCTAATCAAAAAGTTACGTCTAGTTTTTTCTTTTTCTATAGCCAATGGGGTGGGTTTGGAAAGATCTTGGAACGGATTAGGCGATTTACATGTATTTTACTGTTCGTATAACGTAAAATCCTTATAACATGAACATTCCTGGAACGGATTATTTACATTGTAAAAGTGTCTACTGTATATATGCTTGCACTTTAACTATAGATCCGAAAGAACACGTGTAAACTGCTCACAACTAAGCCAGAGTAATGCCCACCTGATCTTTAGCTATGTTGATCTCCTCCTCCAGCTTCCTGTAATTCTCAAGAACTTCCGCGAGCTCATCATGCTGACCATGTGTGTCATTGTTCAGCTCTTGTCCAACAGTTGGCGAAATGATCATGCTGTCCTCGGATGATGTCTCTGAATCCTGAATGACAAATCAAACTATATTCTGCTCTGCTAGCAGGTTTTTAAGTTTGTTAAAATTCATGCTGAGCAAGATTAATGGATTATGTTCCATTCATCATCAATGTTGGAACAAAGAGAGGTGTGGGAGTTGGACTAGCCTTATGGGCATGTGCAGGTGTGTAACAGCCAGTGGATGAGAATGGCTTGTACGCTGTCAGCAAAAACAGACAAGTACTACGGTGGCATCAAGAACAAACAAGTACTACGCTGTCAGCAAGAACAGACAAGTACTACGGCATAACAATTTAGCTAAACTGAACCTTTCATAGTTTACAAATAGTAGCCACTAGTGGGGTTAATCAGTAATTCTTTACGCATTTAGCCTTACTCTCTTGGGGTAGTACATTTAGGATAAGAGGGGTTCTACTTCTGTGTCTCAAGTATAATAGTCACCGGTATAGGAAAAAGCGCAATTTAAGTTTTACTGCTTATGTCGTCATTTATCATGTATAGTATATAAATATAACACTATCCATATACATTACATACAAATAACATATACATGTAGTATATATACATAATGCATATAGCATATATACATATAGCATATATACATATAGTCTATATACATATAGCATATATACATTATAGCACATACAGTAGAACCTCGGTTCTCGAACGCTTCGGTTCTCGACCAACTCAGTTTTCGACTGACTCAGGTTTCGACCAAAATATTTGAGATTTTTGTCTCGGATCTCGAACATAAATTTGGTTTTCTTCCAAACCGGAGTATGCACATTGAAATTAAACGTTTGGAACAGCTCCAAAAACAGCATAGAAACATTCGTTACCATAGCTCCAAAAACAAAGAAAGATGCTGAGAAAAAAACCAAAGATTGTTTGCAAAAATATTGAATTTTAAAAAATCATCTGGGCCGACGTCACCTATCCGAAGAGATTTGCTAGGGAGACAAATCCTCCTCCAGTCGACTTACCCTAAATTGTTTTGGAAGAGGATTTTCCTTCAAATATGTGAAGTAAACTTGCCATTGCTGTTTACATTTTCTCTTTCACACGATTTTTGATGTAACTATCTGTTGCATTTTTTGCTGTTTCATTATTAATTTCTGCAATTTTTGGTATTGTATCGTAGCCTTTAAAGTTTTCGATGCTTCAATAACAAAGCACAAAATGGTTACTTTTTGTTTCTTTTTTCATCATCATAGATAGAAAATCTTTCATTAACATTAAACACGATTTATATCTACCCGTTTTTATTTATAGTATGTAATATACAGTACAGTTTAGGGAGTAAATTGTTTAAAAAATACTTAACCGATGTTGCTTTGTCGACTTGAAACGGATTTAAATTTACACACATTAATTCTAATGGGAAAAATTGTTTCGGATATCGAACAACTCGGTTTTCGAACAACCTTCTGGAGCTGATTATGTTCGAGAACCGTGGTTCCACTGTATACATATATAGCATATAGCATATGTACATATATTTATGTGTATATAAATAACATCAGCAATCATTTAATATATATAAAAAGCTTATATATAAGCCATGAAGTACTGAAGGCTTTCGCAGCTTTAATACTTCACAGAGTGAACGTAACGTAAATTATGCCTGGTGTAACCAGCAATGTCCCAGTGTAACCAGCAACGTCCCAGTGTAACCAGCAACGTCCCAGTGTAACCAGCAATGTCCCCATGCGACCAGCAATGTCCCCATGCGACCAGCAATGTCTCCATGCGACCAGCAATGTCCCTATGCGACCAGCAATGTCCCCGTGCAACCAACAACGACCCCGTGTAACCAGCAATGTGCCCATGTAACCAGCAATGTCCCTGTGTAGCCTAAATTTTCCCAAAAGCCTTTCTATCTGTTAAAGGTTGATTTACAACAAAATTCACATTACAGTTATTTGGTATCAAAAGGTTCACCTTGTCTTACTGTGCTGTGTTGTAGGTGCAAAATATGTAGAAATGTGATTACAAGCTCTTAAAAGCTCAAAAACAATCAGTTAATCGCAGCCATCACGAAAACGCCGTAGGTCGGAATCCCTTCATTTCAATGACGTACTCAACGTGGTTATCGTTTTGACATGAGATGTTATCACGTGAATTGAAAGGCCACACAAGGAGCTACTATTAGCCTGAGACAGCTAGTAGTTATTTCTATGACTTTCCTTTCAAAGTTCAATCTACCATCGTAAAGTTAAACAGTTTTTAATATATGCACATGTACTTCAAAGTATCAGGACCGCGTTAAACAAGAAAACACTATTAGTCTGAGACAGTAATTATTTCTATAGCGTTGCTTTGAAAGTTCATCTACCATCGTAAATTTAAGCCATTGTTTCTTTTATATACCATACTTTTCGGACTATAAACCGCACCCCCTATACAAGCGGCATCTCCTTCATTTTCCAAAAACCGATAATAAAACAATACATAGGCCGCACCTTTGTATAGGCCGCAGAAGTCAGGACGGTGCGTTTAACACGGCAGCAACTTTCCTATTTAAAATGGCACTGTTTCGTATTAACCGACGTTTTTTAACCTAGTGCCTAACGGAACAGTACCGTTAGGCATTGTTTCGTATTTTCTTTCACCGCTAGAGGAGCACTAACCAGAGATTCTGGTTAATGCGCCCTAGCGGTGAAAGAAAAAGCCACAGAATAGCCGCACCCTTATATAAGCTGCATGGCTCAAATCACCAGAAAAAAGTAGCGGCTAATAGTCCGAAAAGTATGGTATGTAGGTTACTTCGAAGTAGAAAGACTGCGTTAAACAAAGAACTACTACTAGCCTGAGACTGTTATTGATTATTTCTATGGTGTTGCTTTCAAAGTTTTAACGAAAAACCAAAAGCTTTGGAATTGGACAACGAGAGAATTAATTGTTATTGATATAAAAGATTTATTATTAATACGATTTTGTACACTTTTCTCCTGATCAGTTGATATAATAGGCTCGTAAAGATCAAATAATGTCAAAGTGGCAATCAAATGGAAGTGGCGTTCAATTGGAGAGTGTCCGTCTATTTTTCAACCTTTCTCTCAGGGTGGCGTTCAATTGGAGGTGGTGTTCAAATAGAGGTGTCGTCCAATTAGAGGTGTTACGGTATATATGATTAGAATTATCTATATATATATGATATATATGAGACAGCAGAAAGGAGTACGCACAAGGGCGCTGAAAGAACAGACCTGGGTTTGTGGTTTTGAGGCAGGCGGTGATGTGTCTGGCAGAGGTTGTGCCTTAGCGGGAAGGGGAGGAGGTAAGTCAAGCTGCAAACAAAGCAACAGCCGCATAGCCCTTAGAATGACCGAAAGTCTAAAGCCAGCTCAAACCATTCCAAGATGGAACTCACCAAGCATTGCCAGCGGCCGTCCTCAGAAACAGTAAATTCTCAAATTATAGATTGAAATTCTTTGCTGTACGAAAAAAGCTTACAAGTTTATTGTTTGAATTCTTATAAACAATAGTTTTATTAAATGAGCAGGGAAGTCAGTAAAAACAACAGCGTAAAAGCAAAATGTTTACATCCTTTAATATTTGCAGAGTGTTATGTTAAAGCAGCCTAGAGGTTGGCTATGTAGCAATGTTTTGTCACAATGACCTTCAGGTCAGTCGTAAGTAAAATCCGAATGGAGGAGCATACCAAAAGATGTATCTCTGATCAATGCCTGAGTAATTTGAATACTGATCAATACTGATCAATACTGATCAATACTGATCAATACTGAACAATACTGATCAATACTGATCATTACTGACCAATGAAGTAAGTTGAATCTTGCTCGAGGCTATTTGCGAATCATTTCTTACTTCTATTGCACAATTATGGACCAATAGCAATGAAAATTGTATTGTTCTTATTCATGTAAAAATGCAATAAGTGTTTATGGAGGCAACATAAGTTAACAATGAAATGCAACACACTGGCTTTGGCTCTCAAAGGTTAATTTGGATGACATCATTTTCTGGACCAGCGCTTCATCAATGCAAAACATTATCCAATGTGGCTTTTGACATTGTTTTTAGCTTGCAATTTCACAATTATTTGTAAGTACAAATAAATATGAAACAGAAGAGGTGTAAATGATCAAGTTGTTTATAGAACATTCTAACTCTTGTACTTGTCCTTTGGAGTCAAGTTTAGCAAGTTATTCTTCTGCTTTTTGGAAATCTATTAAACGGACAAAGAAGAGGTTTTTAAAGTAAGTTTAAAGTCTGAAGTGAACAGATAGAACATTAAACCTGTAAAACATGTAACTTGACTACTAATATTACTAGTAGGATACAGGAAAGTTTTCCTACTAAACTCGGCAATCAATATATACATTTTTTAAATGTTTAGCGTAGAAAACGATTAAATACATTGTGCGTGGGAGTTTCTTCATCCAACATTTCATAAAATGGTCGTTAATGTCAGCCATTGTCTCAACATAACAAACATTGAACGTAGGGGAATTCACATTGCTGAGCAGAGATTACAAAATGCAAATTTGTTTAGGTTGATGCGGGTAAGGATGTCCAGTTGTTGCAATGTTTAGAGGTGAAGGTAAATTAATAAAAAACAACTATAATTAATTTTAATCAATATACGAACTCTAGCAAACAGTACTCAAAGGCATTCATACTGTATAATACATTTATTAAGTGATAAATCGTTCATTAAAATTAGTGAGCTGACTGGTAGATTGAGATAACAGCGAAGCAAATTAGGAAAGGGTAACCAGTATATCACCTTAGGTAAAGTAACCAGTATATCGCCTTAGGTAAAGTAACCAGTATATCGCCTTAGGTAAAGTAACCAGTATATCGCCTTAGGTAAAGTAACCATTATATCACCTTAGGTAAAGTAACCAGTATATCACCTTAGGTAAAGTAACCAGTATATCACCTTAGGTAAAGTAACCAGAATATCATCTTAGGTAAAGTAACCAGTATATCACCTTAGGTAAAGTAACCAGTATATCACCTTAGGTAAAGTAACCAGTATATCACCTTGGGTGAAATATCCAGTATATTGCCTTAGGTAAAGTAACTAGTATGTAACCTTAGATAAAGCAACCAGTATATCGCCTTAGGTGAAATATCCAGTATATTGCCTTAACCAAGGTAGCGATTTGAGTCACACATAGAAGACATGCGCATTTTAGCACGTCTATGACCCTTGACCTATGTAATGTATTTAAAAGCAGCATGCTTTCTCTCGTTGCAGCTGGCTACCAATGATAATATTGTGGTTCAATACAACAAGAGCTGCTGCTCATACCTCCTCCCAGACATTCCGTAGCAGCGAAATTATTGGCAACTCAAACATCGTTCATAAAACAAAATTAAACAACCTCCTTTACCTTGACCAATGCTAGAAAATTTCATGGCTAGTAAATGAGGAAAGGGTTACTGTGGCTTCTAGCGTGAGTAAAGAAGAAACTGAAGGGTCTGTTGATAGCAACAGCTTCAGAAAATAAGAATTAGCTGCAAACGGGTGTTATTGAGCCTTAACAGCAAATGGCAGAAAAGAGCAGAAGGTATTGGGGAAGATGTTGCACTGACTTCTATAGAAGCATGCAAGGTTATTCAGTACAGGGCTAGACGTGGTTGTAAAGGACTGTACGTAGCTAGACAGGACTGTACATAACTAGACAGGACTGTACGTAACTAAACAGGACTGTACGTAACTAAACAGGACTGTATGTAACTAGACAGGACTGTACACAACTAGACAGGACTGTACGTAACAAAACAGGACTGTATGCAAGTATAAAGGAGAACACACTGCTCTCCGAGACTGTACGCGCCTACACACAGCTAAACACGCATATATACAGATATATATAAAAACAACCACTGAACATAAGAAAAACCTACCAGTTCATCAGACCCTTTGGAATCTCCATCCCCGTCTTCAGATGACCCAAGGTCAGATAGTTGTTGCTGCATGGCATGCTGCCTCTTCATCATTAAATGCTGCCAGATATAAAACATGGCATGGTATGCTGCTCTTGTAGTGAGAATAATCATATATGTTACAGGTAACCCATGTATCATATGCCCAAGCGTTTCTTGGGACCCACTAGATTTATGTAGCGACAGTTGAAAATAAAAGGATATAGATAGCATATTCATGAAAAACTCATAGATAAAGAAGCTAGGTATGCGTTAGGGCTCGATGGAAACTTGATAGAATATGAATTTACAAGTCAGCCCACGAGACAATTCAGCGCTGCAGCCACTGATTTCTCAAATCAAAAACTGTTACATAGCCCTTGCCAAAACCATCTGCAAAGATTAGACGCTATACGTTGTTGGTCAAAATCTTCCTACAATTCCTGAGAGCGGTTTGAGACGTTACCCGCTGTTCACGGCTAGCTAGGTGAAGAATCAGCGCAAGGGTCCATCATGTTTATCTCATGTGAGTGTTTACGATTTCGTATTTATGTTGTGCTTTTTAGTTCTTATATCAAATGTTAATACGCTAGCCTTGAGTCCCAATATTGTTAGTGATGGTAAAGAGAGAAACAAACGGATGGTTACTATGAAGACGCAGCTGAAAATAATAGAAAAATTCGAAGAAGTGGAGACAAAACAAATGTCATCAGCAGAAATAAGGAAAGCTATTGGTCGGTTTGAAAACCTTGCGAGATTTATTACATAAAAACAACCCAAAGAAAATTCTTACAAGCCATCTTATGACCAGCATTAATGACAGGTACATGGGTCATTTCATAAATATTTTGAGCAGTCACCAGAAACAGGCTTCTTTGCATAGGTATTTCTCCAAAATAGAAGCTACAGAAAACATAGGTGTTAAGAGGCCCTGCCATACAGCGATTTCACCTTACGATCTCAACCCTGAAACCGATTAATGCCGTATCCCAGGGTTCTACTGCATAGGTAAGAGAGAATGGGCAAGTATTGAAACAACGACTGATAGGTGCCAACATCTACCCTAAAACCTTATAACATCATTGCAAAAAATGACCATGATCAGGTTGAAAAATTGCTACTAATCCATCAGTGATATCATATTGAACAGCTTGACAATTACATAAGCTTTGTTAAACAAATTATGCTTCCACAGCCAACCAATGAACATTAAATACCTTTACAGCTAACCAATGAACATTAAATACTCTCACAGCCAACCAATGAACATTAAATACCCTCACAGCCAATCATTGAACAGCATAATATCTTTCTCTGCAAATTATGTGATTGCTGTCATTCACCAAACCATCAAACCACTGTTATCCAAAAATCATTTAAATGGTTGTTTGTAAAATGCATCCAACCTTTTTAGCTGCTTCTTGTTGACGCTGCCTCATGTTGTCCCTGACCTTGTCTTCGGCTATCGACTGCTCTATCAATCTGGCCACTTCACTCTCACCAGGATTCTTCTCCCGTCCAATCACAAACCTATAAAACACTTCCATACTTTAAAACAAGCAACAGTCCATCCCAAGTCTTAGCTACTACGTGTATACTGTTAGAAGAGAGATGTAACAAGATCGTGTGTAGAACTTATGCGAAACAGCCGAAGTTCTACACATATGTAACACAATATAGATGTAAGTCCTACATGTATGGAACACTGTATAGATAGTATGTAACACCACAAGTAATATATGTAACAGTACAAGAGGTCTATATAACAGACTAAAGATGCCATGTAATACACCACAAATCTTATGTAACACAATAGATATCTAAAATAATTCAATACAAACCCTGTGTAACACAGTGCAGACGCTCCGTAATGAAGTGCAGATCCTACATCACACACTACAGATCCTAAATTAAATAATACAGTAGGCGCTCCTATAACGTAAACCTCCTTTTACATAAATTCCACTTAACATAACGAATTCATGTAAAGTTTTTGCTTCGTATTATGTAAAAAATTCTATATAATGTAAAGCGTCAAATCTGAGCAAGTTCTCAAATTCGATGTGATGATGAGAGCCTCATGATTAGGGTTCAAAATATGTTTTTTTTTTCTCTTGCCACATCTAGAAGAAAATTGACATACGGTATAGGCTATCTCTATAATAGATGTATACTAGTAGACTATAGGCTATCTCTATAATAGATGTATACTAGTAGACTATAGGCTATCTCTATAATAGATGTATACTAGTAGACTATAGGCTATCTCTATAATACAGTCATACTTCAACTTACGAGCTTAATGCGTTCCGAGACTGAGCTCGTATGTCAATTTACTCGCGTGTTGGTGCAATTTATTTATATATAGAACAATTAAATATATATTGATTGGTTTCCATACTCTAAAAAAGCAAATAAAACACTCAAAACAAGATATTGTAGCAGAAAGAACATGTTGGTTATTGTTCTTACGTACTACATGCTTTCAAAAAGCAACAAATAAAAAATAATGCAAGGAAATGTGATTAATTAAAATGTAAAATTAAATACATACAATAGCTGTTAACACTCGCATTTGCCAGAGAGGGAGATATAAGTTATCCTTCGTTACAACATTTGACTTTGATAAGTTTGGATTTTATCAAAGTGTTAAAAGACAAATTTAGAAGCAAACCTGAAAGCAAACTTTCATTTTCAACTAAACGTAATTAAAATTTCTTCGGCGTTCATAGTTTGAAGTTTCTCGCTGGTTAGCGAAAAATTTTTCCTTTTTTTCGCTTTTACGACTAGCCGGCCGTTTTAAGATAAACCTATCTAAGGACGTTTGCCTTTGTCGCCCTTGCAACATGTTGCGATTAGGACGAACACAGGTGTCGTCACAAATGGTTAATGCACGACCACTAGCCAGCTTGTCCGAATGTTTATTAAACAGTTTGGATAGATAGCGCCGGCCTTTTCACATAGCATCGTTTCAGTTACGCTGTCACCGGCCAATTGTTTGTCCAATGCCACCAGCGGTCGTGAAGATCGCTGCACCGCTTAGAAACTATGGTTAGTCCTTGTGCGAACTAAATGCCCTGAATATAATCCTTCTGTTTGATAATTATGAATGTATTTCTGTCATATTGCCGAGCTAGCTCAATCACGCATACACATTTCGCATATTTTTCAATAATTTTCTGTTTAATATCAATTGTTATCATTTGCTTTTTCTTGGTATTATCTTTAATTTTACTGGCAAACTTTCGGTCTACGCACAGTACGTTTAATTCACATAATTCTGCACAGAAAATCGTGCACAAAAAACACGGTACAACAGTATAACCTGAGCAGTTGAAAAATACAGAGTGATGCTGTTCTCATAAAACACCTCCGGCATACTTGGCAACTGACTCAAGTGCTCGTATCTCAAACATGGCTCGTATGTTAGTGCTACAACTTGCTTAAAAGCTGGCTCGTATCTCAAGTTTCTCGTACATTGGAGCACTCGTAAGTTGAAGTATTACTGTACATGTATATACTAGTAGACTATAGGCTATCTCTATAATAGATGTATATACTAGTAGACTAGAGGCTATCTCTATAATAGATGTATATACTAGTAGACTATAGGCTATCTCTATAATACATGTATATACTAGTAGACTATAAGCTATCTCTATAATACATGTATATACTAGTAGACTATAGGCTATCTCTATAATACATGTATATACTAGTAGACTATAGGCTATATCTATAATACATGTATATACTAGTAGACTCTCAGCCTAGCGTGCGGTGATTGATCATCAGCAAAGAGAATAAGTGGCTGCACAGTGATTCGGATATACTTGAAGGCAGTAGATTGGTGCAGATGTTAGAGTGCCGGTTTACCAATCTGAATGTCACAAATTAGAGTTTTAATGAAATCAATTTTTTATCCTAACCTCTAACCCATGTTTCGGAAATACTGGCGGACAGACACCATTCATATGATGTTACATATACATTTTTGTTTCTACTTTATTTTAGCTATGTAGTTTTTTCCTCCGTGCTGTCTAAAAAAACTATAAAAAAATTGATTCAAATTGAAAATGAAAGGGCGGTGCTTCCCTTAACTTAATGTCAAATTACAATAATCATGGAATCTAAAACCACATGAAAGTGATCGGAAAAACGAGAAAAGTTATCGATACAAACCAATAATCCTACAGTTACTGTACAGGCATTAAATAAATAAGTTAGGTTTAGTTGTTTACTAATTGAAGGGCTAAAGGGATGAGTTTGTGACGATCTTAGGATGGAGGCAATTTACATATGTTTTACTGTTCCCATAACATAAAATTCCTATATAGCGTAAATGTTTGTGGAATGAATTAATTAGGTTGTAGGAGCATCTGCTATATACTCTTATAATGTACTCATACAAAGTATGTACAGTCAAACCTTGACACACGAGTGCCCCAACATATGAGAAAATCAAGATATGAGCAAAATTTCAAGCAAGTTTCTTCCTTGAGATACGAGAAACCTTTGAGATACGAACCGGTTCTTGATGGCCACTAAATGGCCAAGTATGCGAGAGGCCATTTTTCAGAACAGCATCTCTCAGTTTTTCTCATCAGATCAGTTTGAAAAAGTTTTAAAGCCAGCAAAAATTTATTGCGAAAGCGAGGCAAAAAGCGCCAAGCCAAGAACAGATAATAAAAAATTAAGATGAAGATCAAAAAATTAAAGTTGAGTCAAAAGATTAAAACAGCTTCAAGTGTGTGTTTGGTAAGCCTGCTTCAAGTGTGTGTTTGGTAAGCCTGCTTCAAGTGTGTGTTTGGTAAGCCTGCTTCAAGTGTGTGTTTGGTAAGCCTGCTTCAAGTGTGTGTTTGGTAAGCCTGCTTCAAGTGTGTGTTTGGTAAGCCTGCTTCAAGTGTGTGTTTGGTAAGCCTGCTTCAAGTGTGTGTTTGGTAAGCCAGCTTTAAGTGTGTGTTTGGTAAGCCTGCTTCAAGTGTGTGTTTGGTAAGCCTGCTTCAAGTGTGTGTTTGGTAAGCCTGCTTCAAGTGTGTGTTTGGTAAGCCTGCTTCAAGTGTGTGTTTGGTAAGCCTGCTTCAAGTGTGTGTTTGGTAAGCCTGCTTCAAGTGTGTGTTTGGTAAGCCTGCTTCAAGTGTGTGTTTGGTAAGCCTGCTTCAAGTGTGTGTTTGGTAAGCCTGCTTCAAGTGTGTGTTTGGTAAGCCTGCTTCAAGTGTGTGTTTGGTAAGCCTGCTTCAAGTGTGTGTTTGGTAAGCCTGCTTCAAGTGTGTGTTTGGTAAGCCTGCTTCAAGTGTGTGTTTGGTAAGCCTGCTTCAAGTGTGTGTTTGGTAAGCCTGCTTCAAGTGTGTGTTTGGTAAGCCTGCTTCAAGTGTGTGTTTGGTAAGCCTGCTTCAAGTGTGTGTTTGGTAAGCCTGCTTCAAGTGTGTGTTTGGTAAGCCTGCTTCAAGTGTGTGTTTGGTAAGCCTGCTTCAAGTGTGTGTTTGGTAAGCCTGCTTCAAGTGTGTGTTTGGTAAGCCTGCTTCAAGTGTGTGTTTGGTAAGCTAAACTCATTTAAGCTAAATTCAAAGGTCAAAGCCGCAAAAGTCTAGTGCAAATGCGTTGCTGTCAAGTCTCTCTCACGCCGCAGTTAGCCACCACCTCTGTCTTGAAGGTAAGAACTCCATACAGTACTGTACATAGTAATGTTACAATTTATTGCAGACCATAACTGAATAGGTACTGGTTGCTTTGTGAGCCTATGCTCTGAATTACAATTAAAAACACAATTTTCTATCATAATATCCTATTTTTGGTGGATTTTTCACAGTATGGGAACGGATTAATTTGTTTTAGTTATTTTATATAGGAAATATTGCATTAAGATACAAGAACACTGGTATACAAACTCAGTCCCAGAAGACATTAAGCTCGTATGTCGATGTATGACTGTATTGCATAGACACACAGAAGGCTTCAGATGAACTGGTTGCTGTAGGCTATGTCTAGATTACTGCTAGATTTGAATAGTAGTCACGAAATGGAACGTCAACAAGTGTGAACACTATGATATGTAAACACGTGTGAACACTATGATAAGTAAACAAGACTTTCTGATGTTATACACAGCTACGTAATTGAAGGGCGATCACATTGCAGAGGATGTGAATCAACCTCCAGTTATTCATTTCACCTTTTGTTCCTTTGTTTGATTAATGTTACTCAGTCAATTATACTGGGCTTATATGACAATTTGAATTAGACTTGCCCGCTTGTCAAACCTGATCACCTAGCTGTGCCATCACTTGGTTTGATTTTTATCATAGTAAGGTCGCAGTCGCTATGATTTTATCATAGTAAGGTCGCAGTCGCTATGTTTTTACCATAGTAAGGTATCAGTTGTTATGTGTTTATCATAGTAAGGTATCAATTGCTATGTTTGTATCATAGTAAGGTATCAGTTGCTATGTTTTTATCATAGTAAGGTATCAGCTGCTATGTTTTTATCATAACAGGGTATCAGATGTTATGTTATTATCATAACAGGGTAGCAGGTGTTATGTTTTTATCATAACAGGGTATCAGTTGTTATGTTTTTATCATAACAGGGTAGCAGGTGTTGTTTTTATCATAACAGGGTAGCAGGTGTTATGTTTTTATCATAACAGGGTAGCAGGTGTTATGAGTTTATCATAGAAAGGTATCAGTTGTTGTTTTTATTATACTAAGGTAGCAAGCTTTTCAATCATAATAAGGTGACAGACGTTGTTTTTTTTTAGCAACCGAAATTCCATTTCTTCAACCATGATTACCAATGTAAATAGCACGTGAATGTCAACATAACTACTTGATAAAAATAAACATCCCTTCTTCAAACAGCAGACAGAATAGGAGAACTGTACAGCGTGCAGCAAAAGCATTATGGAGAATTTTGTGTTGAGCCTTAGAGACTTAGAGTATTCGATATAATAAAGTAAATGTAGTGGTAAGGAGATGTGAATATGAGAAACACATCTGTGTGTTTCATTCCATTCTTAGACATTTACCACTGTTACATGAAAGGTTGACATTTACGACTGTTACATGAAAGGTTGACATTTACCACTGTTACATGAAAAGTTGACATTTACGACTGTTACATGAAATGTTGAGAGTGCAGAGTTGTTATGTCGCAATGAGGGTGATAAATGGGGTCGCAATGAGGGTGCAGTGGGTGATAACCAATTTTCTGAAATGCAATTAGAATGGGTGAGCAAACTGGCTTGCGCAAAATAGGTAAACTGGAAATGGGCCGCGTTACATGAGTAGATTGGCACGGATTTTTGCTTTTAATAAAATAAGGCATATACCATAAAACCTTTATTTGAACGTCGACTTTATTTGAACGCCACCTCTAACTGAACGCCACTGTAATAGAAGGGTTGAAAAATACAACGCCACCCTTTAATTGTATGCTACCTTTATTTGAATGCCACTTTGACATTATTTAATCTTTATGAACCAGTAATACCAGTGATCATTAAAAAGTGCCCACAAAATGGTACTAACAATGACTCAGTTACATCAATAACAATTTTATCGTTGTTGCTGTAGTTGTTAAAATGATTTTAATGACAAGGTACATGAAAAGATCAATCGTCATAATCATCAGAACTACACTCTGATTCAAAGTCACTAAGGTCTAAATCATATCCATTGTTTTCAGATTAGTCCATAATGTTGTTTACAATCTTACTTGAAGATTTCAAAGCGTTTTGATGAACGATGAGAATATTTTTCAGGAACACCGTGATAGCAGCTATTGTTATTATAGGTATATGAAAACATATTTAAATCGTTAAAAACGTCTTTAAAAATTAAAAACGTATTGTTCATTTTTCAACTCCAAAGCTTTACGGTTAATAGCAGCTCTATGGTGGTTAATAGTAGATCTATAGGTGTTAATAGTAGATCTATAAGTGTTAATGGTGGATCTATAAGTGTTAATAGTAGATCTATAAGTGTTAATAGTAAATCTATAAGTGTTAATAGTAAATCTATAAGTGTTAATAGTAGATCTATAAGTTTTGATAGTGGATCTATAAGTGTTAATAATATATCTATAAGTGTTAATAATAGATCTATAAGTGTTAATAGTGGATCTATAACTGAGTTAGTGAATCTTTGGTGAATTATTTCGGCTTTTTCAAGTTGAATACAAATTACTTTGCTCACCCTTCCAAGTGATTTACAGTTTTTAATGTCTTGTTTCGAGTGTAACTGTGAAGTTTATCACAAGTACAAAACAACAAGCATGAGCAACGGTGCCATGTTACTCAACGTTTTATTCCAACATAATATCAGTCAAAATAATTCAATTGCAGTTTACAATAGACCTTTAGAGTGTGTTTTTTCTGAAATTAGTGAATGGCACCGATAGAAACTTGAAACAAGTTGCATTTGTAGCTGAATAAATTAGATGATCTTTACAGGAAAGAGGTCTTCAACGAAATGCTAATCACAAAATGTTGCCTATTGAGCTAAGAAGCAAGTTGACTGCTTCATTTTTTTCATATCTCGTCTTTCTCGCACCCACTCAGGGGTGCCCAATCTGGGTCAACCCACCTGGCTTAGGAGCTTACTCGTGGGGCACTAAAAATATTTTTTCTTCTCATATGGCGTACTCTGTGGAATGGTCTAATCTAGGTTGCATTGGGTGGCCTATGTAACAACAGTAAGTATATGTGGGGAAGAATCAATTGAAGGAAATGCTACCTTCTAGCGAAGTTTCAATAAATCTGAAAGGAAGTTACACAGCATTGACTCACTGAACAGTGGTGGTCAGTGGTGGTCAGTGGTGGTCAGTGCAAATAGTGGGCTCATATGGGTAAGGTAAAAAAGCTAGCCCTACAAACGTTTAACAGTAATGCCACAGGTTGACTCACTGAACAGTGGTGGTCAGTGCAAATAGTAGGCTCATATGGGTAAGCTAAAAAGCTAGCCCTACAAACGTTTAACAGTAATGCCAGTACAGCAGAAAAGCGGCGGAAGAAATAAGGCTGACCTGACATTGCCAGTGGTATTTCTGAGCACAGTTGCTGCATACGCTTGAGTCACACCCACTAAACTTTTGTCGTCCACCTCTATTATCTGGTCATTCACCTGCATCCTAAGTACACCAACATAAACATATGCATATATATGTATATATATTTATACCATATGCATATATGTAACTGCATGACAGTGCAATGTTTGATAACAAATCGGGACCTCGGTATGTGTCTATGGAGAAGTATGGCAATGCGCAGATACAAAGACAGAAGAGGCAACCAACAAAAATATACCAGAGGTTCAGAGCATTACACACCTTCCTTCTCTCTGAGCTGCTCCTCCTGGAAACAGATTCTTTATGAATATTCCTAACTTCTCCAGCCCTGCATCGGCTCCAACACCCATGCCTATTATGCTTAACCCTAACCCTTCGCTGCCTAAAATATAAAAGCTTTTCCTGTATGACAAGACCCTTGCGTGCCCTTGTAAATATGCCTAACATAATATGTCTAACTTGACCAAATATGATAAAATTAATCTCAATGGATTAACAGTACAGTAACTCCTCACTTATTGCGGTTAATGGGACCAGCGTGCCCTGCAATAAGTGAAAATCCACAAAATAAAAACTAATTTTTTAAAGTATATGTATTATTCAAATGTTACCATCAGAACACTTAACATTTTCACTGCCATCCATGTACAAATTTAGCTTTCGGCCTACTGCCAGCCATTTCACTGAAAATTACCGATTTTGCTGAATGATGTTTACACTCTTTTCAAGTTCAAGCACTATCTAGACCATTTTTGTTGCATGTTTTATGTTGCCAACCTATTAAAAAACAGGTTGGCAACATACAAACAAAATAATGCTATACAAGAAATTCAATGTATTCATATTATGTGCATTGCTAAAGCTATGTGAAACTATGACGTCTACGAGGCTATTACGATCCTCCACCATGTTCCTTACTCTTATAAAACTATTACTTTTACCACCATCAGAGTCAGTGCTGTCACTTTCATTATCTAAGCATTTAATTAAGTCTGAATCTGAATCGGCTATAATGTCATCAACAAAATCTATTCTTTTTCTAACACAGGAAATGCTTGCGGAAGCCATATTACAATGAAAGAGTTTGATCGTCAGAAAAAAAATCTGTTTTTGACTTGAAATTCCTGATCAAAGATTATTCTTTGCTTCGCAAATATAGGTTATTTTTTTAGAGAAATATTCGGACATCACTGTCAACGCCTTAGAAATACTAAAGATTGTCGGTTATCTTGTCACGAAAAAATAATATTCAGTTACTACACAGCCACTGTACATTTCGCAAGAATGTGTCAATGGCAGTGGAATCATAGATTGCGCATCAACCCGTTTTGGGCAGTGAAAGGGTTAAACTGCTTTCTAAACATTTTTTTTATTTCCTATATAATAAGTCAATCGAAGTTATCTTGATTGGCTTTCAATTTATATTTCAACTTCCGTCCCAGTAACCAGAGAATGGACCGACATAGTATAGACGTAGTTCATCTGGTCAGAATATTCATATTTGTGATTAACTGGGTCCGTTGTGAGAAGGAAGTCACATGTTTTTAAATATATTTTATGTATTTTAATTTTTTAAATGTTTTTTATAATTGATTTACTTCTATTTTTAATTTTTCGATGAACATTTTTTAACCGCGAAGAACTGAAACCACGAAAGGTGAGCCACAATGTAGCGAAGGATTACTGTATAAGGTATATAGGTATATAAGGCATATATATTTTTGGAAATCTATTCATAAAAGCTTGAAAGTAATTTAAGCCCAAAGCTGAAACACCATGCATTGATGATTGCGTGTTCCAACCATTCAGTCGGGTACTGTATGTTGAAGGCATTAACTACTAAACAGGTCCCATCATGCCTAGCTAAGGCCAAGTCTCAGTGTCTAAGGAGCTGCCATGTGTGATATCACAAGTGAAACAAACCTTTGACAATGTCAACAGGAAAGACATCCATTTTTTCTATTCGTTTCTCAAGCTCGTATTCTGCTGACGCAGCAACCGGGTCAATAAATTCGTTGTGTCTGTCATATTCCTCTGCCGAGTATGTGTCAAAGACTTTAACCATGTTGGTGAGGATTGTAACTCGTGCATGAGACTTTCCCCCTGGTCTCTCTACCTCTGCCTCTTCTCTTTCACCATTGTGAAGTACCGCATATGCGCCACCTAAAAGAATCTCACGTATCTAGCAGCAATATCTAACACTAACACGTTCTAAGATGGGATTGGCATCAAATGATTGTCAAAGGCCCTAACAAATATTATAATGACTGTAAATGGTATACTAAAGGTCTTAACAAGATCTGTGATCTTTCTGCTAAAACTGTAAAACTCTTGATGTGCCTGCTAGGATTCATGGTATGAGCCTTCAATATGCCTGATAAAGTATCAAATACCAAAATACTTGCCAGGACGTGTCAGATGGAGTCACAAAAATTCTCACTACACGTATATACCTGCTAAGACTCTCGCGATCAGATCAGAGCATAGGAAAAGTCACATAAAATGTTCAGAAGTAATATTGAATATGTCGGAAAAGAGTTGACAAAGTTTTTTATGCTGCAACAACCCTCAATAATTTGTGCCGTAGAACTTGATAGAAATACGCCTACTGCATTGTCTGATAACTGATAGAGAACATGCAAACCATAGTCTCCTACACTAGTCAGTCATACGGTTGCATAAAGAAGAGCCACCTACCCCCATCAGTGCTCGTGCTGTGTATTGAAGCAGTTTCAGCATCGTCATATTCAGGATAGTCGGTCGTCTCAATGATTTCAAAAGAAACAGGGTCTTCGAGTTCAGAAGCAGAGCCATCTACATTGACGGATGTGCCACTGGACATGGACACTGGAGTGACTGCATCAAACATCTTCTCAATGTCGTGAACAAATCCAGCTTTTTCCCTGGTTACAACTTGGCCCCGACTGCAAGAAATATATATTATCTTAATTCTATGAACAAAACTTGCACTTCTCAACCAAATAAAATTAAAAACGAAATTAAAGGAATCTCAACAATTTTATAAAATTTAAGTAAATAGCAGCCTTGTCCATGATTAGCAGGCATATTTTCATTTCATTCACTTTTTTGTTTTACGCAAAACTTTCATAACATAAAAATTCAACAACAAAAGTTTATTTTGGTACAACACCTCAAACATGCCTCTCATCCTTATCCTTGCCATAGGATAACAAATAGCTACCTTGAACTGAGTAAGTGTGCCGTAGGATAACAAATAGCTACCTTGAACTGAGTAAGTGTGCCATAGGATAACAAATAGCTACCTTGAACTGAGTAAGTGTGCCATAGGATAACAAATAGCTACCTTGAACTGAGTAAGTGTGCCATAGGATAACAAATAGCTACCTTGAACTGAGTAAGTGATGGGCCTCTTCCTCAGACATAGTTTCCGGCTGCTCACTTTGAGGTAAATTGGAAGGAAATCGGCGGACAGGCGGTGTCGGTGATGCAACAATCTCGTATGGTTCATCATCGCTGGTAGTCGATTCCTGTCGCTTCTTATTTGCTGTGACATTGTCAATGTTGTTGTAAGTGTGATGCTCCGGTTTTGATTCCAGATAAACGGACTGAGTGCCAGAAGCAGAGTGATCATAATCCATAGCATCATCCAAATGACTTTCATCGGTTTGAGGAATAAGTAAAGATGGTTCAACAAACTTATCCGCCGGCGTATCGTAGTCATTCTTGGATGGCAATGCTACTCCATCCCCGATGGCACCATTACTTATTTCGTGTATAGCATTTTTACTAATTACATGCCCAGAAGCTTTCAATTCTGATAGCACATCGGCAACGTTGTCATATGAAACAGACTCGTCTGTCTCCTGATTGTCATCAACACCATCAGGCACACGCGGCAAATTGTCAGCAGATGCACCTTCTGCGTTATACTTGCTCATTTTGATCTCATTCTGTTTTACATCTGGTCGATGCAGAGGCTCAGTATCTGAAGTCTCAGTACCTGAAGTGTGATCAAGAGTAGAAGTATTGTTTATCTTATTAAGATACTTGTCAGCAGCTGCCAGTGAAGCTGCTATATCATCTTTGCTTAACGTCTTTTCAAGCACTTTGGCATTCTTAGATGACAATGAGGTTTCCGTTTCATTAAGCCTAATTGGTGTGTTGTCTTCTACATCTGAACGAGACGTCGCTGATGGACGCCTGACGGAGCGTATCTCAACCTTGCTAGGAGGTTGGTATGGTCTAGGTAATATGTCGGAAGACATTTTTCTATCAAATAAGTTTCTATGAGTTATTGCGGGTTCAGATTTCGGCTCAGTGAACACCTCAGAATCATCAGACTCAACAGCCAAGCTTCCATTTGAATGTCCATTAATGGAACCTTTATTATCACCTCTGCCAGGCACTAAGTCATCTTTCAATGCTTCTGACTTGTTTTCCTTGTTTGCGGCGTTGTCTAAATAGTTGATTAGATTGGACGTTTTTCGGATTTGTGCATCATTAGCCGAGTAACTTGTCACTGTTATTTCCTGCTTTTCCCCATATCTGATACGAGAATTGCCTCCCCGGCCATTGTAGCCAAACGAGGTACCTGTTTTGAATGTTAATGGCTTATTTGGAGCCGAATTTTCTTTTTCAAGCTTTTCAAATAAAGCGCGAGAATTTTTGAATCGGTCCACATGGGTTTGCTTGTCATCACGTTTATTCCAGCGGTTAACACTTACTGCTGCAGAAGTGGCAGCTGCAATGTCTAGCCTTCTTGGAGGGGCTGTCTTTAAGGGACTGGTTGGTGCAGGAAAAGCCGAGTTAGATAGTTTCCTAAAATAGTCATTGGAACATATTAATCAACGAGGGCAAATGGCAATATCAGTAACCACAGATCAGATGTAAGCTTTCGACATGAACAAACTGCTTAAAGATGAACGGAGACAAAATTTTTGAAGATTTTACAAGAAAGTATTTTTTATATCGTATTGTTTTTAATGTTTGAGATGATCTGATCGCCAAGATGTTCGAATTTTAAAATTGATAAAACTTGATCGAGATTAAAACACTCCGATCAATAAAAAGTGTGATTAAGACGTCTATAATTGCAAAGAGACCAACAGAATAGAGAGACTCGTAATGCTTCAACTTGAACACAATAGCCGATACTATCGGTAAGATAACAACTATTGCTACGATAACAACTAGTGATGTCATTCCAGACATGTTTGTCTTCAATTTTCACTTAGAAACTTACTGGCAATCAAATCACCTCAAACATCAAAAACAATAGCAAATGATAGAAAATACTGATACTTTCTGAGAAAATCTACAAAAAATTGGTGTAAGTTTATCTTCAACAGCCATTGTTATCCATTTGATACTTTGTATTGATGAGAATGTCTTTCTGAACATTAAAAATGTGCATGTTTATTACAGCGATATAATTTGAGTCCACACTGATAGCTCACTCAAACAGATATCTCCTTTTAACATCAGTAAATTTGCTATGCTGTAGGCAGGAAAAAATAAAAAGCATTGACAGTAGATATAGTAATGCTTTGTTTCATTCATAAACAGCCAGCAAACCTGTAGGTCTTATTCAATAATAGTATATCAGTCAGACTGCAGGTCTTAGGTATTCAATAATAGTATATCAGTCAGACTGGAGGTCTTAGGTATTCAATAATAGTATATCAGTCAGACTGCAGGTCTTAGGTATTCAATAATAGTATATCAGTCAGACTGGAGGTCTTATTCAATAATAGTATATCAGTCAGACTGTAGGTCTTAGGTATTCAATAATAGTATATCAGTCAGACTGGAGGTCTTAGGTATTCAATAATAGTATATCAGTCAGACTGGAGGTCTTATTAAATAATAGTATATCAGTCAGACTGTAGGTCTTAGGTATTCAATAATAGTATATCAGTCAGACTGGAGGTCTTAGGTATTCAATAATAGTATATCAGTCAGACTGTAGGTCTTAGGTATTCAATAATAGTATATCAGTCAGACTGGAGGTCTTAGGTATTCAATAATAGTATATCAGTCAGACTGCAGGTCTTATTAAATAATAGTATATCAGTCAGACTGTAGGTCTTAGGTATTCAATAAGGGCCAAATCTTAAGTCTTCAAACACAATAATTTAATAGTTTAAATAAAACCAATGCGCTTTAAATATTTGTGAAATTTGCGAACGATTACTGCAAGAAGTTACCTATGAATGTAAAAAAAAAGAAAAACGCTTCAAATAAACCTAAGCAAGCACAAATGTAACAACAATCCCATACTTGAAACACAAGTGACAGCTAAAGTTTCACCAGCTCAGCTCCAAGCTGTTTCAGCAACAGAACTATCTATCAATAGACAATTTTACTGGTCTAGTATCTTATGGACCCTCAAAGAACAGCACAAGCCACGTATAACCACGCAATAAGCAATAATCACGTATAATGATCCCGTATAACCATGTATAACTACGCATAACCACGTATAATCATGTATAATCTGTTTGATTCAACCCAAGGTGGTAGGACTCAAGTGAAGTTTAATTTCAATTACCTTTACTTTGAAGTAGCTTGCATGGTAAGGATAATTCAATATGCATTTACCGTAAGTCCTCATGCTCAAGCCGCGCGGCTTGTGCTCAAAAACAGATGACTCACGAAAGAAAAAATAATCCTCCAACAAGCCGCATATGCCCACAGACCGCAGGTAATGACTGAGGTTTTGTCATCCTTGACCCCCTTCGGGAGCGAGAGTGTTGAGACGGGTTTCACTATACCCCCGCCCTCTTAAATAAGAAAACAGACTACACCAGTATGTGAAAAGAATTTTCTTTTACTTCCAAGTTCGAATTAAAATTCCTAAACCCTTGCATCAAGAACTTACTTGCCATGTCTCAGCTACATTTTTATTGCGCTGTTAGAGGGCTTCACGTTTATGGAAAGATGCCGGTCAGGAATGAATAACCTATGACTGTGGTGAGTTAAACATGAGCGATAAATTCTTCTTTAGTCCAAAGTATTCCATAAACATGACCTTGAAAATAAACGAGTAGGTCGCCAAAACGCCGTACATAAAAGTGTATCATGACTGCGACTCTATGGTTATAGCGTGGAACTGAGCAGAGACCGTATTTATCGAGAAGCCGCCCTGAGTCCCACGTAAGTTTTAAAAACTTGGCTTTAGCCGCGGCCTATGACCTTGAACCAGAAGCCGCGTCTAACGACAAGCCGCGCGGCTTGAGCATAAGGACTTACGGTATACGCAAAAGAAGCTATTAGCATTATAAGCATTGAGAAACAGGACAATGTAAATCTCAAATTCAATCAATTTTATGGTGTAAGAATGGGTTGAAAGAGGGTTTAGAAAGAGTTCAAATCATAATGATGTTATTAGTCTAACAGGCAAAACAGAAACCATAAGGTTCCCACCTATGAGCAGAACTACCAGGTGAACTTGTGTCAGCTTACCTTGTAATACAACAATGTTAAAGGACCTTTCTCAGTACAGTGCACCCTCAGGATACCATTACCCTGGTATACGATGTTTTTATCTTACGAAATTAAACATGACGAATTTTATTTCACCATACAAATTCAAGAAAAATTTCGCCTGAGGTCAAATTTGGCAGTCGGTGTGCTTATTACGTATTATTATTGTGGAAACATTTTCACAATGTTTGGAAGAGACACGATGACCGATTTCTCTCAGGTCAGCATTCCCCGTGTGAAATTTTATGAAAAGTACATTAGTGAGAGCAAATATTCATTTTTAGGGTTATAATCATATTTACTATAAACTTTTATTCAGCATACGTTATATAACTACAAGTATCCATATTTAATACATTAGCTATGGAATCTGAGACCGATACAAACGTACAAGGAAAAAAATTATTTCCATGACAAAAAAGTTGGAGGTCATAAATAAATTTGAATAAGGCGCCCGTATTGTTAATATTGCCAAGGAATATGGTCGCAACCAATTAACAATTGCAACTATTATTAAAAACCTACATCGGCAGAAATCAAGGACGCTATAAGTTGGTATGAAAACCTTACTAGGTTCATTGAAAACAAACATCCAGAAAAGGTTTTCACAGGCCGTCTTATGGACAATGTTAATGAAAGGTGCATAAACTATTTTAGAGAAATTTTGAGTTGTCAGAAACAGACTTCATTGGATAGATTTTTTTTCAAGAGAAGTGTCGAAAAGCACAGACGATAACAGAGAATCTAACAATACAGCTAGAGATGAAAGCACACCTCAAAAGGTTTTATAAGATTACGTTTTTGTTTTAATTTTTTTTAATTTTATGTGTTTAATTTACTGATGTAGACTGGTACGTAAAAACAATACTGTACAATGCATGTACAATGTATATCATTATTTATCTTCTTTGTGTGTCATGTTTTATTTATTTCATTTTATGTTTCATTTTATTTCATGGTTAATCATGTTTTATTTATTTCATTTTCATTTTACTTCATGATTAATCATGTTTTTGCAGGCGGGCTTAGTTTCTGCTACGTAAATACAAATCATCGTATGTATGTAATTCATATATAAATAGCTACTCAGGGTAGTTAATGTATCCACATTGCCTTCTAGAACTTGCTAAAGCCCTACCCTCTCGGGCAGCCATGTACAAAGTCCGGCCCAGGGGGGAGGTGGGGCAAATGCAGCCGGCCCGTGGTCAATTTTCGTCCGGCCCGCAGCCTCCATCATAAAATCAATAACGTCTGACCCGAGTGCAGAATTAATAAGTTCTAAAGTTCTACGTGCTGCTATTCCTAACGGCCCGTGTTCCGGCATTCACACAGCTTTGTTTACAAAAGCTGTTTCTAAGTAACTGCGTAAACTAATCAAATTAATTCTTGCACAGGATGTTAGACTAGAAATTTCACTTCCATTTGTAACATTTTCAAATATCTTTACCTACTTCCTTCGTTTTAATAACAACTTTTATTAGAATGATTTCGTTTGTTGATAGTTAATAAATGATTGTGATGCAAATAAAGATTTTCATGATACTAACTATAATTTTCCAGTATATTTTGAGTCATGAAATGATGATAAACTAGTGCTCAATGGATATGATGCTACTGTAAATGTTTTTACAAGTTTTTTTAAAATTGTACGAACTTTCATAGTTTTAGCCTGAATAATGGTGAAGTACTGTTTGATGACATTTGCTGTTGGTTTGCCGTATAGTTGTACTAGTGTTTATCAAATATCGTTGTATTATGAGCACGTTTAGATATATTTAATAAAAGTTTTAAAACTTAGGATCGTTGGACAGATTGCTCAGGAATACTGACACGCATTGACAAAAACGGCCAGGATTCAAAGAGTTAATATATGAATAATTGACTGAATGAACTCCCAATTTTCTCAAATGGCAACAATCAAAAGGAGGAAAGTTGACTTCGAGGGCCGATGGTTCAGGGACGGGTGGAAATAGGACTGTTTCGTCACTGAAATATGTAACAACTGTGTCTGCCTCATTTGTAAAGAGACAGTGGCTGTTTTAAAAGAGTTCAATGTGAAGCGACATCACCAAACAAAACATGCTGACGTATATGACAAGATCACAGGTAAGGAATGCAACGAGAAACAAAAACATCTCGAGGCTAGTTTAATCTCACAGCAGCAATACTTTACAAGAGCTCGAGAGTCAAACGAAAATGCTACAAAGACTAGTTACGAGGTAGAAGCGCTGATCACAAGTCATTGCAAACCTTTCACCGAGAGTCAATTTATCAAACACTATGCGATGACAATGGTAGAAAATATCTGTCAGGGACTGAGAAGCAGCAAGAGTTTGGCAAAGTCTGCCTGGCACATAACACGTAACGCTGTGGTAGAGTGTTAAAATAGTGAAGTTAAGTGAATATTAAACTTCAATTATCATGTCAATTCAATTTTAATGTATATGTTTCAAATGAGCTAAAACGCATGCTTAAAATAGCTGAACTTAAAATAAAAAAGCAAACGTGAAACACAAATTGGCTGGGTGAAATTTATTTAGATTAATTGCTGAGAGAATCACTAAATTTGGTTTTTAGGCCCAAATTTAATGATTCTGTGAGGTTTGAAAAAAAGGCAACCACCTGTGACGCGCGGAACAAAAATAACATTACGAAAAATCCAGCAATTTTTTACGCTTTGCAGTAGTTAAACAACAAATTGTCATGATTTGATATTGCAACATCGATATAGATGTGGTAAACCAACTAATAATTTTAAATTAGCATATATTATAATTATTTTACTTAACATAAAAACTTGAAATCATCATATTCATATATTCCATTATTATTTCCTCATTTTCTAGTAAAAAGTATCTCAGTGACCTGATAGTTCCCGATGGTGCAATAACTGGAGATGATTTAAGAAGACAAATCCTGTTGGTGGTTCTTTTGTCGTTAAGGTTTGGCCACATGAACCTCTTGGGTGCATGGTGCATGTACTTTATAGGGTAGCTACTTTCATTGGCTTCTGCTGTGAGAATTTCTCCAATTTTGACTTCAGAGTCATAGGCCAATGCGGCCAACATTTGTGGTGAAAACTGCATCAGTGTTTGTGAAATATCTCCAGTGGTTACCTCTTGATTAGGTTTGCTACTCTGTGTGTGTGGAATTGGCTGCCAAAGGGAAGGACACCATTCCATCAGAACAACATCACTATCTTCTTTAATTGCTATGTGATGGCAAAATTGAATGTCATGAATTAGAGGCATGGTGGACCAGCATTCTTTGCAGAGCCGCGCTGTTTCAGTAATCATATCTTCAGAGATGTAGAATATCTTTATTGGTTTCGCAGATTTGGAAGTTATTGTTGTTGCAGCTTCCGCAAATGACTGCCAAGTTTACGACATACCTTTTATAGTATACCGCCCATTAGAACCTGTTGTTTGATGCTTTCCTTCAATATCATCTATAGCACCTTTGCCATGCAATGTAATTTTTGTAACCATACTTAAAAAACACACATTTGGTTCAAAGACTACCTCACGATTTGACGGCATCCCGCCAGGTGTGTGTAACAGTAGAGTAATCTTGACAAACTCCATGTTCTGAGTTATAAAACATCGCAAACTAATTCCAATTTTTCATTTCTCTCAAAGAAACTGGCTCTTTTGTCTTGGAATAACCAGCATTGCTTTCACATGCCAGGGTACCAAAGTGAAATCCCAAACAAAGGCAAACATCGTCGTATTATTAAAAATATCCTGCGCATCACAGATATTTCCACATGCCTATAAAACAAAAACTTGCCATATTTTCAGCAATTTGGCAAGTTTGGTTAAGGCATAGCAGCCCAAAATCGAATTGTTGATAAGAATTTTTTACCTCAGATAGCTTAGGAAGAACAGGATGCAACTACATGCACTAAAATTGTGACGCGCGGGACAAATTATTCTTTGCTCACCTGAATGGTAAGAAAAAATTATATTTGCTAAAAAAACACTTGAGCTAAAAATCTACTCCTATATTGATTATAAAATAAAAGCAAAAACTATTTCAGAATGAATAGCAAAGTTAGAGAAAAGATGACTTATGTCCCGCGCGTCCCGCACCATACCAGACAAATCTACTTGCCCCAGATTATCATGAGAGAAGATGTCACTGTAAACTTTTTCATGTTTCCTATGTGTGTGACACTATGCCTGGCTTTGCCTATATGTTTGTCTTGACACGCGAAGTCACTTTCAAAATATGATGTCCAAAGTTTATTGAAACATTATGATTTCATTAATTAGTATACACTAGTGCTGGGCACGAGTACGAAAACTCGCGGGTTTATCTTTTCTCGAATATCGGGTAATAGAGATTTTGAGTATTTCGGTCTTGCGGGTTCGGGTTTTTACTTTCGAGTTCGGGTTTTGGTACACAGATCCGTCCAGTAAAGTGGAAGAAAACTCGGTCTATTGCGCCTTGCAGTTCGCTAAACACTGTTTAATAACCCGCCTGTTAACCCTTTGAACATTGGCCTTATTTGTCATTGCATGTCAGTAACTCTGGGCAATCTCTCCAATGATCCGAAGTTGTTAAACTTTTATTATATATACATATCTGAACGTGCTCATAATACAATGATAT
Organism: Watersipora subatra; assembly: GCF_963576615.1. Taxonomy (NCBI): domain Eukaryota; kingdom Metazoa; phylum Bryozoa; class Gymnolaemata; order Cheilostomatida; family Watersiporidae; genus Watersipora; species Watersipora subatra. Next base: position 74,325,833 of record NC_088710.1, read on the forward strand.
TTGATAAAACACTAGTAAAAAAGTCGGGCAAACCACAGCAAATGTCATCAAACAGAAAAAGCAGTACTTGATCATTACTCGGGCTAAAACTATAACAGTTTGTACGATTTTAAAAAACTCGTAAAAACATTTACAATAACATCATATCCATTGAGCACATGTTCATCATTATTTTATGACTCAAAATAAACTGGAAAACTGTAATTAGTATTATAAAATTCTTTATTTGCATCACAATCATTCATGGCCTACCAACAAACGAGTCATGTCAATTTTTTCGCGATATCGTTCAAATAAAGTTTGTTATCAAAACGAAGGAAATAGGTGAAGATATTTGAAAACTGTTACAAATGGGAGTAATGTTTCTGGTCTAATATCTTGTGCAAAAATTAATTTGATTGATTTACGCTGTTACTTACAAACAGCTTTTGTAAACAAAGCCATGTGAATGCTGGAATTCTGGCCGATAGAGATTCTGACACACCCTACGCCACGCCTGAAAACTGACAGTTGGTGTTTAAACTTGCAAAGGTTAAGGCTGCGAGCACGAATATCGGTTATTAGAAAATAGTAAAAAACAATAAATAAATTGGGAATAGAATTATAATTGCATTGTGAATTTCAAAATATGTTTGATGTTTAAAAATTTTAGACATAAAACCCGCGTCAACAAACCCGATATCCGAAAAACCCGTTAGCCAAGAAGTACTCGTGCCAAGCACTACCATCTACCCGATACTCGAAAAGCTCGAACATAAGGGGACGAGTCTAAACTCGTTGGCCAAGAAGTACTCATGCCCAGCACAAATACACACATGTTAACAATGTTCTACATTGTTAAGGTTACACCTCCATTCGCCTGTCTTCAAGTTCTTCTATGTGCAGTATTTTGCAAGTTTATATGACGCATTCATCTTGTTACTGAATTTTATTATTTGAATGAATTATCCTCAAATGTTTTGGGCTGTATAACGGAATTAAATGAAATATAATGTATTGATGTATGAGCTTTGCTCTTAATTATGATGGACACGAGATATGAAGCAAATAGATCAACTTCATGCGTTGAGGCTTGACTATACATCTATATCTATGTTTAGAGCTGCAAAGGTATTTAAAAAACCTAATGAATTGAATTCACAGCCATTTCGCGTTTCCAGATCATGAACACCATATTTCAACAGATGCTTTTACTGGTGTTTCATAACATCAGCAATCAACACAAAGTTGATCACCTTTACTTGGTGGTATGAGTAATTTTCTTTAAACAGCCATCTTAATACGAAACGCCCGCTGAAGATTTGTTCTCATTGTTTCATCAGTGAGAAGTTGAATCTGAGGTGCTTTTTTACAGCTATTTTTATTATTTAAAGGTTGACTTGCAATAAAATTCACATTACAGTTATTTGGTATCAAAAGATTCCCATGTCTTACTCTGTTGTGTTGTAGGTGCCAAATATGTGGAAATGTGATTACAAGCTCTTAAAAGCTCAAAAACGAAAAGCCGCCGAAGAATGGAATCTCTTTATTTCGATGACGTAGCCATGAAATTCGGTTATCGTCTTGTCACGTGATGTTCTCCGGTGAATTGAAAAGCCAATACAAGCTCAATATAAAACTTATCGTAGCACTAGTTTATGACAAACACTTCGGGTTTTACCGAAGACCCCGTATCAAATATAGATGCTCGCTACTTTACAGTTTTGTTTCGGTTTGGTCTAATTGGCAAGTCGTAATCTGATCATGTGACCCAATACCTCGCAAATAATTTCTGCAGCACTTTTCGATTATCAAAAGTGACCAAAAGGCTCGTCATGATTATCAGACAATGATATGTACTCTTTCAAGATAAGGCTAAAAAATTAAACGAACTTTTACGGTAAGTTATAGGATATCACTGCTAAAAGTGACAACATTACGATGATGATAAAATAGACGCGTACGAACAATAGACATGGTTTTATTGAATGCGTGAAGTATATTTGTGAAAATATTTCGACGAATAAGGTTGCATGAAAGTGTAAACAGAAACCATCTCTCACAACTGCATCACATTTGAGCCGTTTTGGAAAGAGAATCCAAACTACGGCGATCTCATGTGGCTGCGATTTTCTGTTCGTTTTTGAGCTTTTAAGAGCTTGTAATCGCCTTTCCACATATTTCGCACCTACAACACAACAGAGTAAGACATGGTGAATCTTTTCATATCAAATAACTGTAATGTGAATTTTGTTGCAAGTCAACCTTCAAGGATATACTAAACCCTCTAGTATTCATATCATACTGGTTCACAACAAAAAATTACAATGTGCCAAGTACACCATGATCGTACACGGAGAAAGTTTAAACACTGCTCTAATCTCTAGATTAAAAGAGAAAATAGAGGAGTTGGCCCACAAAATTACAGTCATATTAGCATACAACCCAACCCACCTATTTGGTGAAGAGCTGTCAGTCGTCGTTCTCTCGGGTGATACAGCCGTTGGAGATAAATCAAATGCTGCCTTCACCTGACTAAACCTTCTGCTGCTTGATGGCAAATCCTTAGCGCCTGTTCTAGATCGACTAGCAGCCAAAATCTCATTTCGTACATCATCTGCCATCACTGGCGCTACAGATTTTTATGTGCCATCAGCACGTACCTAAAAAATGTAAGCATATTTTAATTACAAATCTACATGGAAGCAACTAGTAATTTTGCCTGTGACACATCCAAGTAGACAGAAAGTCCTGGGTGTGTCTGATACAAAGCCAATCTGCTAACTGCACACTTTCACTTGCTAAATTAATTGGGAGTAAACCAGTCAAGCCTCAGGTCCATTTTTCACAAATCCAACTGCTGGTACCTGTGACTGAGCATCAATGAAAAGCAATTGGTCAGTTTGTCTAATATGAAGGGCAATTGAAATATCCAAATCAAAATGTGTAGAAATAAATGAGACCTACAGCAAAATGAAAATTGATCATGCAGAACAATGTGTATCAATAAGTCAGAGCTAGCCAAATAGAATGGAGAAAAAGTCACCTAACCCTTTGGCTGGGGAAACGACAAAATGTCATTTATCGGTTACGTGGGGAAACGACATTTATGCCGCTTTCGGTAGACGTTTATAAAGCTTTCGCCTAGTAACATCAAACAAAGAATATGAACGGTAGTAAGTTTTAAATATCATCAACAAGATATTAATCGACGAATTACAATATAAAACGATTATCTGAGAGGCGTTGCCTTGTGCTAAAAGCTAAAGAAATCACGACTACTTGGAAAAAAAATGGAAGTTGGAAAAACCAGTCAACATCGGCTTGACTTTCAAAACAGTAAAATAAAAAGTTATTTGATCCTGCGATCGTTAGTGATCTTTTGTCTGATCAGTATAAAAAATAATTCAGATGATAGAAGTGATGTTAACTTTTAGAAATTTTGAATATACAGAGAAAAGTGATCGTTATGGTAGCTCGCACGGCAACGCTGTAGCGCTGGACTCTACCGAAAGGAATGATTCCAAGCATTTCATACAGGGAAAATTGTACATAGTTGTAGCTTTTTTGTAGTAGTACATATGTAAATGAATGTTTATGTACAAAATATTTTGATAAAAAAAATAAATTTCAGTTTGAGCTATGCATGCTCATAGAATACTGATTTTATTGAATTTTCAAAATAAATCACACGACTTTCGGGTGTTTTTTAAGGGCTTTAACACAGCCAAAGGGTTAAATATGTAAAAAATAGAACCAAAAAATATGCTTATGGCCTAAAAAATCAAGTCATTTCAAAAGATCAAACAATTTGAAGGAATTTGCAGAGGCTGAGTTAGTTATTTGCAGAATAAAAGAAGCACTTCTAGTTCTTTTCACACGAACAGGTCATTTAGACAGCACTGGGTCACATGCACATACACGAAGTTTTTAACAAGCAAAAGCATTTCAACACGAATGACACCATTACTGACGGATAGCTCTTTGAAATCTACATTGGATTATCCCTGATACCATAGACTATCTGTAACCCTTCGAAAAAAAATTCCCATATATACAGTGATCCTAAAGTTTGACGTTTTGGCACCACGCTTTAAAACAAGTATTCAATCAGATAAAAACTTTAGTGAAAATTACATTTTGATATAATCATGAATTCACTAAAAATATGTAATAGTAGCCTTGTTTATCGACTAAGAGAAATTAATTCATCGGTTGACAAAAAGTAGGGAATAGACTGTGACTCAGGGTGAGAAGTGTACTACACAAAAGTTGAAGTTTCTCTAGTTGATCATAAAATCAGCGAATAGTGCCTGTTAAAATTGTCTCCAATTAGTTAGGCAAATGTGTTACACAATTCATTGGTATTTTTAGAAAAAAATTTAACCGATGACCTAACTGTAGAAACCTTTTAAAGACTGAAACTAAAGACCTTTTTAATGAGCGTGAGACTTATAATAATGAAACCAATAACAAACATTTTACAGGAAGACACCCTGCCTCTTAATTATCTAACAGCTACAAGCACTAAATAAGGTGGCCCAATGTGACCTGCTGTCTTCGTGTCAATGAGTGCGTCGTGTCACTGAGTGCGTCGATGGTGAATTCCACGTTTTTACCGTTGGCCTGCTGCCTGTCCTGACGTTGATCGGACTGTCAGGTGCACTCGCAGAGAGATTGACCAATCCGAGGACCCCTTTTGGTGCTTTAGTTTATATTTCTTCAAATTCAAATAAGTCAGCCGATTTCAGAGACAGTTAATTGGAAGCTTTAGTACTGGAAACAGTGTTTACTTCAGAACAATTTTATTAAACTAAGGTTGTTAAAAGGAGACAAAGGTCAGTGAATTTAATTTATGTATTTTTGATGTAATACATTTTATTTGCTGTAAAGATACATGTTTCAACAAAGTTAATTTTGGCATTTGGAAGACCTTTAATGGAAAGGTTAGGCAACCACCAGCATTAGTTCCATGACTTCTATATTGTATACTGTGTGTTATTTTACGCTATTGGGTTGTCCAGTTTATGTTTTATTATTTAGTTAGTATTATGTAACATTTTCGCCTAGTTTATGTGAAGTTATGTTTTACAGACTTCACGGTAGCCTAAATAAAACAAAGACTAGCAGTGAAACTTATTCCTTCTTCAAGCAACCCCAAGTAATTATAAGCGGGACGTAAAAGTCTCCACAGTGAAGTCTTTCCTAAAAGAAGGTAAAGAATAGCAAGCGAAGGCACGGCTACAGAATTATCCCAAGAGAAGACGATTGCTGTATGACCGCAACCCTAAGCACAAGAAACAAAGGCACGGCTGCAGAGAACTTGGATCAACAAGGACCCAATCTGCTGCAACACCCGCAAGCCTGAGTTAATAGCACAACAGCTAAGTAGCCGTTTGCAATTTTCAGTGGCCATTTGCCAAAACAGATTGCATATCTATATGCAATAACACTCTTGCCTGCTAATATATAGCATTTTTACTTGATCAATAGTAACAGATCACCAACCTATCAGATTGTATTAGTGCAATCATACAACTTGTTTGTTAACCTTGATGATACCTTATGAACACTCTCACGATTCATTCGTAGGGCAATTACACTTGATAGACTAGTTGGGTTCACGTTGTTTTTGCTTCAAACCGTTTTAATTTTACTGGGATCTTATTCTATGTAAATGTGCATCATTTGAATCTGTTTTTTCAATTATTGTAAAGTTGACAGTATCTGAAAGCGGCTGACACTTTGAATTGTTACGCAAAATCTAAAAATTATTCCCTGCGCTAAAAATTAACCTGTATTGGCTTAACTTGTTTTCTGGTGCTGCTTGTGTGTTTGGCGCTGCGCCGGGATGGCCGATGCGGAGCTGGGCGAGGAAACGGTGGGGTCGCGCACTGACGCCTCAGACACTGACGCCTCAGACACTGACAGTGAAGGTACATGTTTGCAAAATCGAGTTGAAACTAAAAAACTGAACAGTTCGGATAGTGCTAGTAGTGATCAGCAGGCAATTAATGCTGACAATAATGTAGATGTCGTTATAATTAGTGAAAACACTGTTAGACGCTCTTCAAGATTGGCTGCATTAAAGAAGTCCAATGACGCTATGCAGCTAATGAACATTATCGGCACAACAGTCTTAGATCACCAGAATGTTATTGATATGGTTAGGAAAAACATTGATGGTGTTGATGTTAGCATTGAAACGTTACAAAATGATGTGACAGAGCTAAATGAGTTTCGTAATCAATTTGATTCTATGTATGAGGAATTGCAAGTTATTTCTGATAATAAAGTTGATACAACTGTTACAAGTATGTACACTGAGCATATCAGTGAGCTTAAGACAGTGGAGCAGCACTTACAGCAAAGAATAGAGCAATTGGAAGTTCAACAAGATGAAGAGAAAGAGCTGCAAGATGAAGAAGCAGCAATGCAAGAGATGAGGAAACAGCTGGAGGAAAAAATGAGGCTGTACAAAGAGAGAAAGCAAAGCAGGCAGAGATTAGCACCAATTTCAGTACTTTCATTACAATCTTCACACAGTTCAGTTACCAGTACACCAACAAAACCTGAGAATCGCCTTACAACGAGTATAACAGAAGACACTACAAGAAAAAGAATAGAGCCTGGCAATGCACGTTCACCACAACCTCCGCCTTCCACACGAATCACTTCTAGCAGGCCTGCAGTGCAGATCCATGATCTCACACTTCAACAGTTGCAATCAGATGAGCTCAGGTCGCATAGTCCAGTCGACCTACCACAACCGAGGGAACCTAACCCTGGCAATGTAGATGTCAAGTCAAAAACACATAATGACCTTGAACCCATTCACCAGCTTGCACAATGCCTTGTCACAACGATGAAAAGCACTAAACGCACAGCTCTGGAACCCAGCATTTTCACCGGGAACCCACTAGAGTTTAATGACTGGGAGATTGATTTTGAAGGTTATATAGAAGCTGAAGGCCTTGTAGGCAAAGAGCCACTTAGGTATTTGAAAAAATACGTGAGTGGAGAAGCTAAAGACTGCATATCAGGCTACTTTACACTCAACTCAGAAGCTGCATATAAGGATGCCCGCAAGCAACTGAGAAGAAGGTATGGTAAGGATAGCAGTATAGCTCGTGCTATGCGAACAAAGTTAGAAAATTGGCCAAACATTGGTGCGACAGATGGCAAACAGTTACGCAAGTATGCAGACTTCCTGTCACAGATCAAAGGTGCCATGATTTCAGTGCCAAAACTGAAGGCCCTCAACGACAGTGATGAGATAGAGAAAATAGCCAAAGTACTTCCGCGATGGATGAAAACCAAATGGGTGAATCTTAGCAGACAGTTAGAGAGGAATGAGGATAGGGAAGCTGATTTCCATGATTATCACTCTTTAATAAATGAACAGGCTGAGATCCAGAACACCCCCCTGATGGCAAATGATCGAGCCCCAGAGAAGACTAGAGATGACAACAAAAGACGAGGCAAAGCAATACAGCACACTACTCTAACCACAGCAACAACCGACAAAAGTGTGAAACACTGCGCGTACTGTGAGAAAGACAACCACGACACAGCCTCTTGTTTCAAGCTAATAGCCATGTCACATCGTGACACAATTGAAGTCTTCAAAAAGAAGAGACTTTGTTTTAGCTGTGCACAGCCACATCACATGACTTCCCAGTGCAAGGACAAAGCCAAGTGCAGGAAATGTAAAGGAGATCACCTACAGTGCCTCCATAAATCGGCTCAAGACTGGGAGGAAACAAAAGTCAACAAAGGTAAGCAAGAACCCAAGACAGTTGGTGAACAAAAGCCACCATCTGATACTAAAGAAAAAATCTCAAATGCTGCCGACAGTAGCGGCACAACAGAGCTACTCAACATGGTTGTGCCTGTGTATATTTCGGCTGCAAACGCTTCAGATAAAATTCTTGCCTATGCGGTACTGGATAACGGCTCTGACAGTACCTACATAGCTAAAGACATAGCCAAAAGGTTGAAGCCACCAAGTGTATCGGAGCAGATTACCGTAACAACACTAAATGGAAAGAAGACTAGCCACTTGAGCAAGTACAAGATCGTGGTGGATTGCTTTGAAGGAGCACCAGATGGCCAAGACCACAGAATAGAAGCATACGAACAGGATGTGATACCCTGCAACCGGATGCAAATTCCTACCTCGAAAATTGCCAGCTCAATGCCTCTCTTCAAAGAAATTTCTCAACTCTTCCCTCCCAAATTGGATGCACCAATAGGTCTCCTAATAGGCAGAGATTTCGCACACTTACTAGCACCACATGAGACGATAATTGGAAAAGAGAACGAACCCTTTGCGCTCAAAACTGTTCTGGGATGGACCCTGTGCGGTGGCAATAATGAACACCAGAGGTCACTACACACTACACTTCTTGCGCAGGCGTCAGAGTTTGATGACCTTGATGACCGAAGAAAGATGTCCCAAAATGACATAAAGTTCACCAAAACACTAGAAAATGGAATGGAGCGATCCGAAGATGGGTCGATCACTCTTCCACTTCCCTTTAAAGATCAACCAACTATGCCCAACAATAAGGCTCAAGCTAAAAAGAGACTGGAACAATTAATCCATAGACTCAAAAAAGACCCGAATCTGAAAAAAGATTACTTTCAGTTCATGGAGGAGGTGATTAAAAGCGGACATGCTGAGAAAGTTCCCGATCACTGCACACCACAAGGAAAGGCGTGGTATCTTCCACATTTTGGCGTATACCACCCAAAGAAACAGAAGCTACGCGTAGTATTTGATGCAAGCGTGAAGTTTCTAAACAGATGTCTAAATGACGAACTTCTGGCCGGACCAGATCATATAAACAGCTTACTCGGAATTCTTCTAAGATTCAGAACTAAACATGTAGCCTTGTCGTGTGACATTGAAAAAATGTTTCACAACTTCAAAGTTCTTCCAGAGCACAGAGATTATCTTAGGTTCCTGTGGGTTGACCCCAACTTAACAACAGTAACAGAGTACAGAATGACAGTGCACCTATTTGGTGCAACTTCATCGCCAGGTGTTGCAACCTTTGCGCTGCGCAAAATAGCCGCGCAAGCCACCAACGATCTTCCTGAAGCCAGCAAGTTTATAACAAGAAACTTTTATGTTGATGACGGAATAACTAGTGTTGCTAGTGTTCCCGAAGCTATTCAACTGGCCCGTGATGCAACAAAGATATGCGGAAGTGCCAACTTGCGTTTACACAAGTTCGTAAGTAATAGTAGAGAGCTTTTGCAGTCAATTCCCACCACAGAGATAGCTAAGGGAGTTCAAGGATTGGACTTGTGCAAAGACAAATTACCCGCAGAGAGAACCTTGGGAATGGAATGGCGCACAGATGACGACTGCTTCACCTTTAGCAGCAATCTGCTCGAGAAACCAAACACTAAAAGGGGTATCTTGTCCATAGTTTCACAGGTGTACGATCCTCTCGGCTTACTTGCTCCTTTCCTTTTGAAAGGAAAGGTTTTGATGCAACGTGCCTGCAAGAAAGTTCAAAATTGGGATGAGGCGGTGTCTGAAGATCTTGCAAAAGATTGGACTCTCTGGAAAGAACAGCTGTCAAATCTGCAAGATGTCAGTATCCCAAGGTGCTTAAAACCACAGGATTTCGGAGAGGTTAAAAACACTCAATTGCATTACTTCTGTGATGCCTCCTTAGACGGGTACGGAGCCTGTGCATATCTACGGATGATTAACAAACACGACAAAGTGCATGTTGCACTAGTCATGGCAAAGTCAAGAGTAGCTCCGCTCAAACCTATGACTATACCAAGACTGGAACTCCAAGCGGCGGTTGAAGCGACAAGACTGAAGAATCAGCTTCAAGTTGAGCTTGACCTGACAGTCGATGCAGAGCACTTCTGGAGTGACTCAACTGTTGCCCTAGGATTTATTAGCAACACTGAAGCACAGTATCATATGTTTGTCGCTAACAGAGTGGCTGAAATTCGGCGTTCTACGGACGTAGCTCAGTGGCATCACATTCCAGGATCTCTCAATCCTGCAGATCTAGCTTCACGAGGGTGCAACCTTACATTGCTCAATAAATCAAACTGGTGGTCTGGACCAGCCTTTTTACGCCAGCTAGATATTAGTGAGCATATTTCCGATGACGTTGACCACCGCAAGTACACACAAGATAGCGTAGAGGTCAAAAAAGTGAAGCAAACGCTGTCCACAGTTGCCACCGTGAAAGCTAACATGGATGAAACAATAAAGAAGTTCAGCTCATGGAAAAGACTGGTCAGAGCCCTTGCCCTTGTCAAAGCCATGCTAAAGAGTAAAAGTTTCAAAAAACCCACACTTATCGCGAGGGACTGGCAGGAAGCAGAAGACTGTATAGTCAAAGCAGAGCAGGAACGCTTATTCCCTGAAGACATTAAACGTCTAAAAGGACAAAAAAAACTTGCCAAGAACAGCAAACTTCTCAAATTCACACCATATCTTGATGAGAAAGGGACAATGCGAATGAGAGGCAGAGTCACATCGCCCTTGAGCTACAAAGAGATAAATCCTGTCATACTGACCAAATCTTCACTAGCCAAGCTCTTAGTTACTCACTACCACCAGATTACTCATCATCAGGGCCACAACCCTACAATAGCAGCACTGCGTCAAGCAGGTTTTTGGGTGACCGGCGTCTCAACTCTCGCCAAGAATATTGTGCACCATTGCATACGATGCAGAAGAAATCGTGCCAAACCGGAAGAACAGCAGATGGGTCTTTTACCAAAAGAAAGAACCAACCTCAGCCCACCATTCACTCATGTAGGCATTGACACCTTTGGCCATTTTTTGGTCAAAGAAAGAAGGACCGAACTGAAGAGATATGGCGTACTCTTCACCTGTCTCTACAGTCGTGCTTTGCACATCGAAGTAGTCGACGACCTGTCAACAGACAGTTTTCTACAAGCTCTTAGGAGAATCCAAGCAGTCAGGGGACCAATCACCACTATTTTCAGTGATGGCGGTACCAATTTCACTGGTGCGCGCAATCAGTTAGAAAAAGATCTACTCTCTATGCAAGACAGTAAAATAAAGATATATCTGCTAGCAAATAAAATACAGTTTCAAATAAACACCCCAACAGCCAGCCATCAAGGCGGAATTTGGGAGCGGCAGATCCGCATTATCAGATCAATTCTCAATGGAATGACAACTAAGTATGACCGTCGAATGACTACTGAAGGTCTTAGAACAGCCCTATACGAGATTATGGCCACTGTTAACAGCATACCTCTCTCAACAGCTAGTCTAAGTGACACAGAAGCAATTATCACTGCTAATCACCTTCTGACTATGAAGTCGCAGCACCTACCACCTCCTCCTGGACAATTTGACGGGACTGAGATCTATGGAAGATCCATGTACCGGAAGACCCAGCAGATGGCGGAAGAATTTTGGACAACCTGGAAGGCGCAATATCTCCCAAAGATTGAGAACCGGCCAAAGTGGGAGGCACCCCGGCAAAATATCAAAGTGGGAGACTTGGTTGTCATAGTTGACAATAACGAACCCCGGAACTCCTGGAAAACTGGAGTAGTAGTGGCCGTCCATCAAGGATCCGACGGCTTGGTAAGGAAGACCTCGATCATGACTGGTACAACTGACCTTGATACCTCTGGCAAGCCTAGGCACCCCAGAGTTACCTTAGACAGGCCCGTTCAAAAATTAATCAGAATTATGAGTGCTGAGTAAAAATTAGAATATTTCATGCTTACATATTGCATTACGTGTGTTACATTATATAATACAATAGCCTTGATTTATCCTGATATTTTAATTACTATTATTTACTGGTTGTAAATTTTTTGCAAATTTAAGTGGGAGTGTAGAAACCTTTTAAAGACTGAGACTAAAGACCTTTTTAATGAGCGTGAGACTTATAATAATGAAACCAATAACAAACATTTTACAGGAAGACACCCTGCCTCTTAATTATCTAACAGCTACAAGCACTAAATAAGGTGGCCCAATGTGACCTGCTGTCTTCGTGTCAATGAGTGCGTCGTGTCACTGAGTGCGTCGATGGTGAATTCCACGTTTTTACCGTTGGCCTGCTGCCTGTCCTGACGTTGATCGGACTGTCAGGTGCACTCGCAGAGAGATTGACCAATCCGAGGACCCCTTTTGGTGCTTTAGTTTATATTTCTTCAAATTCAAATAAGTCAGCCGATTTCAGAGACAGTTAATTGGAAGCTTTAGTACTGGAAACAGTGTTTACTTCAGAACAATTTTATTAAACTAAGGTTGTTAAAAGGAGACAAAGGTCAGTGAATTTAATTTATGTATTTTTGATGTAATACATTTTATTTGCTGTAAAGATACATGTTTCAACAAAGTTAATTTTGGCATTTGGAAGACCTTTAATGGAAAGGTTAGGCAACCACCAGCATTAGTTCCATGACTTCTATATTGTATACTGTGTGTTATTTTACGCTATTGGGTTGTCCAGTTTATGTTTTATTATTTAGTTAGTATTATGTAACATTTTCGCCTAGTTTATGTGAAGTTATGTTTTACAGACTTCACGGTAGCCTAAATAAAACAAAGACTAGCAGTGAAACTTATTCCTTCTTCAAGCAACCCCAAGTAATTATAAGCGGGACGTAAAAGTCTCCACACTAACCATGTCCATCAAACAACTAATAACAACTCTTTCGGTGTAATAAGATGAAATTATTAATTACCTTGCAAAATCGTGCAATGGCAATATTAGTTGAACGTAACGAAAACCTCTGAAATTATATTATTTCAAGGCAGGGCAATGAACAAAAATTACTTGATACGCTCAGTCGTACACTCATTGAAGACGGAAGTTGATCCGCTTAGAGATTTACTTTTCAATCTAAGCCAGTGATTTATTCTTTCGATTGGTTAAATAAATTTTGAGCTTTGAGACAATATTTAATTTTTAAATATTTTTAAGCATAGCATAATCAAATCGAACAAACACACTTCGGAAATCATTGACGAATAATTTATTTTGACAGATCAGGCAACTCCTTGAAAGTCAAATCATGCATACCTCCGCAGGTTTTCCGTTTTCCGAAAAATGTATGACCTCATTAGAAGGTCCTAGCATCCGCCTAGCATAGTACCACGATTATGGGAGCCCACGTACATATGTGTTCGAAAAGGATAGAAAATTTTAAAAAATAGACTTTTTGATTTATAGGAAGATAGCCACATAATCATAAATGGACTGAAGAATTAAGACCTGAAAACATAATTACTGAAAAAGGCAGATATCTCAATGAAAGACATGACAGAAGCATATGTCATATTCGAATCAACAGTGAGGACCATAAAAAAATTAAAGATCAAAAATAAAAAAGAAGAGATAGGTGCACCAGGTTATAGCAGGACAGGGTGCAACACATGCAACAGTAATGAACATATCGCAAGGAATCGCCCCAAGAATGTATGTTACAAATGTGGAAAAATGGAACATATTCTATGGGGCTGCAGAAAAGATTACCCCAAATAGCCAGTCACCTCAAATAGCCAGTTGCCCCAAATAGCAGAGGTATCAATAGAGATTCTTACTGAGGAAGATTATATCAAGAAAGATTCTGAGGAAGTGTAGAACAGATATCAGACCAGGCAGCTGCTTTGAAAGAAGACATTACTAACAACGAATCATTATGACTGGCCGGCAGATCAAATAACAGAAACGAAGACTTTATAATAAATATAAAGATCAGCAATGTAAACCTGCACTTCAGAATAGATACTGTTGTAGATGTCTCTATTGTCAACAAGAATAGTCAATGGCTCATTCAACTACCAGTGAGCTCAAAGAATACAAAGAGATTAGTAGATGCTAGAGGAAAGCGTTCAAGCCAAGGGTTCCCAACCTTTTTCATTCAGTTCTCCCCTTATGCCTTTTCATAAATTTGATTCACCCTGCACTTTTAACTCTCATGACTAAAACAACCAATACAAACTAGAATCCCATTTTATTGTACATATCTAAACATATAACAACATAATATAAATATTTATACAGTACGCATACAACACACAACAATACATGACCTTCGGCATAGTGGTGAATCGGTTTAGGACGAGGTTGACTCACTATCCAAGCAAAATCTAGATGGATGTGTTCACATATATCTGGGGTATGACTAGACTGCAGTGCAGTCTAGTCTAGAGCAGACGGCACTGCAGGACAAAAATTTATCCAACCAGACACCTTTCTGTTCCCCCTTGTATCTTCAACATTCCCCCTAGGAAGGAATTCCTCCGTGGTTGAGAACCCCTGTTCTAAGCAATGCAGGGATTATAGAAACTTCCATCACATACAAAGGAAAGACAGAGAAAGCTAAACTTTGTGTAGTAGAAGCACCAAAGAACCTATAAGGCATTCCAGATATAGAGGCTCTAGGCATCATACAGAAAGTCAAAGGAATAAAAGTACTGCTATTGCAATAATAGCAGTTTCATGGTTTTAATAGTGCTTTCTCGTTGTGTTTTCTGAAAGCTTGTTGCTTATTGGTACCCATAGCTTTTTCATATAAAGCTTTTTCTTTGTTCCCAAATGTCAAAATGAACGCAGCTAATAAAGTTTCTGTCAATAAACATTTAAACTTTATAAACAACAGGTTATGGGCCCTGTTGTTTTTAAATCAACAAGGTTAAATCAAGCAGGATTCTTGAATTTGTACATACGGATGTAGGTGGCCCTATGCAGAATGAATCTTTAGGTGGTAGCAAGTATTTTGTTTCTTTTATCGATAATTTTAGTAGGCATGTATATTTTTTATGTGACAAATCTAGCCTGTTCCAGGCATTTAGAACTTATGAATCATTAGTGACAAATCAAACTGGACAGATTAACAGGTACACATAAAAGTGATGGTGGTGGAGAATATACATCTAATGAGTTAGAAAGTTACCTGTCAGCCCTGTCGGTATACATCTTCAAGTCACCACTCGCTATTCTCCACAACAAAATGGTTGTGCTGAGAGATTTAATCGTACTGTTTGTGAGGCCGCTCACTCATCGATTTTTGAATCTCAACTTTCAAAGACATTTTGGGCAGAGGCATTATGGGCCCTGATATACATTCGGAATCGCCTTCTCACACGAGCTCTTGAATGGAATATAACCCCTTATGAAAAGTAGAACAACAAAAAACCTGATTTTGGGCATGTGAAAATTTTTGGATGTTCTTACGCCCACTTACCTGATCAGCTGAGATGTAAACTTGATGATATAGCCTTAGGTTTAAAGCCTACAGACTCTAAGATCCTATCACTAGGAAAGTAGATGTGAGACATGATGTCACATTTGATGAAACCAAACTTGGTTTACCAAATCCATCGACAAAGCCAAGTGTAGACAACTCCTAAGCTGTGAATATTGATCTATCAGAAAATGAAAAGGCTCTTTCAACACCGACGGTTACGCATAGGCGATCAACATGTTTGAGTCAACCAATTGTTCGGTTTGCTATTGATGACTTCACAAACCTTGATCATTCTGCTCACTCGGCAATCAATATTGTGGAGCCTCTTAGTTTATCGCAAGCAGAGACTAGTGCAAATTGTGATGTCTGGATCAAAGCCAGCAATGATGAGTATCAATCATTGATCAACAATGGTACATTGGAGTTAGTTGATCTTCTGCCCGATCGCAAAGTTATTGGCTCTAAATGGGTTTTCAAGGCTAAACACTCATCTGATGGATCTATAAGTAGATTTAAGGCTCAGCTTGTGGCAAAGAGATATGCACAAAAAGCTGGGGTAGATTACAATGAAGCATATGCCCCTGTGATTCACAGAACATCTCTGCATGCACTCTTATCGGATGCTGTTGAAAGAGATATGATGATACACCAAATGGATGCACAAACAGCGTTTCTGAATGGAAAACGGTCAAAAGATGTACAAGTGTATATGGAACAGCCAGAGGCTTTTGTCATACCTGGTAAAGAAAACTTAGTCTGCAAACTGAGTCGTTCGGGACTTAAACAATCGCCTAAATGTTGGAACATAGTATTAAATAAATTCTTATATCATTAGACTTCATGCAGTCCTCTGCTAACAACTGTGTGTATATTTGCTGAAAAAGCGATGAGAAAAGGTTGATTGGTGTCTACGTAGATGGACGGTGCATAATGTCAGACACTAGTGGTCAGATGACCGAATTAAAATGGGCTCTCTCATCTCGGTTCAAAATGACGGATCTCAGACCACTTCATCATTGTCTGGGATTAATTGTTGAGAGAGGAGACGATTCTATGGGTTTAAGTCAGAAGCCTTACATTCAACAAGTAATTCAGATGTTAAACATGAAAAATTGTAAGCCTGTCGCAACTTCGGCAGCATATGATGTAAAGTTGGGTCACAGGGATGGAAGCAAATTAGCAGATCCCAATCTCTATTAATCGATGGTAGGAAGTCTATGATATGCTGCCGTATCTACTTGTTCAGATATCGCTGAAGCAGTGGGAGCCTTAACCAAGTTTAACGCTTGCCCCACCCAGACTCACTTGACCGCAGCCAAACGAGTAATACGTTACCTGAAGGGCACCAATAATTTATGCCTAATTTTCAGAAAACAAGGTAAACTAATGATTGGATACGCAGATGCAGATTATGCAATCGACACTGATTGGCACTCGAAATTGAGTGCAGTATCTATTAATGCTGGTTGTCCAATCAGCCCGTCCAGCAAGTATCAGTCAGTCATTGCCCTTTCCACTACGGAGTCAGAGTATACTGAGTTGTTCGTTGGTGTTGTTCAACAGTTCAATGCATGTAGTTACATCAGCTGTTCTCAGATATTGAAACCGCACGGTTTAATTCTACAACTATCTTTGTTGGCAATCAATCAGCTGCGGTGATCGCAAACAGCCAGAAAACAAGCAAGTGTACAAAAAATACATCAATGGGAAATACTAATACATTCGTGAGGCGATTGAAGCTGGTGATGCCTGCACCGAGTTTTGTTCGGCAATTGATAATATCGCTGACATATTCACGAAGCCGCTGCTACGTTCTCGATTTGTCCAACTTATAGACATGTTGGGTTTGAGCTAGTTAATTGTCTGACCAGTGAAGATTAATTATAGTAAATACAAGACTGTTATTTTTTTTTCTTGTTGGTTACGAGCAGTGTAATTTTGTGTTACTCAAACTGGCTGATGGTGCAACCAAGTAACCGAGTGGGAGTATTGCAATAATAGCAGTTTTATGGTTTTAATAGAGCTTTCTCATTGTGCTTTCTGAAAGCTTGTTGCTTATTGGTACCCATAGCTTTTCACATTAAGCTTTCTCTTTGTTCCCAACTGTCAAGATGAACGCAGCTAATAAAGTTTCTGTCTATAAACTAAATATTCAAACTTTATAAACAATAGAAGAGAAGTTTCCCAATTTATATAAAGAATTCGGTCGATTATCAGAAGTATTCACAATCAAAATCAAAGAGGGAGCTATTCCACATTCTATACCCATAAAAACTGTCCATAAGATGGAGAAAAGCTACAGAGAGAGAACTGAAAAGAATGGAAGAAAGAGGAGTAATAGAGAGAGTAGAAGAATACACAGAATGGTGCGCAAAAATGGTAGTCACTCTTAAATCATCAGGACGTATACGAGTATGTGTAGATCTAACGGTACTTGACAAAAGTTTCATGAGAAAAAACTACCCCTTACCACAGATAAAGGAAACTTTGGCACTGCTGAAAAGAAGTAAGGTCCTCTCAAAGATGAATGGCAACTCCAGATTTTGGCAGAATAAACTAGACGAGAATTCCAGGGAATTGACTACATTTATTACCCTTTTTGGAAGATGCCAATTTGAAGTAGTGCCTTTTGGAATCACAAAATTTTAAAAAGACTAGAAGGTTTGGTCTGTGTGGTAGATAATGTCATGGGATTTGAGGATAGTCCGGAGCAACATGTTGAGAGATTGGGGAAAGCACTTAAAAAGTTAAATGAAGCAGGTCTCACTCTGATTCCCAAGATATGTGAGTTCCGGAAATCAGAAATAATTTTCTTGGGCCACAAGGTGACGACAACAAAAGGCATTGAAGTGGACCCAGAAAAAGTGTGCACAATTGCAGAGATGCAACCACCCATCAACGAATCAAAACTGAAGAGTTTTTTGGGTATGGTAAATTACCTGAGCAAATTCAGCAGAAAACTAGGAGAGATAGAGAATCCATTAAGAGAAATCAGTAAGAAAAAAAACCAATTGGTCTGGGGGCCAGTTCAGCAGAGGAGTTTTGAAAAAGTGAAACAAGAAATATGTAGCAAAACAGTTTTAGCGAAATATGACCTTTACATGAGATATAGTTTTATCGCGGATTCCAGTAGCTACGCAATTAGGAGCTGAACTCTTACACTAGAATGAGAGAAAGGAATGGCAACCAGCGTTCTTCATCTCATCAAAACTAATTGATGCAGAGAGAAACTATGCACAAATAGAGAAAGAGGCACTTGATATCACTTGGGCATGTGAAAGGTTTGACTAATTCGTACTGAGTACAAAATTTGGAGCGGAAACCAATAGTGAGCCCTCAGTGAAATTGCCTAGAGAAAGTGATTTGGCCATCTTACCGCTAAAATGCTAAAGATTCCACCTCTGACTGATGAGACATGAGTATAAGATATTCTATGCCACTGGACTACAAATTAGCAGCCTTATTCTTGAGACCTGCAGAAAAAGCCACAAAGCAAGAATTTCTGAGAGCTGAAAGAGTAGAGATGCATGTAAATGTTATCATTAGCTCAAAGGAGGAGTTTGACAATATCATACTAGAAGTGATTAGAAGAGATAATAAAGATGACTAACTGTATCAGAGAGTTTTTACGGTGACCCGCTAGGGATGGCCCCAGAAAGCAAAAGAGCATAAGGAAAAAATGCTAGATGATTGGGGGCAGAAAGAGCATTTGACAGAGAAGAATGGACCACTAATGAGTTATGACAAAGTGGTGATTCCAAAAAAAATGAGAAAAAATATAATGGAAAAATCATCAGAGAGTAAAGAAATGTACACGGAGAGCTAAAAAAAGTGTATAGTGGCGTGGAATGAGAAAAGACATAAAGACACATGTGTGAGAATGCAATCAGAGAAAGCTTCAACACTATTTCATGCAAAATAGCCAATCACCAGAAAAACCTTTGCTAATAGTAAGATCGGATCTGTTTCAATTTAAGAACTGAGACTATTTATTGGTAGTCGATTACTTCTCTCGATTGATTGAAGTTATGGAGATCTCAGACTTGAGTGCTAACTCAGTAGTAAAGAAAATCAAGTACATCTTTGCACGACTGGGAGTCCCTCAAATCATAAGGAGTAATAGTGGACTATGCTATGCAAGTAATACATTCAGGAAATGTACTATAGAGTGGAAGATTTGGATATCAGCAGCCCTCACTATCCGGAGAGCAACGGTTTAGCTGAAAGAGCCGCTAAGATCATTAAACAAATACGGCTGACAAAAAAGACAAGACTTTGGCTTTACTAGTTAATCGAAGTATTTCACTAGCAAGTGGATTACAGTTACAGTTACTGACAGGACGGTTACTTTTTGGCAGAAATTTGAGGAATCATATCTCGACAAAAAAAAACAGAGCTTCATTAAAACAGTTCAGAGAACAAAATAAGAAGCTAAAAGATCTACAGAAAAAACATACGGACTGCAGAAGGAAGGCACAAAAAAGAGAGGAACTAGAAAAGGGAGATGTTGTATGGATGAAAAGTACTAGAGAAAGGAAAGAAAAAAGAGGCATCATTGCAAAAAAATGAGAGGAGCCTTGTTTTTATGATGTAATGGTCAAGGTCAAAGGTAAAACGTTACAGAGGAACGCCAAATATCTCAGGAAGCTGAACATGCAAATAGTTCTTTCAGACCAAAGTGATACAGAGTTTAAGAGAAAACGAGACGAGTGGGAAATAAAAAAAGTGAAGACTCTAGCAACAAAGATTTAGAAACACAAAAAAGACGTGTTCCATTGAAAGTACCAAAAAGACGCCTGGATTTACCTTTCCAGTTCAATAACAAAACCACGAGAAGCGGGAGAAATGTTTCCAGGAGACATAAATCAGCAGATTATGACTGAAATTAAGAGAAGAGGTAGAAATAGAAGAAGAGAGAGAAAGACAAAAACATTGGATATAGAAGAGAAGCAGAGTTACTATCAGCAAGGAAGAATAGAAAGGAAAATAAGTTCCAAGACCTAAGGAAGATTTTCAATAGAAGGAAAGCATTCGCTTCCATAAAAGAGGTATGGCTAACTGCCTCTTCTTCATGCAGTAAGAGGGATGAAAAAAAGGAACAAAGTGAAATGTGGAGATGAAGAGAAGGTAAACCGAAAATGAAGAAGATCTGCTGAAAGAAAAGCGAGAAACAATGGGACAGAAAAAAAGGAATTCTGGGAGACGATATAGCCGCAAAGGAGTTGATGAAAGGAATTTGAAACAGAGATGCTGGGAAAAAACTTACGGAATGGAAAGGTAAAGATAGAGTGCAACATTGTTCACATGTTCAGGTACTGTAGCTAATTTCAGGCTTTTGCGCCTTTAATAATTTCTATTTTCTTAAAACTGATTTGCATGCTAAAAAATGTCAATAGGGTTGATGAGTTGGTCAGCCAAATGGAACAAAACAAATTTTTCGACATTTTTCAATATTCTCAGTAGGAATATCTCAGTGTGCACACCATACTGAGATTTGTCTCATCTTGTATATTGGACCAAGCTTAATCTCACTAGGATCATAAAACTCCGAGTGAAGATTCTACTTGCATCCATTTGATTGAAAATAATAATTACCTAGTTAGTAGCTACAATAACGAAGTCCTGTCCAACTAGGTAGCACGCTATCAGTTTTTGAACTAGTTTTCTCAAAGCTTTAAATGACATCACCAAATGTTTACAACCGTAACATTAATTAAGGAGACACAATATATATGATGTAACAAACATTTTCTATATATATGTCACTGTTTTTCAATTTTTCGCTTTTATATGCTATGAGAAACAAATGCAATTGTGCATGTAAAAAGAAGAATTTTGTTGTATTGTTTGAGACATTCAGCTAAAATGCTCTGTACATAAGGGATTCAGTAAGACAAGGTAACTATTTTTAACATTATTGTTGATTTTACTGATGCTTCATTTTATAAAATAGTCTTAGTATATACTGCTAATTTACCAAGCCGCAAAGATGAGAGAAAAGGAATTTTGATAAGATGGTGTTTTTAAATATCTATATATGCATATACTTAAACATAGTGTGTCCCAAAAATAGAGAAAGTAAAAAAAAGACGTTGTTTTCTGGTCTGCTTGTTTAGAAAAGCTGGCTATAGTTTTGAGATAGCATGGCTGCTACTTGGTAATGTGCCGCTGTGGAACGAGTTGGGATTCAATTCGTAAAGCACATCAAACCAAGATGAATTTGTCTACCAAGAGAGCTGGCACTGCGATCGCTGCGACAGCGATTATTTGAAACTATCATGTCATCTTTATAATTCATGATGACTTTGGTCTTTTTAAGGCCTGTTTAATGCAGAGGTGAACAGCCAAAAATGAATGAGACAAGAACGACAATTGATTGACTTTAATATAATGCTAAAAAAATTAAACAAGACTTGCCCAGGTTCATAAGAAATCAAGCCAGGGTTTCGAGCACTTTAAAAAGTCAAGCATTAATTCTATAATGTTTCACTAAATAAGTATTATATAGTCAACATGTCCTTTAGTGCCTCTTATAACCGAAATTTCTATCAGTGTCTCTTATAGCCAACATCTCTATCAGTGTTTCTTATAACCAACATCTCTATCAGTGTCTCTTATAACCAACATCTCTATCAGTGTCTCTTATAGCCAACATCTCTATCAGTGTCTCTTATAGCCAACATCTCTATCAGTGTCTCTTATAACCAACATCTCTATCAGTGTCTCTTATAACCAACATCTCTATCAGTGTCTCTTATAGCCAACATCTCTATCAGTGTCTCTTATAGCCAACATCTCTATCAGTGTCTCTTATAACCAACATCTCTATCAGTGTCTCTTATAACCAACATCTCTATCAGTGTCTCTTATAGCCAACATCTCTATCAGTGTCTCTTATAACCAACATCTCTATCAGTGTCTCTTATAGCCAACATCTCTATCAGTGTCTCTTATAACCAACATCTCTATTAGTGTCTCTTATAACCAACATCTCTATCAGTGTCTCTTATAGCCAACATCTCTATCAGTGTCTCTTATAACCAACATCTCTATCAGTGTCTCTTATAGCTAACATCTCTATCAGTGTCTCTTATAACCAACATCTCTATCAGTGTCTCTTATAGCCAACATCTCTATCAGTGTCTCTTATAGCCAACATCTCTATCAGTGTCTCTTATAACCAACATCTCTATCAGTGTCTCTTATAGCCAACATCTCTATCAGTGTCTCTTATAACCAACATCTCTATTAGTGTCTCTTATAACCAACATCTCTATCAGTGTCTCTTATAGCTAACATCTCTATCAGTGTCTCTTATAACCAACATCTCTATCAGTGTTTCTTATAACCAACATCTCTATCAGTGTCTCTTATAGCCAACATCTCTATCAGTGTCTCTTATAACAAACATCTCTATCAGTGTCTCTTATAAACAACATCTCTATCAGTGTCTCTTATAGCCAACATCTCTATTAGTGTCTCTTATAGCCATCATCTCTATTAGTGTCTCTTATAACCAACATCTCTATCAGTGTCTCTTATAGCCAACACCTTGATCAATGTCTCTTATAACCAACATCTCTATTAGTGTCTCTTATAACCAACATCTCTATTAGTGTCTCTTATAACCGACATCTCTATCAATGTCTCTTATAGCCAACATCTCTATCAGTGTCTCTTATAGCCAACATCTCTATCAGTGTCTCTTATAGCCAACATCTCTATTAGTGTCTCTTATAACCAACATCTCTATCAGTGTCTCTTATAGCCAACATCTCGATCAATGTCTCTTATAACCAACATCTCTATCAGTGTCTCTTATAAACAACATCTCTATCAGTGTCTCTTATAGCCAACATCTCTATTAGTGTCTCTTATAACCAACATCTCTATCAGTGTCTCTTATAACCAACATCTCTATCAGTGTCTCTTATAACCATCATCTCTATCAGTGTCTCTTATAGCCAACATCTCGATCAATGTCTCTTATAACCAACATCTCTATTAGTGTCTCTTATAACCGACATTTGTAACAGAGTTTTGGTCTATTTCAGTTCATCATGATATTTATAATTTCAGTTCATCATGGTATTTATAGAAAGCTAATAATTTATAATAATATCCCATATGAATGTTAATCAAAAACACATAATCCAAAGCTTGCTTTTCTAACATGTAAATTTTGTATATATGTGCTCTTTTTTTCTTCAAGTTTAAAATTATTTTTTATGAAGATACTTAATCTTACTTTTCTTAATGTTTTTTAAATTCATAGATTAATTCTTTATTTGATCAAAAGATAAATGTTTTGGAACTTTTTTCTGGGTGCCTTCCATCTTGTAGTATCAGAACATTTATAATTATAGGCCCCATCTGTAAAACCTTTATGAGCACTATTTTGACCAATCACACAGATTCTACAACATTGTGTTACCAGATGTGGAACACTTTAACATTCCAAGTCAGATGAAGCTATTCTTATATTCTCAGGTATATTAGCAGTTAGACAGCTACAGTTATAAGGACAACCTCTCAAACATCTGGCAGAAAGAAAAAAGTAGAAAGTCTTGTTCAAAGCAGCATGCCTAAAGGCATGGTTCACTTTAGGCAACATATAGTAATGTGTTATAAAACTAATCATGCACATTGAGAGTGAGCTATCCTGTATGCCAACCAACAACTCTTGCATTATGGCAATCATCGGTTGACCCAATCAAGGTCATTTCTTGTCTTCTAGTCATACCTCACGCACCACCGTCACACTTTTCCTCTCTTCTTCTTCCTCATAGCCACATAATAAGGTAATATCGGAATTGGGTTTATGCAGAGTTTTTTCTACTTTATATAAAGTTGTTCCATTTGGCAAACCAAATCTCCTGACCCGCTCTACTTCAATCTGCAATGATAACAGCTCGCAGCAACTTCTCACATAGTTTAGATATTGCGCAATAGTTCACTGGCGTCTGTAAACTGTAAAATAGTATTTCTCTCTTATCCTTGTTTCTATTCAAATTGATATATTAGGTTCAATATAATTGATATATTAGATTCAATATAATTGATATATTAGGTTCAATATAATTGATATATTAGGTTCAATATAATTGATATATTTGGTTCAATATAATAATTGCACAGACAAAGATAACTTCTTGAAGCTGTTATGCATATCATGATTAGTAAAAAAATCAAAGCTCAATGCAATCGTATACCTATTCTGTCTGCAATTTTTTGTCATGTTTATTTGATAAGTTCTAGTTCAAGAAACAACTGCTTGTTTTGTAATAGCCGAGAACAGAGGCAGGCGATTGTTGACTAGCTTGTGTTCACCAACTCACCTGAGCATCTATACGTGAACCTTCCATGGTATACTTCAAGTACCTCTCTACCTCTTGGTCTTCATTGATAGATTTCTTCTTGCGCATACTGAAGCTGGCTATGAGACAGGTGATGGAGAGAGTGTAGGTTAGGATAACGACTATCATAAACGTGGCAGCCCCTGCAGAACCATACTCATCACCCGTACCGTTGCTGTGCTTGTCAGAAATATTGTTCATACTGTTCTCCGGTATATTCATAACTCTATCAACAGCTAGTAAATCTTTCGTCGCGCAACAGCAGTCGAAGATGAAAGTGCTGACTGGTTAACCTATGGGTACCTCGCTGCTAAATTGGTAAATCCCAGGAGTCAATAGCACCGTAATGCATAGAGCTATTATTTAAATCCCATAACTGCAATTGTTCTAGCCCTAAGAGAGGCTACATTGAATGACCTGCAGCATTGAATGACCTGCTGCATAAACTTCAGCGCTTGTAATGGATTCAATAGGTAAATGCTGCATTATACAGTGGAATATATTGGTACGTGCGTCAAAGCGCTAAGTAAAATGTAGTGTCTATTGTAGACTGTAAGCCATAACTAATCTACATGGACGTTAATTAATGGAGTTATCTTTCATCAGTCTAAAAAAATTTAAGCTTCAAGTCTATGAAAAACATTAATTTTGTTAGATAGGATTTATTCAGACATAATAAAAGTATAATATCGTATACATTTAAAAATATCAACAGCAATCAATCAGACATTCAATAAAATTTTACAAGTTTTATCACAGAAAATGCTTGATTTGGTGTAAGGATGCAAATACATGCACAAGTAGCGAGACACAAACAAAACTACTAAAAAGAAAAAATTGAGTTTTAAAAATTGAGTGAAGACAGTAAGTCAGTCAATAAGCAATCAGGGAACAAACTGCTAAGGTTAGTAAATATTGACAGCTCTTTAGAGATCTTGTGAGAATATTACTTATAGGTAATTTTATCAACATAATTTGATGTCTTTCGTAAAAACAGTCTGCTTACAGTTAGTCTGTGTTGAGAGTAAGGCAGACGCCTTGTAGAACCCAATGAGAAAGATGCTCATTGGTTGACAAATCAGCCTCAAAGACCAAGCCAACACCCATAGCATTACGTCGAGCAGATGTCACGTAGACTGGAGTCCTGAAAGTGTTCTGCAGTTTGAGACGGTGAGCCTCGATAGGAATGACTTTTAGCACAGGCAACTCTTGAACCAACTGTTTTGGCTTCTGTCTGATAAGAACTCCTTTCTGTCGGTCCCATCCAGCGCCCTCCAGGTAAAGTCCCGATACAAAGCAACCTGGAACACAAATACTCAATCACTAGATGCTGTTAGGTTCTCAGTATGCAGATATAAATCAATGTTGAAAAAAAGTATATTATTGAGCTAGTTTTTTTCATCTTGACATGTGCTAGACCGCTACATGTGCTGGACCACTCCATTCTTAGTTTACTATAGGCAGATTGGCCATCTCTTCTGGAGCTTAAGCCTACCTTGCTAAATGGCACAGCAGCTTCGAAATGCTACCTCGGATCTCAAGAATGACAAGTTTGTATTTAAACTAGGTGAGTGTCTGACGTTTTACGGTGATAGAATAGCTACCTAATGAATTTGAGTAACTTAACTGGAAAGCTAGATCTTCACTAAAACAATACCAGCGTTTTGGGCTAGCTTAGCAATTGTTACGGGTAACGGTCAACAGTGCTAGCGCTGTTGCTGAAAGCAAGAGTTTAAGCGTGAGTGTCTTAACCAATGTAATGACTATTTGCCCGATGAGTCCATTGTATTCCGTGTAGCTTAATGGTTAAGTTTGCCGCCTCTAGTTCTGGAGGTTCCAAGATTAAATCCAGTGCTAAATTTTAATTGAACATAACTGGTTTAACAAAAAGACAAAAATTGAGATTTATGTAGATCGACTACTGAAGTAACATTTATAATAAAATGTTTCCCTAGCAATAACTGTCCTATCTACTAGTAGCAGTACTATTAGCATAGCTGGTTGTTACTCTCGTCAACATGAAGCAGCTGTCCCGATCTAATGGCCTTTTATGCTTACCTTGGTGAGCTCGCTCAGTAACATCGTCAGCCTCCATGTAGTTTGTGACCGTTGTGTAGAGAGTCGACTTGTCAAGTGGCCAGCCGTTCTTACGGCACGTAGCTTGTACTAAGGCAGTTAGGTACGACTCGGGAATGTGGAGACCGGAGAGCCACATGACATTAGGCTCCGCCTCATTTACCTGCAGCATAATACAGACTAATGAGCACACCCACGTCAACTAAAATTAAAAGTTTCTGTTTTTCGGTCAACAAATGTTTGAGCTAGTTTTGTGAGTGACTAGCTATTGTAAGTGGAGTTGGAAGCCTGCTGGGTTTGAGTTTATATTCTTATCAGTTTGGTCTCCCAACGGCTAAACTTTGTTGTGACAGTCATGAACATCAGCTGCTATTTGATCTAGACAATGCTTGAAATGTTATGTTTTTAGAATACTGTATAATTTATTCAACACAGAGGAGTGAAGCATAAGCTGGAAACATTCAGAGCCATTTTATGCCCGGTTACAGGTCCGAAAAGCAACAGATGATAGGACGAAGATAACACAGGTAATGGAAGTGGGATTATTTTCTCTTTTTTGCAATAAAAAGAAACTTTGGCCAGATATCAGAATATTTTGACCAGAATTATTTATAAAATACTGGCTATGTGCAGATAGACATGAAAGGAGAAATGAGAAGGATGGAAAGTTCTCATAATTAGCTATAATAATTCCTCCATTAACTTACCCATGTGTTGTACTGATTGAGCCTATCATTAAAGTGAAGGATCCAATTGCCAAGGTTCTTTAAAGTATCCGGTGCCAGACGTCGCCACCCTGTAGGTATCTGTCCATTAAAAAGGCAGTGGGCTATGTTTTCCAATTCATTAGACATGCCAACTTCTCCGGCAAGGGCCTGAAAGACGATAAAATTTACTTATTACAAGTTTTTCACATTGTAGTCAAATGATAGGGACCACAGTCTATGAATATGTCTAGCTACATGCGTTCTTTGTAGTCATAAGCAGCATCGATGTCTTCAGTGCGTGCTCCATGGCTCAGGTTTGACCCAAGGTTGACCAACACCATGGCAAAGATTTTACCGATGTGTGACGAGTGCAGTTTGACATCACATACCGAATATTTATAAGTTTTGACAAGCACCAACAAGTTTTATCCTACCGTGATATAACCACGCATCACAAGCAGCTAGTAAACAAGTACATGTAGTTGCGAGGTCTACTCTGTGCAAACAATGTAGGTATAGACAAAACATGTATACAGACCTTTCTAAGTGTTGCCAGTGAAGTCCTCATTTTCTTTATCAGTTTGTTAAACCTCTCGAGTTCCTGCAGCAAGACGACAGTCGTCGGTGAGATCTGTATGCCGAGGTTCTTTCGGATGATATCCATGTCATATTCTTTTGGCAACTTGCCCAGAATATCATTGGCCACTTTGTCGATGAAATCATCACGACTAATACCACCTCCGGAGTCCCCTGTTAGTTACATATCATGGAGAAAGCTGAAAAGACTGACTCACCACTTCTATTCTATTAACATAACCTAATCTTTACAGAGCGGTTCACTCGCACCAGTATCACTCATTTCTTCAAATAAGAGGTTGAAAACAAGCTGCTTATAAGGTGGATGAGGAAACAGAGTCAGGTACCTGTCTGGGGCTGAAGTTCAATCAGGTGAGACCACATGTCTCTAGCCGCTGCCGTGTAGTAGCCGATCTCAGCATTTGGATGCAGTCCAAAAACCTCTGGAGTGTTGGTTAGCGGCAGAGATTCAATGTAATCTGCAATATGCATGAGGCGATTACTTACTATATATAAATATATGCATGGGGCGATTACTTACTTGAAAACATGAAATAAACAGGAAGTTTCCTGCTCCTGAGGTTTAGTAATTTAAATCAATGATATAGAAAAGAACATT
Source organism: Watersipora subatra (assembly GCF_963576615.1). Lineage (NCBI taxonomy): Eukaryota > Metazoa > Bryozoa > Gymnolaemata > Cheilostomatida > Watersiporidae > Watersipora > Watersipora subatra. The sequence continues at coordinate 74,354,377 of NC_088710.1, forward strand.
TGCGACTCTGTACTGCAAGCAAAGTTGGTTGTCAGTTGTAGGAAAGCTCACTCAACTCATACGGAAGGAATGGCTGGAAACTATAACACTAAGTATATTAGATCAGTGAGGATTACACACAGATGGTGATGGAGTCAGAGAAAGGTCTGGTCATATCCAAGTGTGTCCAAATGCTGATGGTGAGCTTAGGAAGTGAGGAACACGCTCTAGGATAAGATTGTATGGAAAGTACGTTGTTGTTATATGTTATATGAGTATGTTGTTATACAAGTCATGCAAAAATAGAAGTGAACACATCACATACTATGTCAGGCAATATAAAGAAACATTGATGCAACGGAAAGGTCATGCAGTATGAAGGAGATGCTTAAGAGAGGAGTGCTACAGCAGCAACATATAGAAGACAGCAACAAATATTCACTCAGTATACCCAAAGCCTTCTCATACCTCCAAACACTTGTTTGTATTGCTGCTCAGCAGTGTATGTCAGAGTGGCTACATTCAACAGGACCATAGAGATAACATACACATAGTCTCAACAGAGGTACTCTAGTTGAAGATACACACGCCATCATTACAAATACATGTCTGTGACAGGAAGCAAGCGTATATATATATATATATATATAGGCTGACAATATACTGTAATGATGAAAATCTTAAAGTTGCACCAGAATAGAATCAAATAAAGCAAAATTGATTAGAATTGATAGTCTGAAGGAAGCTGTTCAATTTGTCATGACACGCTGATTATATGAGCATCTAGATTTGCATGAAGAGTCTTGGTTAAGACAATGATTGTCACAGAAAGCTTGAATTTCTAGACATTTCAGTAATTAGGTCTATAGACATATCACAGTACTTGTCTATAGACATGGTGCTGTAACATGCTCATAGACATGTTACAGTAAAATGTTTATAGACATGTTGTTATAACGTTTGTACAGAAATGTTACAACAGCACCAGTCAATGAACATGTTACAGCACCAGTCAATGAACATGTTGCAGCACCATGTCTATGAACATGTTGCAGCACCAGTCTATGAACATGTTGCAGCACCAGTCTATGAACATGTTACAGCACCATGTCTCTGAACATGTTGCAGCACCATGTCTATGAACATGTTGCAGCACCAGTCTATGAACATGTTACAGCACCATGTCTATGAACATGTTGCAGCACCAGTCAATAAACATGTTACAGCACCAGTCTATGAACATGTTACAGCACCAGTCTATGAACATGTTACAGCACCATGTCTATGAACATGTTGCAGCACCAGTCTATGAACATGTTACAGCACCATGTCTATGAACATGTTGCAGCACCATGTCTATGAACATGTTGCAGCACCATGTCTATGAACATGTTACAGCATCATGTCTATGAACATGTTGCAGCACCAGTCTATGAACATGTTGCAGCACCAGTCTATGAACATGTTGCAGCACCATGTGTATGAACATGTTGCAGCACCATGTCTATGAACATGTTACAGCACCATGTCTATGAACATGTTGCAGCACCATGTCTCTGAACATGTTACAGCATCATGTCTATGAACATGTTGCAGCACCATGTCTATGAACATGTTGCAGCACCATGTCTCTGAACATGTTGCAGCACCATGTCTCTGAACATGTTGCAGCACCATGTCTATGAACATGTTACAGCACCATGTCTATGAACATGTTGCAGCACCATGTCTATGAACATGTTACAGCATCATGTCTATGAACATGTTACAGCATCATGTCTATGAACATGTTGCAGCACCAGTCTATGAACATGTTGCAGCACCATGTCTATGAACATGTTACAGCACCAGTCTATGAACATGTTACAGCACCAGTCTATGAACATGTTGCAGCACCAGTCTATGAACATGTTGCAGCACCATGTCTATGAACATGTTACAGCACCAGTCTATGAACATGTTGCAGCACCAGTCTATGAACATGTTGCAGCACCAGTCTATGAACATGTTGCAGCACCATGTCTATGAACATGTTACAGCACCAGTCTATGAACATGTTACAGCACCAGTCTATGAACATGTTACAGCACCAGTCTATGAACATGTTATTACAGCACCATGTCTATGAACATGTTACAGCACCATGTCTATGAACATGTTACAGCACCATGTCTATGAACATGTTGCAGCACCATGTCTATGAACATGTTGCAGCACCATGTCTATGAACATGTTACAGCACCATGTCTATGAACATGTTACAGCACCATGTCTATGAACATGTTACAGCATCATGTCTATGAACATGTTACAGCATCATGTCTATGAACATGTTGCAGCACCATGTCTCTGAACATGTTGCAGCACCATGTCTATGAACATGTTGCAGCACCATGTCTATGAACATGTTACAGCATCATGTCTATGAACATGTTGCAGCACCATGTCTATGAACATGTTGCAGCACCATGTCTCTGAACATGTTGCAGCACCATGTCTCTGAACATGTTACAGCACCATGTCTATGAACATGTTACAGCACCATGTCTATGAACATGTTGCAGCACCAGTCTATGAACATGTTACAGCACCATGTCTATGAACATGTTACAGCATCATGTCTATGAACATGTTGCAGCACCAGTCTATGAACATGTTGCAGCACCATGTCTATGAACATGTTACAGCACCAGTCTATGAACATGTTACAGCACCATGTCTATGAACATGTTGCAGCACCATGTCTATGAACATGTTGCAGCACCATGTCTATGAACATGTTACAGCATCATGTCTATGAACATGTTGCAGCACCATGTCTATGAACATGTTGCAGCACCATGTCTCTGAACATGTTGCAGCACCATGTCTCTGAACATGTTACAGCACCATGTCTATGAACATGTTACAGCACCATGTCTATGAACATGTTACAGCACCATGTCTATGAACATGTTGCAGCACCATGTCTATGAACATGTTGCAGCACCATGTCTATGAACATGTTGCAGCACCAGTCTATGAACATGTTGCAGCACCATGTCTATGAACATGTTACAGCATCATGTCTATGAACATGTTACAGCACCATGTCTATGAACATGTTGCAGCACCATGTCTATGAACATGTTGCAGCACCATGTCTATGAACATGTTGCGGCACCAGTCTATGAACATGTTGCAGCACCAGTCTATGAACATGTTACAGCACCAGTCTATGAACATGTTGCAGCATCATGTCTATGAACATGTTATTACAGCACCATGTCTATGAACATGTTACAGCACCATGTCTATGAACATGTTGCAGCACCATGTCTATGAACATGTTACAGCATCATGTCTATGAACATGTTGCGGCACCAGTCTATGAACATGTTGCAGCACCAGTCTATGAACATGTTACAGCACCAGTCTATGAACATGTTGCAGCACCATGTCTATGAACATGTTGCGGCACCAGTCTATGAACATGTTACAGCACCAGTCTATGAACATGTTATTACAGCACCATGTCTATGAACATGTTACAGCACCAGTCTATGAACATGTTATTACAGCACCATGTCTATGAACATGTTACAGCATCATGTCTATGAACATGTTACAGCATCATGTCTATGAACATGTTACAGCATCATGTCTATGAACATGTTGCAGCACCAGTCTATGAACATGTTGCAGCACCAGTCTATGAACATGTTGCAGCACCAGTCTATGAACATGTTATTACAGCACCATGTCTATGAACATGTTGCAGCACCATGTCTATGAACATGTTACAGCATCATGTCTATGAACATGTTGCGGCACCAGTCTATGAACATGTTGCAGCACCAGTCTATGAACATGTTACAGCACCAGTCTATGAACATGTTGCGGCACCATGTCTATGAACATGTTGCAGCACCATGTCTATGAACATGTTGCGGCACCAGTCTATGAACATGTTACAGCACCAGTCTATGAACATGTTATTACAGCACCATGTCTATGAACATGTTGCAGCACCATGTCTATGAACATGTTACAGCATCATGTCTATGAACATGTTGCGGCACCAGTCTATGAACATGTTACAGCACCATGTCTATGAACATGTTGCAGCACCAGTCTATGAACATGTTACAGCACCAGTCTATGAACATGTTGTGGCACCATGTCTATGAACATGTTGCAGCACCATGTCTATGAACATGTTGCGGCACCAGTCTATGAACATGTTACAGCACCAGTCTATGAACATGTTATTACAGCACCATGTCTATGAACATGTTACAGCACCAGTCTATGAACATGTTATTACAGCACCATGTCTATGAACATGTTACAGCACCAGTCTATGAACATGTTGCAGCACCATGTCTATGAACATGTTACAGCACCAGTCTATGAACATGTTACAGCATCATGTCTATGAACATGTTGCAGCACCAGTCTATGAACATGTTGCGGCACCATGTCTATGAACATGTTGCAGCACCAGTCTATGAACATGTTGCGGCACCAGTCTATGAACATGTTGCAGCACCAGTCTATGAACATGTTATTACAGCACCATGTCTATGAACATGTTACAGCACCAGTCTATGAACATGTTACAGCACCAGTCTATGAACATGTTACAGCATCATGTCTATGAACATGTTGCAGCACCAGTCTATGAACATGTTGCGGCACCATGTCTATGAACATGTTGCAGCACCAGTCTATGAACATGTTGCGGCACCAGTCTATGAACATGTTGCAGCACCAGTCTATGAACATGTTACAGCACCAGTCTATGAACATGTTATTACAGCACCATGTCTATGAACATGTTACAGCATCATGTCTATGAACATGTTGCAGCACCATGTCTATGAACATGTTGCAGCACCATGTCTCTGAACATGTTGCAGCACCATGTCTATGAACATGTTACAGCATCATGTCTATGAACATGTTACAGCATCATGTCTATGAACATGTTATAATAATCATCTAATAAATTTAGGACAGAAGGTGAATCTGTTGGTATAGGAAAAGTTGTTGATTCACCGGGACAATCAAATAAGACTGAAGGAAAGGGTCATGTTTCTATTCTATAAAATAATTAGTTGCTAATTTTATAGAAGCAGATGGAATAAAACAGATGCAAAGTAACCTGAGACAGCTCCATTAGCTCTTGATGCTGCAAGACAAGTGTGACACAATACATCGCACAGCAAGACAAGTGCTTAAAGAACATGAAAATGAGAGATGAAAACCTTTTGAAAATATTTAGATGCTATATTTATAAAACCTTCAGATAAAGTTAGTACCAGGTATGTTTGCAGCCATCTCAAATCTTTGACAATTTACAAAACAGAAGATCAACGTCGAAAGATATTATCAGCACACATTGGTCTCTCTACTAAAAAACTTTGAGTACCGTGCTATGGCAGATTTTTTCAAATCTCCCAGTTTTTTTAAAGCTGTACAATATGTTATGCAACAAAAACTAAACAGCAGAGGCCCCTTACCAGTGTATTGGTCTTTGTAACCAGGCTCAGGAATTCTGTAGTCTACATCCTCATTACAGTAGAAGTGGAATGGCTGGAAGGTGTCGAAAATGAAGTCTCCCATGTACTCATCCATATAGGTGTTTAGGATCCGTCTGTCAAAGTTGTCTATCGCCCTTCCTCCATACATAACCTATAAAACATCGACTCTTCAGGTTGTCTATCGCCCTTCCTACATATATAACCTATAAAACATCGACTATTCAGGTTGTCTATCGCCCTTCCTCCATACATAACCTATAAAACATCGACTAAAGTTGTCTATCGCCCTTCCTCCATACGTAACCTATACAACATCGACTTTTCAGGTTGTCTATCGCCCTTCCTCCATACATAACCTATACAACATCGACTATTCAGGTTGTCTATCGCCCTTCCTCCATACATAACCTATAAAACATCGACTATTCAGGTTGTCTATCGCCCTTCCTACATACATAACCTATAAAACATCGGCTATTCAGGTTGTCTATCGCCCTTCCTCCATACATAACCTATAAAACATCGACTAAAGTTGTCTATCGCCCTTCCTCCATACGTAACCTATACAACATCGACTTTTCAGGTTGTCTATCGCCCTTCCTCCATACATAACCTATACAACATCGACTATTCAGGTTGTCTATCGCCCTTCCTCCATACATAACCTATAAAACATCGACTATTCAAGTTGTCTATTGCCCTTCCTCCATACATAACCTATAAAACATTGACTATTCAAGTTGTCTATTGCCCTTCCTCCATACATAACCTATACAACGTCGACTATTCAAGTTGTCTATTGCCCTTCCTCCATACATAACCTATAAAACATCGACTATTCAAGTTGTCTATCGCCCTTCCTCCATACATAACCTATAAAACATCGACTATTCAAGTTGTTTATTGCCCTTCCTCCATACATAACCTATACAACATCGACTATTCAGGTACAAATCATCGTCACAAAGTTAACCCAACGCAGGCTCCAATGTCTTTAGAATATAAAGTGATGGTAACTTTTGTTAGACATAAACCTTCAAATGTCAACAGAAGACATATATGGCATACAAGCATATCTGGCAGTGAGACAACTTGTCATGACAGATGCTAGAAAGATACCATCATATACAATAATGACTATTACAACCATAAGAAGAGCTGGTTACTTCCTAATGGAAATACAGAAACAAACAATCTGACCTCTCCTATGAGGTATTTGAGTGAAGCCCATGGTATCTTTGCCTCTCCTTGCTGTTTGGCCTTTTCGAGATAGGTGTTTAGAATTGTCATGCAGACCTACAATGATTGTCAGTATTAGCAAAGTTTACATAAAACAATTGGACAAAGGACCTCCTTGCCTAAAGAACCAGCATGGTTAATCACTCGTACTCACATGAGCTCACAACTCCTTGTCTAAAGGACCAGCATGATTAATCACTCGCACTCACATGAGCTCACAACTCCTTCCCAAATAGACCAGCATGTTTAATCACTGATACTCACATGAACTCACAATTCCTTGCATAAATGATCAGCAAGCATAATCGCTCAGCAGCATGGTATATGACGCCTTACAGTGCCTCGCCTTGCGCGTTCACAACTCGAGTTGTACAACTCGAGTTGCACAACTCGAGTTGTGAACACGCAACGCGACTTTTCAAAAGTAAGGTGCAATATATCGGTATTACGGTAGCATAACCGTAGATCTAGTTATATTAACAATGGTACATCAATAGGCACCCGTTAGCTAATAGAAATTAAACTGCATGTACTGTAAAACTAGAGCTAATAGCGAATTATTAGAATTATACTGTGCCGAGTTTGCAACTCGAGTTGTACAACTCGAGTTATATTTACAAACTCGAGTTGTACAACTCGAGTTGTGCAACTCGAGTTGATCAACTCGAGTTGCGAACACGCAACGCGAGGCACTGTAAGGCGCCATAATGGTAAGTTTGCACTTCTGACAGCTCGAGGAGAAAAATTCATGGCACACTTTATGACATAAAAGGAATGGGTAGAAGAGCTTCCAATATTCTGATGTGACATGGTCTGATATGGCAACAAATAAAATTTCTATTTGTTTCCTTCACCTATATGACAGAATGATTAAAAGTCATATGGGACATTTCCTGCTCTCCTTACCTGGAAGTCAGACTCATTGAAGTCATATGGAACATTCCAACCAATCTTGCCATACTTTCTTCTCTCTTGTACGACAGCGTGAAAGAAAGCGAGCACAAAAACGAGGGAGGAGAATGACTCATGGTTACACTCGACCAAGGCAACGGCTGGGATCTTGAAGTAAGTGTTTCTCAAATTCAGTTTTAAACCGTTTGGTGGCTCAGTGACGACCTGTACAAACATTTTGAGGGTCACATCGCTTTCGCTATGACATCACAAGCAGCTATATACTAGTTCAAGCAGCTATATACTAGTTCAAGCAGCTATATACTAGTTCAAGGCAAATCCAAATCAACACAATTGAAAGACATTTAGGAAAATCATCAACTCATCACTGGTGCCTGAAACAAAACAAGAGCTACATGACTGACAAGATGGCTGACTATGAAGAAAAGAAGGAGGTAGTGACCTTGAGCGATTGTTGAAGGATGCCAATAGGGAAGGCATCGGTAGGCTCAGTCGTAAGCCACAGTCTAAAGTCAGGATGAGGCTTTACCAGCTTCTCAATCTCCTTCTCAAGCTCAAACAGCCACTTGACTAGCAAATGACAGTTTTGCAGCATAAGCCATTGTCCTCTTTGTATTGCTGTTTCTAGGAGCGACATGGCCGTCTACCATAGAATATATGCCCAACTTTATTGCAGCTCAGTGTTCAGCAATTATTAAACATTTTAAAAAATTGTTGGCTAAATTAAAGTTTATTAATTTCAATTTTAACTTATTAAGTCATGTTGAAGAACTAAAAGTATCTGCCAAGCCATATCCTGTGACAGAGTCATATCCTGTGACAAAGTTATATCCTGTGACAAAGTTATGTCCCCTGTGACAAAGTCATATCCTGTGACAGAGCAAAAAGTGTTTATTAAAAAAGCTTGAGACAATCAGACTTGTCCGAGTTTAAAAATTATAAAAAACTCACCTTTTCTTGCCCTTGACCCATAGACAAAAACTTGACCTTGTTGGTGCCAAAGCCAGACCTTTCAGCTAGCTTGAGTAGATCACTGGCTGGATCTGAGCCAGGACTGAGGATAAAGACTATGGGATTGGTCGATGCACTCTGCTCGAAAATGTTCTCAAAGCTGTGCAAAAAGGAAATAATGAATATTTCAAGCTGTATCACTCCATACAATAAGTAACACGTTACAACTGATCACCATTGTTAATCTAAATTCAGTTTTGCCTTTTGTTAGAGAGATAACTTGCTGTGAGACACTGAGAACACTGCAATGCTATTAGCTACCTTATTATCGGAGGTGTGACATATTTCTCGCCCATTGTGACAGTGACAAACTGTTCAACAGCTCTGTAAATCCTGTCAATTCGGAAGCATCTCAAGAGCATGAGCTTCTGGAAGTCACTGAGTTGCTGATTATATCCAGATGGGAAAGGAAGCACTTCTGGGGCATCCGCATTGAACCACTCAAACCATTCTTTCTCCTATAAGAATAATTTTAAGGTGATGAACTAATGGCTATGTTGACCTGCCCACTACGCCTCATGCAAAACAAAGGTAAGAATGTCACCTTTTTCTCCATGTCCTCCACTAGAGTGCCAAACTTCTCAGGTAAAACTGTAGACAAGTGAAGCATGTCTTCCCAGCCCTGCTCAGGTATCCAGCCATATGGCCTCTGTTTCTTGCTCTTTTCCAAGGCGATATTACCCTAAAAGAATAACATTGCTAGAGCGGTATGTTGAAGAAGTGGTAATTTTCCCATCTAATAGAGAGATATCTAATAAAGCCTAAGAGCTTTTTTTAACTACAACTCATAATTCATAAAATTATAACAAAGCAGCTTCAGTAAGTATGAGTTTGGGTTTCTCTGTTGAACAGCAAAGCTTTCTCATGGATAAAGTTTTATGATATGAAGTTGTAAAAAGTAATATAAAATTTTTATATCATCAGACCTTGATGAAGAAGTCCAATTCTTCCTGGGTCACATTGCCAACATCCTGCTCGAGCTTGATAGCTATCTGGAAGGAGAAAAGCAATTTGTGTTTTTCAAAGATTCCCGTGCAGCCGTAGTTGTAGATGTTGTGAGTGAGCGTATCCATGATGTTACGCAGTCGCTTGACAAGGATTGTGTCAGGCATGCTTCTCTTGAGAGACATCTTGAAAACGACGAGATAGGAAGCGAGTGAGTACTGGTACATGGTGTTGATAGTTGAAAGGTCAGAAAGAACAAAGAACAAGATGGCTCCTCTCTTAGCAGCCGGTCGATATCCGTCTCTCATTTTTTCAATCTCTATAGCAGTTTTTGCTCCCAATTTGAGCTTCTCAAAGACCTAAACAACAGAATGTAAGATGCATACATTTGTGACTGAATGAAAATCGACTCAACATATGCAATAAAATATTATATAGATTATAAAATGATAACTTTAGTTTGACTAAAGACATCATTGGTTGATGATTATATGGGAATTGACGGAAAAAGCGACTTGCTTCACAATACAAATGTGTGCTGACCACAACTACACGCTTGCATCATGCCTTTAGAATGGTTTCAAACTAATATACCGTATGTAAAATCCCTGAGTGCTGTATACATGTAAATCTGAGACATTTCCAGATAAATCACGATAGAAATAACTAGATTATGTAAACACAGAACGATATGCTAAACTCCTAATTTTTACAGCATTAAGAAGAGTTATGATTGGCTGGCATAGTCATGCTATATTACTGCTCTACATCTGCTGCCTTCGCATTTGCTGTCTCTGTATTTACTGTCTCCAAACTTGCCGTCTCTGTAGCTACAAGCTGCTTAGTTTCATAATATTTAACCATAAATTGAGTTAATATTTTGAAGTCTATAAAGCGTGTCAAGATTTAGATTAATGTTTTGCTATAGTAGAAGGTGTTATAAGTAGTATGGTGTTAGTATGGTGTTAGTAAGTAAGTATATGTAAGTATATGTAAGTATATGTAAGTATATGTAAGTATATGTAAGTATATGTAACTTGGTCAGACATTAAAGAGTCTTTAGAGTAGAACTCTTGCAGGCTGCTCAGAGCTGTGCACTAGTCATTGCTTTTATTACACATAATATTATTATTACAGTTGACATTATCAATATTATTATTATCCTTGGATTTTCACTCACCTCATCTGCCTTAGTCTTGGTCTCCTCAAGGGTAGAGATGAGCTCTGTATTGTCAAGCATATTACCTGTCGATGTGGCCAACTCTCTCAGCAAAGAGTCTTCTAGATCTTTGAGCAGTTTCTTGTTGTCACTAAATGTATATAGATATACAAGTACAGGTACACATATAATATATGTACTAGCTGTGCTACCCGGCGTTGCCCGGGTATAAAAAAGCTTTGCACAGAAAATTGATTTGTATTTAACATATAACAACATTTGCCATTCTAACTTTCAAACTACATATCATGAGAGGAGTGTTTTGTGTAGTTGAAATAAATTAAGAGATAAAATAAAAACAACGGTAAAGGTTTTAAAAATTTGTCAAACAACTGTAACTTTCAAGTTGTTAGCCAGGCACACTGCCAATGGAAAATTCTAGTACTTGCTGCTTAATAAGATAGGCTTCTGATGGCGGTAAGCCATGACTTTGCGTTTGCATTGTTGTCCAGCTACAACTATTCTAATAATTGCTATAGCCGAAAAACCAACAGACATACGACAGACATACTTTGAGAAATATATATATAGATATACAAGTATAGGTACACATAAATATATAGATATACAAGTACAGGTACACATATGTATATAAATATACAAGTATAGGTACACATATGTATATAGATATAGATAGATATACAAGTATAGATACACATATGTATATAGATATACAAGTACAGGTATACATACAATGTATAAATATACAAGTACAGGTACACATATATATGTATATAGATAGATATACAAGTATAAATACACATATGTATATAGATATACAAGTACAGGTACACATACAATGTATATATGTATATAGATATACAAGTACAGGTACACATGTGTATATAGATACAAGTATATAGGTACGAGCTGTTGAAATCAGGTACTGTATATGGACACACATATGTGCCAGTATATAGGTACAGGTTTTGTACTAACCTCGTTTCCTGAATGAGTCGCTCCCTCTGCTCTTCTAGCTCCTTGCGCTCATACTTGACAATAACCGCTAGCAGCTGGTCTTCAAGGCCCTTGAGTGTCACCGTATAGTTAATAACCATTGACTTGCCAAAGTGTGCAGGGGTATACTTCGGGTTGGCCAGTTTTGTTGTAAGATATAGTCGGAAGTTAGGATCATAGTCTACTTCTTTGTCACCAAGCATGACAAACTCTCGCCCTTGTTGACCTGCATACAAAAATATTATACATCCCGTTGTTGTCGCACAGATAAAGGTATGGTTGTGACAAGAGACAGCAAGTGGGAACAGCAAAAGATAGCTAGTCAGACTCCATGCCCAATGTGGCTGCAGATCACCACAAACTATTCTTGTGCCAGCAGGTATCTAGTCAATGTTCTAGAATGTTATGTCAGTGTTCCGCCTGTTACAAACTTTCGGAAACACAAAGAGAATTATCAGCAATGGTAAACTCAAGTTGGAACTAAAGTTCCTGTAACATTTAAAATCAAGCTTTGTCATAGAGACAAAGCAACAAGTGTCAACATGTAGCATTGCTGAGAGAGTACATGAGCCAATGAGAGAGGACATGAGCAACTGAGAAAGTAAATAAGCTACTGAGAGAAGACATGAGTCACTGAGAAAGTAAATAAGCTACTGAGAGAGGACATGAGCCACTGAGAGAGGACATGAGCCACTGAGAGAGGACATGAGCCACTGAGAGAGAGAACATGAGCCACTGAGATAGTACACGAGCCACTGAGAGAGAACATGTGTCACGGAGAGAGGACATGCACCATGGAAAAGGACATGAGCCACTGAGAGAGAACATGAGCCACTGAGAGAGAGAACATGTACCATGAGGAAGGACATGCACCATGGGAAAGGACATGTACCGCAAAGAGAGTAGATGCAGAAAAAAACTCACCCTTGATGTTCTTCTCCAGAATATTGTCAATAACTGGGTCAATATACTCATCGACATCTTTGAAGAGGAATGGGAAGCCATATTTAATGGCCATTTCAAGTTGTTTCAAGAAGTCTGGTTCATTGAAATTGGATATGCGAAGGTTATTGGGTTCCTCCTTCTTACGAATCCAATTGATGGCCTGCTGCTGTGGGTCAATACATAGAGGGAACCTGCTTGCATTGGTCGTCAGAATACCATTTTGGACAGAGAGCTCATCTGGAGGTAACCCTTCAGATGTCCATCTATAAGAGAACATGGTGGGTCAAACTAATGCAACAGTCATGATTGAAGACTGAAGTAGACTTCAACAGTTCAAGGTTGAAGAAATATCAACAGGGACAACCATACTAAGTACTTGGAGAATGAGACATATAACTCTAGAATAGATGCTGTGGATCAACAGGAACAACCATACTAAGTACTTGTAGAATGAGACATATAACTCTAGAATAGATGCTGTGGATCAGCAGGGACAACCCTACCAAGTACTTGTAGAATGAGACATATAACTCTAGAATAGATGCTGTGGATCAGCGAGGACAACCATACTAAGTACTTGGAGAATGAGACATAATTATAACTCTATAATAGATGCTGTGGATCAACAGGGACAACCATACTAAGTACTTGGAGAATGAGACATATAACTCTAGAATAGATGCTGTGGATCAGCGAGGACAACCATACTAAGTACTTGGAGAATGAGACATAATTATAACTCTATAATAGATGCTGTGGATCAACAGGGACAACCACACTAAGTACTTGGAGAATGAGACATATAACTCTAGAATAGATGCTGTGGATCAGCAGGGACAACCATACTAAGTACTTGGAGAATGAGACATATAACTCTAGAATAGATGCTGTGGATCAGCAGGGACAACCATACTAAGTACTTGGAGAATGAGACATATAACTCTAGAATAGATGCTGTGGATTCTCACCTGCTTACTTCCACATCGTTTGTGAGCAAGTCCTCCAGTTTGTACGGATCACTGCATGGAATGTCTTTGTCCACTATGTTCTTAAGCCACTCAGTGTAGATGAGGCTATGGCGAAACTCCCAGGAGAAGGCTCCGACATAGCAGAGGAAGCCAGCCCCGATCAGACAGTCTCCAACCAGCTTTACCCTGTAGCCTCGCAGTTTCTGTAAGTCGAGCTGCCATCTGCAATACATCACAATTGGTAATTATTTCCCCTAAACACATATGGGATAGGTTTTGATCTATTGTAACAACTATCAATAAGATAGTTTAACACAAAGTTACTTGGCTGTTTGTAAAATACTTCAAAAATACATGTTAAGATGAAAGCCTCTATCCATGTGATAGGAATTGTGTTACACGTGAATAAAATCAACTCGAGGTAAGTAAAACTCTGAATTTCAGAGTTGAAAGCAGACAACTTACCTGTCTCGCTCAGAGCCTAGACCACTGATGAGTTTGTCGGCCGCAATTAACCGACGCTCCATAATCTCCGCCTCTTCCTGCAGCTGCTGCTTCTCTGTCATAGCCTGCTCATATTTCCTACTCAGTTCAGCGAGCTCGGCCTCTAATCGGTTTACCTCAGCAGTAATCTTCTCTAGATCTCGTTTAGCCTGATTAAAGATTCTCTCGAGTCTGCAAACAATGACATTCGCCGTGACAACAGATTAATGAATGTCCTTCTAATGTAAACAAACCACCTTATGATAAACAGTCATGCATGTCCATTATACACATACATTATACATGTACATTATACATATAGGTTATACATGTACACGATACATATACATTATACATGTACATTATACATGTACATTATAAATGTACTTGTATAATGTACACGCATAATGTACATTATACAAGTATATTATACATGTACATTATACATGTACTTGTATAATGGACATGTATAATGCACATGTATAATGTACATTATACATGTACATTATACATGTACATGTATAATGCCCATGTATAATGTAAATTGTACAATATACATTGTACATGTATATTATACATGTATAATGCAAATGTATAATGTACATTATACAAGTATATTATACATGTACATTATACATGTACATTGTATAATGTACATGTATAATGTACATGTATAATGTACATGTATAATCTACATTGTTCATTATACATTGTACATGTATAATGTACAGTAAACATGTACATTATTATGATTATACGCTGTCTATAGCTGATTACATGAACAAATCAGCAGCAATTACAGTCATACCTCGACACACGAGTGCCCCAACATACGAGACAATCGAGATACGAGTAGAATTTGGAGCAAATTTCTTCTTAAGATACGAGTAATTCTTGAGATACGAACATATGAGCTGATTCTCAATGACCACTTTATAGCCAAGCTTGCGGAAGGCCGCTTTCGAGCACAGCATCACTCGGTCTTTCTCCTCGAATCAGTTTTAAAAAGGTTTTTAAAAAGTTGGCTACAAAGTTATAGTGAACGCGAGGTAAAAAGCGCCAAACCAAAAACAGGAGATCAAAAAATTAAGACCACAAAATTAAAGTGAGTTTAGTAGACGATCAAAACTTAGTTTTAAATGCGTGTTTAGTAAGTTAGGTAAGTAGCTGAATGCGTGTTTAGTAAGTTAGGTAAGTAGCTAAATGCGTGTTTAGTAAGTTAGGTAAGTAGCTGAATGTGTGTTTAGTAAGTTAGGTAAGTAGCTAAATGCGTGTTTAGTAAGTTAGGTAAGTAGCTAAATGCGTGTTTAGTAAGTTAGGTAAGTAGCTAAATGCGTGTTTAGTAAGTTAGGTAAGTAGCTGAATGCGTGTTTAGTAAGTTAGGTAAGTAGCTAAATGCGTGTTTAGTAAGTTAGGTAAGTAGCTGAATGCGTGTTTAGTAAGTTAGGTAAGTAGCTAAATGCGTGTTTAGTAAGTTAGGTAAGTAGCTGAATGCGTGTTTAGTAAGTTAGGTAAGTAGCTAAATGCGTGTTTAGTAAGTTAGGTAAGTAGCTAAATGCGTGTTTAGTAAGTTAGGTAAGTAGCTGAATGCGTGTTTAGTAAGTTAGGTAAGTAGCTAAATGCGTGTTTAGTAAGTTAGGTAAGTAGCTAAATGCGTGTTTAGTAAGTTAGGTAAGTAGCTGAATGCGTGTTTAGTAAGTTAGGTAAGTAGCTGAATGCGTGTTTAGTAAGTTAGGTAAGTAGCTGAATGTGTGTTTAGTAAGTTAGGTAAGTAGCTAAATGCGTGTTTAGTAAGTTAGGTAAGTAGCTGAATGCATGTTTAGTAAGTTAGGTAAGTAGCTAAATGCGTGTTTAGTAAGTTAGGTAAGTAGCTAAATGCGTGTTTTCATTTCAAAATTCATTTAGGTTAAATTCAAGTTTTCTGTTACGTCGTGCCACAAAAGTTTAGTATACCAAACGTGTTGCTGTCAAGTTTCTCTGAGATGTTAGCCACCACATCAGTCTTGAAAGTAAAAAATTACAGTAGTGTACATAGTAATGTTACATTTTATTGCAGGTTTTAACAACTAAATAGGTATTTGTTACTTTTTTAGCGTAGGTACTGAATTACAACAATTAAAAACACATTTTTCCACGGCAATATCCTGTTTTATGTGTTTTTTTCATTGTATGGTAACGGATTAATTTGTATTTAGTTATTGTATATAAAAGATAGTGTTTTGAGACACGAGTAAATTGACATACGAGCTCAGTCTCAGAACGCATTAAGCTTGTATGTCGAGGTATGGCTGTATAGCATAATAATTATATAAACATCAACAGACCGAGCCACTTTCTCTCTCTTTGGTTTGATCTCTCTGGCAACTGAACAGTAGCCCATTACAGCTTCAACAAACTTTAGCAACCCTGCTCCAGCCCGACTGACTTTTTTCATTTCATCTAGGTCCAACTCTCCGTCTCTCAAAAATCCTGAAAAGAGGGCAAGAGATATGAGCACACATTCTAATAATCCAATGTTTTATATAGTCATACTAGAATAGCTTGTACTATGATGTTATAAAATTATGCTGAGATAAAATTCTCTATTATGAATGTACACTTCAGCAAAGACCTTAGTTTTAAGTAGTTAGAACGTGTTAAAATAACTCCATTGGAATAAGATACGGTGATACCATGACAAGTAAAATAAAGTAAGACCTGCCAGTCAGACAAAAGTGATATAATTTTATGTGTCAAATAGACTAATACAATCAACTGACACATGTCAAATAAGCTGAACTGGTAAAATGTCATATGTCAAACACATAAGGTGATAAGTGCCACATGTCAAATACATAAGGTGATAAATGTCACATGTGAAACACATAAGGTGATAAATGTCACATGTCAAAAACATAAGGTGATAAATGTCACATGTGAAACACATAAGGTGATAAATGTCACATGTCAAAAACATAAGTTGATAAATGTCACATGTGAAAAACATAAGGTGATAAATGTCACATGTCAAAAGCAAGGCGATAAATGTTATATGTCAAAAACATAAGGTGATGAATGTCACATGCTGAATACATGAAGATGATAAAATGAGGCATGTGAATTTTCATAAGATTAGCTAATAATTAGATGGAATAGATGGTCTGAACAAAACTACCATGAGAGTTCCTTTAAAATTTTGGCTTTAATCTACTTACAAGCCAGCCATAGTAGCCCCTAATAGATTGTATGTCAGACTAGTATTGCTTGTGATACTCTGATTAGTTAGTGTTTACATAACTTCCAACCAGCTTTACATATGAACGGCAAAAAAGCAGACAAATCTCAAATGCACTAGCAATACTATGTTATAATCTCTATAGAAGCTGCTATAGAAGAAAAGTCTACCTTTAACGGTTGTCACTTGCTTCTGCGTGATTCCATCAACATCCATCTCAGTGAGAGACCTGAGGAAGTTTGCCTCAGCCATCATACCTTTGGCAGATTTCCAACTCACTTCCTTTATGCCCCTCATCACCACGATACACTCACAAACTGTCTGCACAGGCTTTGGTGGTTTGGCAAATGAACGGATCTCTGTGACGTCTCCTTTATCCAAATCATCCAAGGCTAGTCTGGCAGCTTCCAGAGCTGGCAACGCTTCAGCCAGTGAATCCTCTGCGTCTTTCTGCATAAGTAAAAGTGACTTGTTTTTTTAGATGTCTTCCATACTCTGCATTAACATTTCAACTGAATAGTCATATGTGAGATTACATTTAGGTATAAAGGAACTGAACACTGCTATCAACAGAACGTCAGATAGTATACGCTGTTCATACTAGTGATGGTTGCAGCTTGTTACCTTCTCTATCTGAATAATCTTTGACTGCTCTTCTATCTCAGTTCCTTTAGCCACAGCCAACTCTTTCTTCTCAGTTGCAGTCTTAGAGCCCTCTGCAATCGTCTCCAGCATGGCCTCACAAGCTGCTGTTTTCTCTGTGACTGCAACCTTTTGCACTGCCAGCTTCTTGTTCAACTCATCCAGCTGAACCTGAGCCTCAGCTATTTTGGTCAAACCTCCATCCAGACGGTTGCACTGAACGACACAGATGGTTGCACTGAGCCACACAGATGGTTGCACTGAACGACACAGATAGTTGCACTGAGCCACACAGATGGTTGCACTAAACGACACAGATGGTTGCACTGAACTACACAGACGGTTGCACTGAACTACACAGGCAATTAGACTAAATGACACAGATAGTTGTACTGAATGATACAGATAGTTGCACTGAATGATACAGATAGTTGCACTGAATGACACAGACAGTTGTACTGAATGACACAAATAGTTGCACTGAACGACACAAATAGTTACATTGAAGGACACAGATAGTTGCACTGAATGACAAAGATATTTGCACTAAATGACACAGATAGTTGCACTGAATGACAAAGATAGTTGCACTGAATGATACAGGCAAATGCACTAGATGTTACACATAAAGAGATGCATTGGTAACTTTATTTGACTTACTGACAGGGAATATGAATACATGTTCGTACTAATACATAAAGAAGGTACAATTTCATACTGGCAGGTGCAAGTACCTGCCAGTATGAATTGTACCTGTATGCTATTATATCTTAACATATGAAATACACAATCACAATTCTTAGATTCACAGGTGTGCACTGAATACCTTTGCATTATGGTGAGAACAAAGCCTTAGTTTTGCACATATACTATTGCAGCAGTAGCATTAGACGATGGAAAGTTTTAATAGATAATAGGAAAACAGCAGTGTCTTCAGTAATTACAATTAATATTTTAACACAAATAACACACCTGGTTCTGAACATAATTATCTTTTTCCTTGAGCAGTTTAGTGTAGACGTTAATGAAGTCGAGGTAGTTTTTGGGAGTTACAAAGTTTGCCCTTCGCAGCTTCTGCAGGAAAACTTTGCTATAGTCTCCCACTGATTGGTGTACCTTGACAATGTGCGCTATGATGGCATCTCGATGCTCATCCGGTATCAGAGGATCCTGCGTGGAAAATAATTGATATAGAAAACTGAAAAAGAGTCATAATTCTGATAATACAGTAAAAAAGATTTGAAGCGCAAAGTGCTTCAAATCTATTCCACTATATTATCTGAATTATATCTTTAAATACATGTAAAGAAGTAAAGAAAGAAGATTGGAGAGTTCAGCTTATCAGCTGTGAGGATTGGAGAGTTCAGCCTATCAGCTGCAATAATTGGAGAGTTCAGCCTATCAGCTGTGAGGACAGGTGTATCAGTAGAAGACAAGCAAACGTAATTATGGCAGCTTCTATGAAGAAACCAACCTCCAATTACGGACATGGAACTTCCAAATAAAAACATTTAACAGCGACTGAGACTCAAGAATAGTTGTTGAATGCTGACTAACCGCTGGATGAGTCAGACAATGTCAGCTAGACAGTGTCAGCTAGACAGTGTCAGCTAGACAATGTCAGCTAGACAGTGTCAGCTAGACAATGTCAGCTAGACAGTGTCAGCTAGACAATGTCAGCTAGACAATGTCAGCTAGACAATGTCAGCTAGACAGTGTCAGCTAGACAATGTCAGCTAGACAATGTCAGCTAGACAATGTCAGCTAGACAATGTCAGCTAGACAATGTCAGCTAGACAGTTCTGCAGTCAGCCAGTGAGTATAACAAATAAAGATCTCAGGGTTAAAAGAGAAAATCATATGAATTGTAAAAGCGTTTAGACTCGGAAGAAAATTATGAAGTGAAAAAGAAGAGAACTATCTTACCCGGTTGGTCTAAAGAAAAGACAAGAGGTTATGAATTCTAACTGCACTGAATGCACCTGGTATGAGTGCCTTTGAAGTTACAACATACACCACAGAAAGCTCTTTAGGTTTCTGTATGTAGTACAGGCTACAATAAATGACTAACGGGAACACAGTAGGTTCTGTAATGATGATGATATAATACCACTATCACTCATTCCACGATGCGGTTAATCCGCAGGTTTGCATCATCCGCCAAATGAAAACTGCACAAATCCACAAGTCAAACAAATTTTGTTATTCGCAAATTTTCACTGAATGTTTCATACTTTTAAAAAATAGGCAAGGAAATACCGCGCGAGCCATTCCATTTTAAAAATGTTCCACACTTCAGTCGCTTCTATTTCACAAGCGAGCTGGTAAGTGAGACAGGAGTGCGCCGCTATGACCTCTGACGTAGAATTCCTTATATTTTTTAATAAAGCAGCCGCATTAATTTGCAACAAGCAAACGTCCGTTAAAATACAGTAACTCAACGATGCACGATATTCTAAATTCGTATCATCAACACAATGGAAACAGCATATAACAGATCTATAGATCTATATGACTATATGACTATACAGATCTATATATCTATATGACTATACAGATCTATAGATGCTTCAACTGTATAAATGTTAGAGCAATCTGTATAAACAGAGCAATCACGAGCCATACCTCGGGTGAGATGAATGTACTAGCGACAGCAAAAAGAGCCTGGTCTGGCCACGGGAAGAACCAGTCTATGCTCGCGTTATTCACCATGCCTGGGAAGTTCCTGCATCTAGTGCGGAGGGTGTCCCCGACTGGAGACATGGCCATGACTATGTGAAGATTGTTTGAGCATTTCGCGACAAAATATTGCCAGATGCTCTCTTTGGCCGGTGCAGAACCAGCCTTGGTAGCCTCGCTCCTCATCTAGAGCAAAGAGTTATACATAGACTAGAAATTCCACTGTCATACAGCCCACGACCAAAGTGATATTGGAAAAAAGAAAGGGTACTGATGGTTGAGAAATGCAATATTAGCAGTCAAATGGCACTGCGGTGCAATAGGATAACTGCAATGGTAGCTGTAATGTACTGGGTGTGGGTGTTATTATATACAACAAACAGCAATAATGAAAGAAAAAATTATATGTTTATATCTCTCCTCCTGCAATAGGAGAAATGCAATATTGGCCAATATTAGAAAATGCACTGATATTATTTGAATAACCAATATTATTAATATAATAGTAATAATATAAAACCAATACACAATTTTGTTTACATTTCAAAACGTCATAGCTAACAATATCAAGAAGTGATAATTATATAGATTTTTAGAAAATCTATTTAAAAAAGTGTTTGGTCATGACAAACAGCAATAATGAAAGGAAAAGATTATATGTTTATATCTCTCCCCTGCAATAGGAGAAATTCAATATTAGAAGTAAAATGCACTGATATTATTAGAATAACCAATATTATTAATATAGTAATACAGTAATAATAGAAAACCAATGAAAAATTTTGTTTACATTTCAAAATGTCATAGCTAACAATATCAAGAAGTATCAAGGAGAATATCCAAACTTATAATTAAATATCGTAATCTCATAAAAATTGTTAGAAAAAAATATCATCGTCATTTCCTTTACTTACACTGCGTTGGACATCAGTTAGAATACCAAAGTACTCAAATGTGTCTGAAATGTCAGTTAATTTGAAATCGGCAAAAATTAAACAATTTCAGTACTCCTACGTTAATTACCGAAACCTTCGGCAATTCGACAATGCTATAGACTGGTGAAAAGTGCACGTTATTTTTTTGTGAATTACGCACGACTTAATCGTTCTTTTCTTTGTCGCTCGGCATTTCAATTTCCGGTCTTAACTTTTATAAAAGTGAGGCTTACCAAGTTTTAATAACGATTTTCGTCCAAATAAATCTGTCTATTTGTGTATAATCCAATCAGATGGGTAAGTTTTAAGATAATAACGACGGTTTACAAAGACTTGGTAACATATTTAAATAGGTTTGTATGTGTTTTGTATCGTTATTATATTTTAACGACTCTACAAAACGATGGTTAAATTTGTTGATGAAATTTTGATACAAGGGTTCGTCTCATCGTTGATGAATAATTTTCGGGAGTTGTGTGCACATGTGCATTTATCATAAATCTCCCAACCAATCGCTTCGCTCTGTTTGGTCGTCGGATTAAATGTGTGTCTGACTCATCATCTTCTCTGATGGCACTTTTTTATCTCAAGTGTCCCAATCTGTTTAGATGATGCAACCCTTGATATAAAATCATTGGTATTAAAAATATAACACGCGGAGTGCTTTCGCTATCACCTATAAGTAACAACATCTGTTCAATTTTAACCAGTTTTAAGATTTCTTGACAGTAATGGGACAAAAAATCCTGTTGAATGTAAACTCGTAAAGCTAACACTTGCAAGCACTTCCTCACCTGTCCAACAATAGATTCTTTTTCATCGTCTGGGTAAAGAGCTGGCACCATGCCAGATGTAAGCATGTTGTTGATCAACTCCAAGAAACCTAAAGAATAACTTTTTATATTTTATGCTGGCTTTAAAAAACATAGACTACATTTTCTGAAAGGGAGTGAGAGAGAGAAAGAGGGAGAGAAAGAGAGAGGGAGAAAGAAAGAGAGAGACAGGTAGAGAGACAGGGAAGAGAGAAAGAGAGAAAGGGGGAGAAAAAGAAAGAGAGAGGGAGAGAAAGGAGAAGAGCGATAGAAAGAAGGAAAGGGGAAAAAGAGATGGAGAGAGAGAGATGGAGAGAGAAAGGGAGGAAGAGGGAGAGAAGGGGGAGAGAGAGAGAGGGAGAGAGATAGAGGGATAGGGAGAGAGAGATAGAGAGGGGAGAGAGAGAGCGGGGAGAGAGAGATAGGGTGAGAGAAGGAGTGGGAGAGAGAGGGGAGAGAGGGGGGGAGAGAGCGGGAGAGAGAGAGCGAAAGAGAGAGAGAGAGATAGCGGGAGAGAGAGGGGGGAGAGAGAGCGAAAGAGAGAGAGAGAGAGCGGGAGAGAGAGGGGAGAGAGAGGGGGGGGTAGAGAGAGGAGAGAGGGAGAGAGAGGGGGGGAGAGAGAGAGCGGAAGAGAGAGAGAGGGAGGAGAGAGAGAGAGAGGAGGAGAGAGAGATAGAGAGCGGGAGAGAGAGGGAGGAGAGAGAGCGGAAGAGAGAGAGAGAGGGGAGGAGAGAGAGAGAGGGGAGGAGAGAGAGAGAGATAGAGAGAGAGCGGAAGAGAGGGAGAGAGAGAGCAGAAGAGAGAGAGAGAGAGAGAGAGAGAGAGAGAGAGAGCGGGAGAAGAGAGAGAGAGAGGGAGGAGAGAGAGAGGGAGGGGAGAGAGAGAGAGAGAGGGAGAGAGAGAAGAATGATATAAGCATCATAGCAGTTTACTGAAGAAGCTGTTGCTACCAGAGAACATAGACCTAACTATCTATTTCTTATATGATACCAGCTCACTAGAAAACACAGGGAAGGAACCAAATCAACAGTAGTGAGCTGGACTACACTCACAGCACTACATGAAGTCATATATGCATAAATGGTAATATTTACTCATCACACCGATAGCCCTAATCTATGTACATGTAAGTATAATGGGTGATAGTGAAGGGACAAAATAAAGTGTGCATATTTTATGGCAGGCATGATACATTCTTTTCATAAACAAAAATCATAAATAGCTTCAGTCAGGGCCACATTCTAAAGTCCTTTTGTACAACAAAAAACTTACGCTGTTTGTCAAAAGTAGTGTATGGGTCTAACACAGAATAGCAATGTTACAGCACATATACAAGCAGAGGACGAAGTCTCACTGAAGATGTAGTACTGATGTGCTAAAAAAGGCAAAGTCAACACTATCTTTATAGTATAACCTCAACCATACAGCAGATGCTTGAAGTTCATACCTTTTGAGGCCGCTAATCTTCTGCAGGTATACATTGGTTTGTGTTCTTGCTGGCTTTTACCATTAGAAATGAAAGTATTTAGCTTGGAAAAGAGGCAATTTATAGAGGTTCCTGCCTTCATTTTATTCTTGTAGTCAAGACAGCCAGGCTATCACTCACCCTCTTCCGCTACGTGCTGGTCAGTAAACAGGAAGACAACCTTCTTGTTCTCGATACCGAGCTTGTTGTAGAGAATCTTAAGGTCATCTCTGAAGCTTGACTCATTGTACCCTCTGGAAAGAGTGATCTCAAACACCTCGGCGTCAGCAGTGAATGCTGCCAGTTTTGTCAACGACTGCAACACACGCATGTATTGTGTACCATTTAGCTCGCTGTGTAACAAGCTTTAATAGAGGAAGTGATCATGCTTTCCTAAGCTGCACGTAGGTAGTTTAGGTAAGAAGCGCTGCATAGAAAGATGCATACAAGGGGAAAAACTCACAGCCATCATCTTGCATTCAGTAGGGATTTGTTTGTTTGATAAGCAGAGAAACTTACCTGCTTGCCACTACCACCCACACCAGCCAGAGGAACTCACCTGCTTGCCACTGCCACCTACACCAACCATAGGAACTCACCTGCTTGCCACTGCCACCCACACCAACAAGCAATGCATGCCCTTGGTCCATCCGGATCACCCTGTGCACTCTAGTCAGATGCTCTAAAGCGTCATCAAAGAGAACGAGGTTCATCGGAGTGTTTCTGTCATTGTACTCACTCAATATCTAGGCAAGAAGAAAACATGCCATATGTATTTCTCTCATTTTATTCACTCAATATCTAGGCAGGAAGAAAACATGCCATAAGTGCATCAAGGAAACTTGTCTTCTCATAGCATTGAATAAACGTTCTCATATGACTTGTCTTCTCAATCCTACTAGTAAGAGGCGGGTGAGCTAAGTGCATGACCTTGAGTTGAACATCACTCCAAGGCAACACTAGCATACCTCAGTGAACAGAGCTTTGGCAGCATCATAGTCTTGAATATCTTCATAAAGCCTTGGCTCAGACTCTTCCAGGGCATTTCGGTAGTCACCAAATAAGACAGGCTCTTTCATTGCAAACTCACACTCTTTTGGATAGTTCTCATCCAGCAAAGCCTTGATCAGTCCCTGCGGAGTCAACAATAAAGAAAATGTAAAGCACAATCTATATACATGTATATATTTCTCAAAGTTGGCCATCGTTGTATATGTCCAGCTATAGCATTTGCAATCATGGATTAAAGAATTTGTATTGCAGAAGAGTTGATCTCGGAACCTGCCCTTTGCCATTCCGACGCTCTACTAAGTTAGCTGCACTAGCTTGATGAATCCGCAAGGACATAATTACTGAATATGTCACTATATTGGAGTAAATACTCTACCGCTTTAGGTCACGACGCAGGGCGATTGCTTAACATCACGAGAAGCTGGTAGCTACTATTAGTAAGCTTACTCAAATTAGCCACTGGCAATGTGCCAGGCTAATAGCAAGTGGCAGGCAACTCTCATTACTTCTCATTGTTTATAAGCTGATTTTTAATACTCAGGCAACGCTGGGTAGCACAGCTAGTAGACATACATGGTAATTGGAGCATCCTTTCCAGCAGAGCTAGGAACTAGCAAAAAGAAGCCTGCTGCTCTACCTGAATGTGCTGCTTGTCAGCAACGCTGATGAGTCGATCACAGATAACTCTCATCACTTCGTTGTACCAGAGTCGCACGAGTTGATCAGGTTTAGAAAACCTACTAGGAGTGCTCAGACAGAGGCCATTGTATATGCGGCTCAAATCTCTCAGGTTGAAGATGTAGTGGAACTTGCTGGGGGTGGGCGGCATATCCCTGACAATCTGCTTGTACAACTCCATGGTCATTCGGGTGATGAGGGTTGTCATGTCTACAAATAATCTTATTTTAAGAAACAACAAAAGACTTAGTTTGGGTTTCCCGAGCAGCTTTATAGAAACTATGGATGTATAATTAGAACATTGAGTACACTATCAGGCTTGGAGTGTAAATCTAATTGCGATCATAGGCAGTGTTATGTACAGCACCTTATTTCAGGCTATCTCATACTTCTCAAGAAGCAGCTTCTCTGACAGCAACTAACCTTGTAGCGCTTTCTCAAAGGGTTGCAAATGTCCTTTAAGAATGGAGGTGTAGATCAGGAAGAGTGACTCTTCTGAAGGGAATGTCATGTTAAAAACTGAGAAGAGGGACACAAATCTCGGGTCCGTATCATTTCTTCCTCCACCAGCTCGACCCATGGCAGCCAGGTAGCCGATGTCTTTAAGGTTCTTCCAGTTAAGGTCCTTGCCTCTGTCGTAGATGCCTCCCCTTTCTAGCAAAAGCTTGAGAAGAGCGATTGGTTGCTGTGTGCCGTAAGTGTCTACTTGCGGCATGTTCATGTCATCAACGAAGATGAGCAGACGCTTCCCCGGTGGTGGTCCGTATGTGTCCTTAGTTCGCTTCTCTACATTTGCCTCTAAATTACGCTGTACATCCATGGAAGTGGTTCTTGAAGAAAAGTTGACAAGCAACAACAGGTAGGCTTCTTTGTCTAGACCTAAAGTAACAGAATACAGAATATAGTCATTACACACTCGCAGTTATTGGTCTAAAGAATTGATTGCATCAGGGACATCAGCGTGCTGGGTCCTACGCACAGTCACACCTCCTGATGACCAATCTCTTAACATTTTGGTATACACAGCTTTATATAGGCCATTTTTAAAAGCTACTATGCTAAGTACGACTGACCTCTGAGGAAGTTCTGAGTCGTAGCTGATTTGCTAGTTCCTGTTTCACCAACAAGAAGAGCGGGTCTCTTAATGCGCACTTGATTTTCAACCAACCAGGTTGTTCTGACTGTGTCGACTGTAGGCACAAGTATCTCTGGAAACTTTCTATCCGGATCATGAATGTAGGCAGTCACCTTGTCTTTCCACGCAACCCACTCCAAGGTCTCAGTGTCCCAGAAGTACTCATACAGTGATGAATTACTAGGCATCTCACCTGTAGGCAATGTTTGGCTTACAAGAAACTAACCATGTAGAAATGAAAACTCTTGGCAGCAATAAAAGAAGCCTTTGTACCAGAAATGGTTGTACAAGATAGTGCCTGGTACTCTTCTAGTGTTCTATATACTAAGAAAAACTTAGCAGAACAGCGTGTAAGTTGTTTCAAGGCGGAATGGCAGGAAAACAAGCGATTATGTTGTCTCAGGATAGCGTAACGAATATCCATAAAACTAAAAGGAAAGCAATGCGATTGCATGCACCCACCTGGTCCTGCCCTCTTGCCTTCAATCTGGGTCAAGCCTGACATGTTACGAATGTAGTTATCAAACTTGACACGACCATCCTCAAGGAGGGCTGCCCCTGTCGACCAGTAGAGGCACTGGAGGAAAAGCGCATGTAGGTGCTCAAACTCTGCCTGCTCTTTGACCAGAAGGGCATTCAGCATGTTCGCCAGTTGTGTCACCTGCATAAATTCATAATAAACTCAGTTTTATCAAAATAGTAAGATTCTAACTAATAGAAAACCTCTTCAACAGTCACCTGTGACAAAAACAAGAGTAGTTGTCCTCCTACTTCTTGAGCAGTGTGTATGTACTCACAAGATTCAAGTTAGTCAGAGGTGTTATGGTCTTCATCTTCTCTCCCTGTTTGCCATCTACGAAGCCCTCTATGATCATGTCTATGCAAATAGGCACATACTTTTCATACAGCTGTCCTAACCACTCTTTCTCCTGCTTGCTGTTTCTCCCATTCAACCATTTCTTCCAAAATGGCTCATAGCCTAAATTTTTAGGGTCCACATAAACCATGCCACATCGGGAGACAGTAGCGGGCGAGGCATATTGTAAGTCAAACACCTACAGAACATGTAAGGATTGATGAGAAGCATCAAAGCTGTGCATATTAGTGCATATATGTAGTTGTATAATGTGTAGTTGTGTAATGTGTAGTTATATAATGTGTAGTTATCTAATGCGTAGTTATATAATGCGTAGTTATATAATGCGTAGTTATATAATGCGTAGTTATATAATGCGTAGTTATATAATGTGCAGTTATATAATGCGTAGTTATCTAATGTGCAGTTATATAATGCGTAGTTATCTAATGCGTAGTTATATAATGCGTAGTTATATAATGTGCAGTTATATAATGCGTAGTTATATAATGTGCAGTTATATAATGCGTAGTTATCTAATGCGTAGTTATATAATGCATAGTTAGATAAAGCGTAGTTATATAATGCGTAGTTATATAATGATAATATAATTATCTATGCAGACGTTACATATGTTTGTAACAGCAAAGCAGCAGACACTTGAGAAAAATTGATTACCTCAAACAACAGAGCACAATGCTTCTGCAGACGAATTCTCTCTCCATTGGCTAGCGTTAGCAAACGATTGTCATCCATAACAGAATTCATGTTCTCCACCCATAACGCATCAACATCTCCATCAAATACGATGTACTTTCTTTCATTCTTATCTGTCGGCTTGTTGATCTCACGGAAAATGTTAGACAGCAGACCATCTGTCCAGTCACGAGTGGCAGGATCCAAAATACCTAAAACAAGCCACTTCTTTTAAGCTACTAGGGAAGCCCATGAATGAGCCTTGCGTTACTACAGGCCAATATATGTTCATATCAAGCATACTGTATCAAGGTGACTACAGGTCAATGTATGCTCATACCGAGCATACTGTATCAAGGTGACTACAGGCCAATGTGTGTTCATACCGAGCATACTGTATCAAGGTGACTACAGGCCAATGTATGTTCACATCGAGCATACTGTACAAGGTGACTACAGGCCAATGTATGTTCATACCGAGCATACTGTATCAAGGTGACTACAGGCCAATGTGTGTTCACATCGAGCATACTGTACAAGGTGACTACAGGCCAATGTATGTTCATACCGAGCATACTGTATCAAGGTGACTACAGGTCAATGTGTGTTCATACCGAGCATACTGTATCAAGTTGACTATAGGTCAATGTATGTTCATATCAAGCATATTGTATCAAGGTAACTACAGGTCAGTGTATGTTCACACCGAGCATACTGTATCAAGCTGATACAAAAAAATTATGTACCATAAAGCTCAATGACGCTCCTATCTTTTGGATTGATAGTGAAAAGCTTTGTCTGGCAGCCGAGTTTAGTCTGAGACTGAGCGAGGGTGTTGATGACTACGGATTTGCCTCCTCCTGTAGGTCCGACTATCATAGTCGTGTGGCGCGTCATCATTGTCTCATAGAGCTGAACCACTTTGTCCACCTGTAAATAAATGCAATCATTTACCAATTCTTGAACAGATATGTGTTGCTCGATGAGCTGAGTTGCGCAGGAAACACATCAGGATCTATTATAATATCTGCTATAAATGACTTCTAAACATAAGCTACAAGCAAAACGATGAAGCAAACCTGATCAGGCAACTCCAAATATCCATTGTCTCTGAGCACTCCTTCAACAGCGTCATTAAAGTCAGGATAACGAACTCTGGGACAGTCGAGTCCTGGGAAAAGATCTTGGATGAGGCCGAGGAAGAGTGGCACATCCTCAAATACAAATTTGGGAAGGTTCATGTCTCTCAGGGCACGCATAAGCACGACATCCTCCGACAGGTCAGGTGAACCTACATTGTAGAGGTAGCTGATGTTCATCAGATCTGCACTGCTTGGTCACATGAGTGATCATGTGACACTCGGCGACTACCTGCACAAGTTCAGCTAGATGAGAAAGGTATTGAGCATAAGGTCATAACAACTACTTGCCTCTCTTCAGCTCGCCAGCCATAACAAGAACAGATTTGAGGGCTCTGAGGCCAAAGTCGTAGTGGTATTGCTTAGAGAGCTGTTCCTTGGCAAGCTTGTAGAGTACCGTCATCTTTTTAGCCAGCACCTGCATTGCATGCCAACATATTGCGATAACATACAGACATCAAGGCTTCCCTACTATAGGAACATAAATTAAGCTTTTCTTCTGTAGCATCTTTCAATTCCTCTTCATTTTTACAAAAACTGGGATAAGTGAAAACCAACTGGCAGAAACAGTGTGCAGACTGTGTCTACTGGTAGGCGGAGTTTAGCTCATTTCTGTTTGTTTCCTCAAGTTTGAGAGAAAAACTTTATGAAAGTGACGCTCCTCAGAAAGTGAAGTCTCAGACATAAAAAATACAAATATAAACCTGAAAACTTTCTTCTGCAAACTTCACACACACCATGCAAACCTTCCTTACCAACTGGTAGAAAAGTTGTGAGATGGGCATGGCCGACAATGTACCACGCTGATTGTTAAAGCTATGTTCACACAAAATATGCACCATACTGTAGCGCAACAAACTGAAAGAGAAGAGAAATGCGCACCTTAGCCAAAAGGAATCCTTCAGAGAACAACATAATCTCACAGATCTGCTGAAGGTCAGGGACAATTACGACGACAGGTCTAAATAGAGCCTTCACTGATTCAGGCAGCTCTGTACGACCAGCATAGCCTGGGTTCATTGTGATAAATATACCCATACGACCATCAATGGCTATCTCTTGGCCTTCAAACTATAAATACAGATCAAAATGTTTTGACAACACACATTACAGAAGTCTTTGTAAATTACATACTTAAACATTACATGCATTTAAACATTGTATGATAGTTCTGGCAACTTGCAAGACAGGCAAGTGCCCTGTATAGCGCGTATCACTGGCAGCAGGTCATCCCAGTAATGAATCAAATGGTAGCAAAGCTAAGACAATGGTCGAAAGCTATAAAACATGTGACTGGCAACTTACATGGAATCTGGTGAGTTGCATTATGAGAGCCTGTCTAATGGTGCTGAGCTGGGTTGAGATGACAGAAAGGACACTCACGTCTATCCTGTTGAATTCGTCAAAACAGCCCCAGGCACCACACTGGCAGAGACCAGAGAAAATCTTTCCTACTGCCTACAAGTAGATATATATATTCGCTGTACCACTTTTTTATGCCGTTACCTGTATTTACGTTAGCCCATCCAAAATCTATCTCCACTTCATTGGTCTTCACAAAAAAGAAAAGCTCAAAAAACCGGATGAAGAATTCATATTGGTGACATAATCTAAAGTTATCAAAATTAGACACAAAACAAACAATAATTAAAGAAGCAGATGTGTAAAATGAGCATTCCAATATATTTTGTGTAGTCTCAGCTGTACCTTGTAGTCCATCCCTTCTCCGCAGTTAGTGACAACACAAAGCAATCCAAGAGCCTTCGCCAGATCTTTTGTAGTCTCAGTTTTGCCAGTACCGGCAGGGCCAGCAGGTGCCCCTCCTAACTGCATACTCAAGGCTTGAGTGAGTGTCAGATAAATTCTGTCAGTGAGTGGGGTAATGACGAGGCGGCCATTGAGGCCCATATATTCGTAGCCATAGCCGAATGTGCCCGTGCACTGCTTTACCATCAGTTCATCTGGCTCCTTCTCCCAGTAGAACCGCAATTGGCTCTCCCACTCAAACTCTCTCTCATTCAGGATACTGGTAGGAAGTAGAGTAAAGGCTGCAGTTAGCCACAATTATCATACAAGACTATCGGACACTCAGGGAACCAACCATTCATCTTGTCAGTTACTCGGATGCCCATCCACCTTTCTGTTTCAAATACTCCACAGTTACCAATAAAGATTTAGCTGACAAACTCACTGCTGCGCATCATCACTAGGTTTATACAGTCCTAAGGAGATTGGCAAACTAAGAGTGAGTGATACTAAAATTAAAGCAAGAATTAAGATGGGTAAACTCAGTGAAATGAAACTGTGAAGTTAAAATCTACCTGTCTCGAACAAATGAATCGATGATATCCCTTGCATGTACGTCTATGATGAGAACAGAGTTGAACTTAGATCTGTCATTCTTGCTCAAAGGAGATCTGACCTCAACCACAAGATCATCAATTTGCTTGTGCAGCTTCTTGGCATAGTCCTGTTATAGAGCAACAGCTAGTATTTGACTCACCGATTCATAAAGTTAAATTCATGGTGAACTTGAGTAGTAGAAGGTCCTGCTAGTAAAATGAGTGAATAATCTAATTACAATGCTCAATAACGCTCAGTTCAATGTTAAATCTGAAGATTATCTACAATACGCTCACCTTCATGGCAGTTTTTCCACCCTTCTTAGCCTTCTGGAACACATCCTCTACTTCCCATGTCCACCAGATTTGATTGCCAGCAAGAGCAACCATTCCCTGATAGAGTTTTATCCACTCCACCCTGTAAGCGAGGCGCAATGAGTTAGTATGGCTTACAGGTTGTAAGTAAATTTCAGAAACAAATTGAGGTGAATTGCAAATTAAAGAATGAGTTATCGGTCACACCTGGTTTTATTGTTAGCACCGTAGTAGAAAATAGCCTCCTTAGTTATGAGGCGATTCGTGCGCCTCATCTCATTCAACACTTCTGTCATCCAATCTTCAACTCTGCCCTCTGCAGCCACAGTTGTTCTGTACTCCATCTCTTCCTTCTCAGCGGATATCATGCCTAAAGCGGTCACCTCGTTGTTCGTCTGGTTTTTGGAGAACTTGAGAGCAGCAATATTGTCAAACATCTACAAGTTAGTATTCTCGCTTAGTAAAACATTCAACAGAGAATCTAATGCCTGGAAGGCTGGAGCTAGGTTAATAGCTACTGCTAGTGCCAGAAGTAGCTATGAAGCCTAAAGTGTCATACAGCAGGTTTCTTGGAAAGATATATAAAACAGTGAAGATACTGAATTACTATTTTTATGTAGATACATCAATAATCATCCTACCATGTAGATACATCCTATCTCATACTGAGATAGATACATAAAAGTATATAGAAATGAGCTTTTAATTATCAGATTGAATCTGCTAGCTGTTTTTTGATGACAAGGATCTAGATAATGACAAGAATCTAGATATTGACAAGGATCTAGATAGTGACAGGGATCTAGATAATGACAAAGATCTAGATAATGACAAGGATCTAGATAATGACAAAGATCTAGATAATGACAAGGATCTAGATAATGACAAGGATCTAGTTAATGACAAGTACATTTATGTATTTAGATAATGACAAAGATCTAGATAATGACAAGGATCTAGATAATGACAAGGATCTAGATAATGACAAAGATCTAGATAATGACAAGGATCTAGTTAATGACAAGTACATTTATGTATTTAGATAATGACAAAGATCTAGATAATGACAAGGATCTAGATAATGACAAGGATCTAGATAATGACAAGTACATTTATGTATTTAGATAATAACAAGAATCTAGATAATGACAAAGATCTAGATAAAGACAAGGATTTAGATAATAACAAGTACATTTATGTATTTAGATAATAACAAGAATCTAGATAATGACAAAGATCTAGATAAAGACAAGGATTTAGATAATGACAAGTACATTTATGTATTTAGATAATAACAAGAATCTAGATAATGATAAAGATCTAGATAAAGACAAGTATTTAGATAATGACAAGGATCTAGATAATGACAAAGATCTAGATAAAGACAAGTATCTAGATAATGACAAGTCTGTAGGTAATGACAAATCTGTAAGTAATGACAAGGATCTTAATAAGAAGTAAAAATCTTGAGATTTTCAAAGATCTGCCAGAACCGTTAGATTGTAGGTATTAAACTTACCTCTACTTTCTGTATAAGATGGGTCAGGTTCAAGCAATGTGTCATCTTTCCACCAAAAGACTCTAACCTATTTAATCGTGTTACTTATTGATTAGATACGATTAACACACACCATACCTTGATCATATGTTCCTGGACACACTCAGGATCACTGCTACCCAGAATGCTCAGCAGCTCATCATCAGAAATGAAGAAGAACCGTGGGAATGCATTTCGTTTTGAGTCAAGATAGTCGTTCAGTGATTTCTGGCACTTTTCTAAGCCCTCACTGATCATCTCCAGGTCCATGAGGCGGTTGTTAGCGTGACATGCTAAAAACCCACAAACATTTCCCTAAGGTTATGGAGTCTTTTAGGCAGGGTTTCTGAATATCCATCTCTACATAAATTTAATTCCTAATAAACATTTTGAGACTATTGCACAATCATAAAACATACCGATCTTTATATTGGGCTGCTTGAATGTTTCATTCATGATTCCCCTGAAAGTCTTGTCTATCTGATCAAACTTTTTAGCCTCCTCTGGCAGCTGAGAGCGAATATCTCCACCAATGAATATCCCCTCGAGATACATCCACTTTCGCTGTACCAGCATCCAAACCTGCAAGAGAGCCACTCAACACTCTCAATGTATTGAGTAAACTAACAAGACATCCACATGTTATTAGGAATGACACAAACACTAATCAAGTGTTGAGGCGAGAGCATACCACGACTTTATAACACAAGTTCCAGACAAGAATCACTGACAACAACATTAAACTATTTAGTAACAACAAACCGTGAACAAAAAGTTGCAAAAAAAGAATAAACAGCATACTTGGATATTCTAACAGATTTTATGGACTAGTTGGGCATAGATACAATCAAACCAATCCTAATAAGCAACAATTACCATCTGGTTTTTGAGCACACAATGGCAGGGGGAGTGTAATAAATATTAATGTTCTATTATAGTCATGAGGCATACTGAGACACTGACCATGAAATGTCACATATCTAAAGTGACATTGCTATACAGAGTTGAAGTAATTGCAAGGCGTCACAGAGGAAATCTCCAGTGATAAAGCTATTTAAGTTACACAGATGATAGCAAGAGATCGTGGCTAAAGATAATATAAAAAATAGATTAAGGCGCTTACAAGAGCACCGCCCAAGCCTCTGGGTAGAACATCCAGAATAATTTTTTAAAGAGAATTACAGAGAGGAAAGCTTATAAGATACTTAATCAGCATGAGGAGAAGCTGCGACAGTCAACCCTATCTCACTGTATACTTACATCCAAGACTTCACTGATTAGAGACAGGCTCTTCTCCCAATTTTGTACAGCATTCATGAATGGACCGATGAAACGAGATGCTGACATTGACTGCAAATTCATAGCGTTGTCATCTAACATTTGGAGTATTTCATCGACAGCACCAAGAATATACCCTCGATCTGATGTACCCTTCATGTACTTGACTACGTTGAACTTCATCGACTGCCATGTCTCTTCAACTTCCTTCACTCCCTGATACGATGACAATTAACAAGTTAACATAACAGGTCAAATTAACAACTTAGCAGGACATCAGCGGGAACCAATGAGTTTATCAATGCTAACCAAACTGGTTTCCTACAGACCAAGTGGCAATAGTAGTAGTGTTATTATTAGTAGTAGTAGGAATAGTAGGGTTACTGGCAATGGTAGTAATCGCAACACAAGTAGTGTTACTCGTAGTAGTATTGTTATGAACAGTGTAACTATCAAATGTACTAGTAGCAATAATAGTTTTATCGCTGGTAATAGTAGCAGAATTGTCAATACTGTAGCAGAAATAGTCTGCAGAGCTTATAGATAGAGATTGCTAAAATGTAAGGTCACAGAAAAGATATGAATCGCAATTAGTCATCGGCTGTCGGTATGTGGTAACTTGATCACACAAGATTAGGAATGTCGCTTAATGAAAGCCCCTCAACGACATATGTATATCAGTGTAGCCCACTACAGCTAATAACCTGAGCCATCCTACCAGCAAGTGCACGGCAAATGTTACAAATAAACAGGTTTCCTGCAAAGAACAGACCTTCTCAATGCTCAACTCCTTGGTGGCAGCCGTCACAATCTCACCGATGGCCTCGCTGTATCGGTGGAGCTCCATAGCAAATATGTTAGAGAGGGTGAAGGTGTCTGGGTTCATCTCAAATGATTGACCAGTTTTTTTCATCAGTTCATTCCAGTGTCTTGTCCTGAGAGCCTCATGTTTGAGGTCCATAAACAAGGGCAGAGAGTCGCGAAACTCCTTCATCATCTCATCGAGCATGCGTGCCACGGGCATATTTTTCACATCACGAGGAAGTCGCCTCAAGTTCTTCATGAAGGCTTCTATACCGTCTGATAAAACGTTGACATTGAGATTGGCCCAAAGGGTTTCAGCCCATTGCTCTCGAGCTTTCTACATAAACATATTCAACATGTTAACCCAAGTATGCGAAAGGTACCTCAAGCTGATCTGGTACCACTTTTAAATAAGTTGAAATTTTGACATTTGGTTTTCCACAAATGATGACAGAGACAACCCAAACACAGAGAGCAATGGTTGATCTGTTGAGGATGTTGAAGGCTGAAATAATAAGAAAAGGGATTTACACTAAAGTGAATCTGACGCAATGTAGCCTACAATCCACTGTGAGCTCATGAACTGTTTGATGCTCCCCAAACCTCTCTCACAGCGGACTAATTCCAAGATTACCTTTTGCTCGTCATAGATTTGGTAGATCTGCTCTAAAGCCTTCATCTCTTTCTGGGCTGACAGAAGCTCTGGATACTGAGTGATAGGCAGGTCAAAGAGTTTCTCTGCGTTGGCAAGTTCTCTCTGCTCAGCTTCGTACTTGCCGAGTTCCTCCCTGTACTGTTTCATTAGCTCCATGCCTGCAGGCAGCAATGTTGTATGAGGTACAGCTAACATGCTCTACATAAAACTAGCATGCTCTACATAGAACTAGCATGCTATACACAGAGCTAGCATGCTTTACATAGAGCTAGCATGCTCTACATAGAACTAGGATGCTCTACATAGAACTAGGATGCTCTACATAGAACTAGCATGCTCTACATAGAGCTAGCATGCTTTACATAGAGCTAGCATGCTCTACATAGAACTAGAATGCTCTACAGAGAGCTAACATGCTTCACATATAGCTAAGATACTCTACATAGAGCTAACATGCTCTCCATAGAGCTAACATGCTCTACATAGAGCTAACATACTCCACATAAAGCTAACATGTTCTAATGTTATCCATGATCAGTTGTAAACTACCGCATACAGAGAGCCGAATATGCAATCAAAATGGTTGAGCCAAAATACAATTACTTTATCCAGGTAAAATAATTTTAACCTCTTAAAGAGGATAAAATTGCATGTTATAACTTGACTTACTCTAGCAAAGAAACAGACAATACATACCTTTATCCAAGTCCCTTCCAATAGCTCCCGGTCCATACATCTTAAACTTGTCCTGAAACTGCTGAACCTGCGAGCCAAAGTCTCCAATCTGTACAGTTGTGATCTCTGTGAACTTCTTCTTTACAACAACCAGACTGGCATCGACGTTCTTGCTCTCTAGCACAAGGTCTTCCCACTTAGACCATATAGTTTCAACCAGTAGCCTCTCTTCCTCCGTCACCTGCAACAGGTTGATGTTACACCTAACGGCCATAATTCCGTAGAAAACTACTGTAGCCAAATTTATATATGTGTAACAAGTCCTTAGGCTATACAAAGAATACAAAATGACGGAGTATACGTCATGCTCGCTGCCAATAGAGTCTTACATCTAACTAAACCGAAAATATGCCGAGGAGATTTTTGCATACACCGCAGGTAAGACTAGTGTTTCAAGTCAGAGTGGCTAAGTAAAAGTGTAAAAATTTGAGCTCGTGGTGATGCATTGGTCAATCTTAGTTTTTTCCCATTTATAACCCAAAGCGACTGACTAGAAGAAATGGGAATAACTTGCCGGCAAGTTGTATGTATGGAGGACTCTGTATCTCTCCTTCATATCCCTGATTCTTGTCTCCACATCCAAAGAGCTTGTCTTGATGTCAGAAATTGTGCCGAGTACAAACTTGAGATCTTCCAAAGTGGTTGGAACTCTGGTCAGATCCTCAGCTCTTTTCTGCAACAAAAACATAAACAAGCCTTTGTGAAGCCCACCCAAGTTGAATCCTACAAAACACATGCCTTGGCAGCGGGTACTCTGCTTGTCACAGACCTACAGTCATGGACGTGTGGGTAAGAGCTGTTGCCCCTACAAAAGTAGGTTATTATCTTTCCTAAAGATCTTAACAAATAACATTATTTGCTACATTTATCAAGTTGTGTTACCTTGTAGGATCTGCCTCAGTCTGTCGATGAGGAGATCACCGCTGTTTAATTTATAATGCATCTGGTTCGGCGCAATAGGGACTACATTATGCATTCAGTGATGTAGTACTACATAATGCACTCAGTGCAATAAGGACTACATAATGCACTCAGTGCAATAAGGACTACACAATGCTCTCAGTGCAATAAGGACTACATAATGCTCTCAGTGCAATAAGGACTACATAATGCACTCAGTGCAATAAGGACTACATAATGCACTCAGTGCAATAAGGACTACACAATGCTCTCAGTGCAATAAGGACTACACAATGCTCTCAGTGCAATAAGGACTACACAATGCTCTCTGTGCAATAAGGACTACATATTGCTCTCAGTGCAATAAGGATTACATAATGCTCTCAGTGCAATAAGGATTACATAATGCACTCAGTGCAATAATCCACTAAATTGTTATATGATATGGCAGTAGTAATGGTAATGTAGTCTATGTTTACTTCAGCAGTTCAAAATTAGCACCCCTCCAAGCTTCCTCCTAGTACAGCAAAATTTCATTTTTATCTGATCACATGACTATTTCAGTTAACGAAAGCTAGGAATTACCTCTGATCGTGATAAAACAAATCCTGCTATATGTGGATAAATTGTGATGCACAAGATAACTTCTCTCACGAAACTTTTCCCATGGTAAACATTATGCAGGTACGTATTTGGTCATTGTAACGTTTCCTACTGTTGCCCTGCATACAGAAATATTACCAATGCTCTGCTTTTAAGTGAGTCATTCTTTCCTTTGAAAGTAGAAGTTAGTCTCTAATCAATAAATGTACATAATACTACATATACAGTTTACTCCTGCCATATCTAAGGTTACAATCAAGATGCTAAGTAAATTTTAATTTGATAAGTAATGATTTACGCTTGTTCCTACCTAGTAGGGAGATTCTTACCTCAATTCCATCCCTGAGAGAGTAAAGGCTAGTGGAAGCAGAGGTGTGCAGTAGTTTGCCATAGATGTTCACCCACTGGGTGACGTGTTGGTGCACAGAGTGCTGCAATGAATTCATGTGCAGAGTTATGCACTCCTGCTCCTTGATAACTGGCATCTTCTCAATCTCTTCTGTAATCTTTTGGTAGAACTGAAATCTGTCGTCAAAATTGACAATCGAAGGATCTTTGCTGAACCACTTTTCCGCTTTCACTTGCTAAAAGAGTACAAGGAATTCATTGAATGTGTTCAGCTCAGCGCTTCTGACATTGCATAGAATCGTGGCAACAGTATATATTGTGGGATGAGGCCTGTAACAGCTACCTTATCAGAGATCCAAATCTGTCTGAACTTCTTCCAGCGCTGGAGGTACTTGGTGAGGCTGGTCAGAGTGTTCTTCACATTTGTCTGGATGTGCTGAACAAGGTCGATGAGCTGAGGGTCGACAGAGATGTCTGTGAAGAAACTGAAGACATATGGTTCATCCTCTCCATCGACTTTCTGGGGTGGACACTCGATGCAAGTGCCATGCATCCAACGAGGGAAAACTTTGGTCCTGTTAATGAAGTTTCAACCACCATATGTACACCTAATTGCAGCCCTGAGTGTTTAATACGTACGCTAAATAATTACATACACATTCAGTTGAATACAACTGCAAATGTACGCATCTAGTTATATAAATACTGTTGCACTTGTGTGGTAATACACACTCAATACTCTATAGATACTGTTGCACGTGTGGTAATACACACTCAACACTCTATAGATACTGTTGCATTTGTGTGATAATACACACTCAACGCTCTATAGATACTGTTGCATTTGTGTGGTAATACACACTCAACACTCTATAAATACTGTTGCACTTGTGTGGTAATACACACTCAACACTCTATAGATACTGTTGCACTTGTGTGGTAATACACACTCAACACTCTATAGATACTGTTGCACTTGTGTGGTAATACACACTCAACACTCTATAGATACTGTTGCACTTGTGTGGTAATACACACTCAACACTCTATAGATACTGTTGCACTTGTGTGGTAATATACACTCAACAGTTTAAGACCGTTTGATGGTGCAGACACTTCTGTATAGTTCAAGTGTCCAAATAGTTAACAAAGAAAGGGTCTAGAGATGAAGAAATTTAGTGCAGGTGCCCCCCAAATACAGTCACATAAGTCTATGCCAATACTGTTTTTATGAGATTTTCTATGAAATCAGCGCAATGAGGAACGGTAAAATACAGTATGCTATTTTTTGTTACACCTAAAAAAAGCCGATAAATAAGGACATGTAGCTATACAATTTTGACGCTAGCAGTTAGTTAGCTAGCTAATGAAACAGTTACGTTGGCCGTCACTCAGAGCTTACCCTTCCACACAGTCCCTAACACTCTGCAGAGTCATCTTGTAGACCTCATTAGCAGCAGGATGAAGAACAACATCGGGAGCTGCCAGAAGTGTGTCGATCTGGAAGAGGGGTCTGTTGCCAACAAGAATACCGTTGAAGTGCTTGAGGTTGCGCAAGATCATCTGTAGCAGCCAAAGTGAGTGTTAATGACAGCATATGCTGACGTTGAGGAGATAAGAGTGAAGATTTTGTCTTAAAAAAGAAAAAAACTGTCATATCCGCATGTTCAATGTTTTACGAGATTATTTTGAAGTATCGTCTATAGGAGTGACTGACAAGAGAAAAAGGTTGACATATTGTGTATGGAAGTAGCTGACAAGAGAAGGTTGACATATCGTATATGGGAGTGGCTGACAAGAAGAGAAGGTTGATATATCGTATATAGGAGTGGCTGACAAGAGGAGAAGGTTGACATATCGTGTATAGAAGTGGCTGACAGAAGGAGAAAGCCTGCACATTGTTTGTAAGATTAGAGAAACAGTCTTCATACCGTTGTAATAGATTGGTAAATCTTGCGCTCCCAGTGAGCATAATACTGCTGTAGCTTAGGGTTTTTGCCGCTGTTGGAGAGGGTCACTAGACCTTCCATTTTCACCAAAAGAGGCCCTATAGCTTTATACCTCAGGGCTAAGCTATCAAACTCCTTTGTACGCTCACGTTCCACATGCTCAAACAACTCCTATAAATGAGAAAATATATTATTGCATTTTAGACAAATAGGGGAAGTGGAAATGCTTGTGTTAATATCATGCTTATAATATTAATAGTAACTTGGAAGACTATATCAACAGAAGCCTGCGGACTAGATCAACAATACATTGCATAGAGACGGTGAACCATATATACAGTACCTTGCAAGATGGAAGGGTATCAAACTTGTGCTCAGGCTCCCTGAAAAGGTTGGTTGACTCCATGGCACTGAGTCTTTCCTTGATGTCATTTGCATTCTTTTGTATCTGGTGCACAAGCGACTCAAACTTGCCGATGCTGTTGTTGCACTTGGCTATGAAATCAAAGATGCCAAGAGTGCTCCAGTTGTGTCGAGTGGCTCCAGGCCTGATGCAGCGTCTCAGCTCTTTCAAATGGTCTTCCAGCAGCAAGTTCTAAAAGTGAACATGTCTGTTTGTATGGACAAGGTTCAGCAAGCCTTAAATGTTGTTTTAAAGTGGATAGGTGAAACTATCAAGTACATAAACTCAAGAGTATGTAACGCAATAAGTAATTAAGTAACGCAATACCAACAGAATGTGTTAGCAAACCTGAGCTGATTGTATCAATGCGTTTGAGCAATGTAAAATATTAACATAAACTCTGTTGATGAGACAAACTAAAAGGACTAGAAGTTAACATCCCTCTAGAACAATAGACTGAAGCGGAAGGTTAAAGACAATCTTCTGACTCCACCAAATGTTGAAGTGACTAACAAGTGACTCTAATGATACAGAAGATCCTCTACTGACGTGACTAACAGGTCACTCCTGTGACTAACAGGTCACTCCTGTGCTAGAGAAGATGCTTTGTAAAATAAAGTAAAAACCAACCTCAGCGTGACCGAGGGAGTGGAGTACGGTGTGGTAGCGTTTGAGCATGGCCTTCAGCCCATCGACGTACTGAATATACTTGTCCTCCTGTAGAGCAACGTTACGCGCTATTTCTGGTACAGAAAATCCTAGATTTTCCATCATCTTCGTCTCAGTGATAATCTCTGTTATCTCAGGATCAAAGTCTACGAGGTACCGAATCTTCTTTTCTAAAAATGATAGTTTTCTTTAAATAAGCAA
The DNA here is from genome assembly GCF_963576615.1 of Watersipora subatra. Classification (NCBI taxonomy): domain Eukaryota; kingdom Metazoa; phylum Bryozoa; class Gymnolaemata; order Cheilostomatida; family Watersiporidae; genus Watersipora; species Watersipora subatra. The sequence continues at coordinate 74,396,561 of NC_088710.1, forward strand.
TGATGCACTGGTATTACTTTGTTACTCAGAGTGCAATGATAGCCTTGACAAAGTACACCTAAAATTATTACGGAAATAATGAGAAACTTCACAAAGATCTTAGCAGAATGAGGCAAATCAAAACAATGCATTAGTGGTAAGTGTAAAAAAGCATTTTGAACTCAGTGGAATGAGTGTACATGAAAAAAATAAAGATTATTTTAAGACAATAACAAAAGCAGAATGTGCGGAGAAGAAGGGGTGTATTAGGTGAGAGTGTACAGAGAAGAGGGGTGTATTAGGTGAGAGTGTACAGAAAAGAGGGGTGTATTAGGTGAAAGTGCACGAAGAAGAGGGGCGTATAAAAAAGGGATGTATCAGGCGAAACACAGAGAAGGGGTGTATAGAATACGGGTTCGTAGATAAGGAGTGTATTAGGTGAGAGACACACAAACCTGTGAGCACATCTAAATCTACTGGTGGTTCAACATCATCAACAGTTGCCTTGGAGCCAGCCTTCACTACAAACACACACACAAGTGATCATGTAAAGGCACACCCACACACTCAAGCTAAGGCCATTAGCAAGGCTGGTAAAAAGGTTAGGCATGAGAGGTAAAGAGACTCTCATACCAACAGCTGGCACTGGCTGAGGATGAGTATTAATTAAAATCGTGCCAAGTTAGCTTGATACGAGTCATTATATACACAGATTGGAAAGCAAGCGTTGCATATATTTTAGCTTTGTGTCCTATATAAAAAATATCCAGCTATTTTAGTGCTCGCAGCATTGAGCTGTAATGTCTATTACAGCTCAATGTAGGTTTCAATAAAACATCCAGCCATAGATTATACAGTCATAGAGTATACAGCTATAGAATATACAGGTCTGTTGTAAGTGAGATAATTCTATAGAGTGTCCGGATCTGCTAAAGCTAAGATCGGTGGTCATAGCATTAACTTCAGCTGCTAGCAGTGGCACATCTTGTTTGTCAACAGCGTCCTTCTTAACTTGCTATTATAATCTGAGTCAGGTAATCAGTCATGGTCGAACATGGCTGTGCAGTATGAGCGGTGCTGGTGAAATTTAAAAACGGGCATGTGGTGAGGGTCGCTATACCCAAACCCATCAGCAATTAATATATTAATGCTAAGTTAAGTGTTTGAGCGCAGCCACGCGGTTAGTACAAATGCTTGTGTGCCATCGAGGCGCAGCATATAAATATATGAATACCGTTCACTTCAGGATTTGGCTCCTCAGGAGGAGTCACCTCCACCACAGGGGCTGGAGTCCTTCCTGTGACATGACGGGTATAGTTTACATGGGTACAGTACTGAAAGGGCATAGCAAAATAAAGCAGATACTTGTGTACCATTCGTGGTATGAAGAGAAGATTTTGTCAAAGCGTTGGTTACCTGCAGATCTCCTGGTGGAACTAGACCTAGGTTTGTCCTCAGACGGAGGCTTTGGTTGCATAGCGGGTACCTGGGTGAGAGCAAGAGTCTCCACAACAGCAGGAGGCTTTACAAGAAGGTTGCGTTTGAGCAGTCCTGGCAGCACCTGCTCAACATGCTCTCTCCATTGGGCATACCTTGTGTCTTCATACTCTTTCATCTGTCTTGCTACACTCAGGTACTTGGCTCGAGCCTGTCATTAAGAGAAAACATTTGATATCCAACTGCAAAAGATGTCAGGTCTGCTGGCTTCAAAAAGAAATAACTTGTGCTTGTGTGACACTTTGGCAGGAAAGGATCATGAGTGACAGCACTCTTAAAGTGTTCTTAATGATTGGACAAAGTGATCTCATGCTTGTTAAAGAGAACAAGATATTAGAGCTGTTGATCTGGTCACACTGACTTACAGCTTTTCCTCTCTCAGTCATCATCATGTCCTCCATCGTTAGAAACTTTATGATCGTGTTCTTCATGCGCAAAAAAAGAGATCGTTCCCAGAAAACGGAGCCGGCGACAGGCGGCTGGTTTTTAAAGAGAGGAGGAGCGAGCTTGCCCTCTTGATAAAGAATGTCCATTATGTTCACCTGAAAATACCAGTAACCACAAACATGTGTTAATTGTTTTAAAACAGCTCTAGCTTAAGAATAGTGGGTTAGTTTGAAAGCAAAACTCTGAAATTCATTCGCCTTTCATATCGAGTGAAATATTTTCTCAGTACCAAATGCTGGGCTGAACCCTTTAAAATAACCTCTTCACTATTACAACATTGATGAATAAACCAAATGATTTAATGTTATCTAAAACATAAATTTAATTGACTTTCAAATTTAAACTATAACTGTTTTAAATAATTTACAAAACTTAGGAATGTAAATATAGAAACTTAGCTATTCAACTGACTCACATTCTACCCTCAATACAAACTGTCAACAGAGAGAATGCAGATAAATAGCATAATGGAGATTTCACACGTTCCTTGATCATACCTCCTTTTCATATCGCTCAAGAATATTGTCAAACTTCATCAACATTTGCTTGTTGATAGCTTGGCGAGATCTGATGTGCTTGAACTTCTGCAGCAAATCGAAGGCGCCTTGAGCTGATCTCAGCTTCTTGAAAGATTCATCAATAAAATTGATTGCTTCTCTCTCGATGGCTGCTACCTCTCTGTTGAATGCATCCATCACACTCTTCCACTGATGCTGCGACTTCACAGCAAATGGATCAAAGCTGAGCTCTCCCAAAGGCTTTACCAAAGCATCCACTCGCTTCAGCACATCCTCGATACGCTTTGGATCACCAGTAACTGCTTTCAGCTCGGGTCCAAAAATGTTGTAGAACTCTTCGAGTATCTGGAAGTGAAAATAGCGAGTAGAACTAGCGGATCATAGCACTGCGACACCCACTTCCTGTTGTAGGAAAGTAAACTAGTGGCAGACGACAAACCCTGCGCATCAGCTTGTAATATTACAACAGACTGTACAGACTCTCAACATATCGGCATGTAAGAACATGAAACATGAATTTTGAATAATAGTATTTTGGATAGGCTGGGATCACCTATCAGATGTATAAAACCATCAAGTCACATGATGAGAGCCGATTTCATATACCTGAGCGATATCCTTAAGGTTCTGACAGATCTGTGACATGTAGCCTGTGCGCTCAAAGAGTCTTCTCTTGTCAAACTCCCACCTAGCATCTCTGCCGGAGGACTCTATCTTTGCCCTTACTTCCATGTACGAGTCTTGCCAAGTGTCCAGCATCAGCTTAGCCTCAGTTGTCTTCTGTTTCACCTCATCGATTGACAAACTACAAAATGTGCATGGTCATCAACACAGTAGGTGATTCTAGAGACTATGGTATGTTTTCTATCTCACACTCAGCGGTATGCTGAAGCAGGTAACATAACGTGTGCATGTAAAAGACTACCCACAGCTCTAGCAGACCATGCAGGTCATCAGAAAACAAACAAGATATGTAATAAGAGCTCACTCAAAGAGAGATGGAACATGGATAACCCTAGCTACCCTCTCAGCCAGCACCCACGCTACTCTCTCCATCAGAGGCACCATCCTTTCGTCCCTGTTGTAATGACGTGATATGATCCACACCATTCTCAGGGCATTCATCATTGAGGGCAGAGTGTCAATAACAGTGTGAAATGAGGCACCGTGTGTGATGTTCTTAAAATGTCGTTCAAGAGTAGAGAGAAAGCGCACATTATCTTTAGCCTCAGTATGGTATTTGTTGAGATCAGCTCGGCGATACTCTAAGTCTATGTTATTGTAAATCTCGAGAATGGCGGCTATCTTTGGGAGCTTAAGCTGTTCGACAAGGGCACTAAGGGCACCACTGCGGTCTCTCCAGAAGTCTATCTCAGCCAGCGGGCCGTTGCCTGGACAACACATATGTTGGCTTAGCCTTCGTATTATGTTTTACCAACTGGATACACTTTTGAATAAAAGATATAAACATTTAAAGACTTATAGGTGTGCAAGACTACATGTACTCATTGTGCAGTAGATGATGAGAAAACAAGAGTGGCATAACTGATCTGACAAAAAAGGTATTAGTAGCTCCCCAAAAATGCAAATAAAAAATATGTGGGTGATATCTGGCTCATGCAGACTCTCCATGCATAGCAGAAGAAGGCCTACCTTCTGGCACTTTCTTTAGCAAGCCATCGAGGGCATCCATGATCTGTCGATTCCAGATAGAGCAAATCTCTTCAACTTGCGCTGTCAGCTCCTCATCCGCAAGGTTGGCTGCTTTGTCATCTTTGAGTTCAAATTGTGGTACCTCTAATTTCACCTGTTAATTATTAAGCAGATACTGCTAGCACCAAAGCGCATACAATTAACAGCCAAACTATTTATGCATGACCGTGAACAGTAAATCAACTAAAATACAAAAAGAAGATGAAAGTTTTTAATGGGCTCCAAATGCTGTTCTTTGTACTTCAACACCTAATAAAATGTTTTCCAACATGTTTATAGTTCAAATAAAAAGAGATCCTAGTTAAATGTGTGTATAACTATAGCTTAAACTATTCCTTGGCACCCACCTCTCCCTCGATTTGCTGAATAGTTCTGTGAATGCCAGCAGACAATTTGTCCATCGCAATCAAAAACTCATCTCTCAATGCCACTCGCTTTGAAGGCTCTACATGCCTTTTCCCCTCAGCAGTTTCCCGTCGTGTTCCAGCAGCTGAACTGGTTGGAGTTCGCTGTACTTCATTCTTTTGATCATTGAATGACAGAAGTGGTAAGAACACCTACAAGAATGAAAAACTCTCTTTTTAAAAATAACATGTCCAACAAACTTGTTAGTAAGATTTCCTTGTAAACGCAGCTTTTGACCATGCGGGTCATTACCTTGTTAATGACTTGCTGGAGCATAAGCAGAGAGTGACCATTCAGCAGGCCTATTTCAAATAAACCGGGCAGCAAAGTGTTGGCTTCTCCAATGGTATTTGGTAGGGGTACCATGCCCTCGGTCGTTCTCAGAAAATAAACTGAGTCCAAGTCTCTAGCATCCTCGGGCAGAAAGTTGAAGCACATGTACATGTAGGTCCTCGTAACAGCTACTCTCACTATTTTCTCAATAGTAATGATTGTAAGTTAGTAGATTTTATGAGTAACTGATACAATAGTAATGATTGTAAGTTAGTAGATTTTATGAGTAACTGATACAATAGTAATGATTGTAAGTTAGTAGATTTTATGAGTAACTGATACAATAGTAATGATTGTAAGTTAGTAGATTTTATGAGTAACTGATACAATAGTAATGATTGTAAGTTAGTAGATTTTATGAGTAACTGATACAATAGTAATGATTGTAAGTTAGTAGATTTTATGAGTAACTGATACAATAGTAATGATTGTAAGTTAGTAGATTTTATGAGTAACTGATACAATAGTAATGATTGTAAGTTAGTAGATTTTATGAGTAACTGATACAATAGTAATGATTGTAAGTTAGTAGATTTTATGAGTAACTGATACAATAGTAATGATTGTAAGTTAGTAGATTTTATGAGTAACTGATACAATAGTAATGATTGTAAGTTAGTAGATTTTATGAGTAACTGATACAATAGTAATGATTGTAAGTTAGTAGATTTTATGAGTAACTGATACAATAGTAATGATTGTAAGTTAGTAGATTTTATGAGTAACTGATACAATAGTAATGATTGTAAGTTAGTAGATTTTATGAGTAACTGATACAATAGTAATGATTGTAAGTTAGTAGATTTTATGAGTAACTGATACAATAGTAATGATTGTAAGTTAGTAGATTTTATGAGTAACTGATACAATAGTAATGATTGTAAGTTAGTAGATTTTATGAGTAACTGATACAATAGTAATGATTGTAAGTTAGTAGATTTTATGAGTAACTGATACAATAGTAATGATTGTAAGTTAGTAGATTTTATGAGTAACTGATACAATAGTAATGATTGTAAGTTAGTAGATTTTATGAGTAACTGATACAATAGTAATGATTGTAAGTTAGTAGATTTTATGAGTAACTGATACAATAGTAATGATTGTAAGTTAGTAGATTTTATGAGTAACTGATACAATAGTAATGATTGTAAGTTAGTAGATTTTATGAGTAACTGATACAATAGTAATGATTGTAAGTTAGTAGATTTTATGAGTAACTGATACAATAGTAATGATTGTAAGTTAGTAGATTTTATGAGTAACTGATACAATAGTAATGATTGTAAGTTAGTAGATTTTATGAGTAACTGATACAATAGTAATGATTGTAAGTTAGTAGATTTTATGAGTAACTGATACAATAGTAATGATTGTAAGTTAGTAGATTTTATGAGTAACTGATACAATAGTAATGATTGTAAGTTAGTAGATTTTATGAGTAACTGATACAATAGTAATGATTGTAAGTTAGTAGATTTTATGAGTAACTGATACAATAGTAATGATTGTAAGTTAGTAGATTTTATGAGTAACTGATACAATAGTAATGATTGTAAGTTAGTAGATTTTATGAGTAACTGATACAATAGTAATGATTGTAAGTTAGTAGATTTTATGAGTAACTGATACAATAGTAATGATTGTAAGTTAGTAGATTTTATGAGTAACTGATACAATAGTAATGATTGTAAGTTAGTAGATTTTATGAGTAACTGATACAATAGTAATGATTGTAAGTTAGTAGATTTTATGAGTAACTGATACAATAGTAATGATTGTAAGTTAGTAGATTTTATGAGTAACTGATACAATAGTAATGATTGTAAGTTAGTAGATTTTATGAGTAACTGATACAATAGTAATGATTGTAAGTTAGTAGATTTTATGAGTAACTGATACAATAGTAATGATTGTAAGTTAGTAGATTTTATGAGTAACTGATACAATAGTAATGATTGTAAGTTAGTAGATTTTATGAGTAACTGATACAATAGTAATGATTGTAAGTTAGTAGATTTTATGAGTAACTGATACAATAGTAATGATTGTAAGTTAGTAGATTTTATGAGTAACTGATACAATAGTAATGATTGTAAGTTAGTAGATTTTATGAGTAACTGATACAATAGTAATGATTGTAAGTTAGTAGATTTTATGAGTAACTGATACAATAGTAATGATTGTAAGTTAGTAGATTTTATGAGTAACTGATACAATAGTAATGATTGTAAGTTAGTAGATTTTATGAGTAACTGATACAATAGTAATGATTGTAAGTTAGTAGATTTTATGAGTAACTGATACAATAGTAATGATTGTAAGTTAGTAGATTTTATGAGTAACTGATACAATAGTAATGATTGTAAGTTAGTAGATTTTATGAGTAACTGATACAATAGTAATGATTGTAAGTTAGTAGATTTTATGAGTAACTGATACAATAGTAATGATTGTAAGTTAGTAGATTTTATGAGTAACTGATACAATAGTAATGATTGTAAGTTAGTAGATTTTATGAGTAACTGATACAATAGTAATGATTGTAAGTTAGTAGATTTTATGAGTAACTGATACAATAGTAATGATTGTAAGTTAGTAGATTTTATGAGTAACTGATACAATAGTAATGATTGTAAGTTAGTAGATTTTATGAGTAACTGATACAATAGTAATGATTGTAAGTTAGTAGATTTTATGAGTAACTGATACAATAGTAATGATTGTAAGTTAGTAGATTTTATGAGTAACTGATACAATAGTAATGATTGTAAGTTAGTAGATTTTATGAGTAACTGATACAATAGTAATGATTGTAAGTTAGTAGATTTTATGAGTAACTGATACAATAGTAATGATTGTAAGTTAGTAGATTTTATGAGTAACTGATACAATAGTAATGATTGTAAGTTAGTAGATTTTATGAGTAACTGATACAATAGTAATGATTGTAAGTTAGTAGATTTTATGAGTAACTGATACAATAGTAATGATTGTAAGTTAGTAGATTTTATGAGTAACTGATACAATAGTAATGATTGTAAGTTAGTAGATTTTATGAGTAACTGATACAATAGTAATGATTGTAAGTTAGTAGATTTTATGAGTAACTGATACAATAGTAATGATTGTAAGTTAGTAGATTTTATGAGTAACTGATACAATAGTAATGATTGTAAGTTAGTAGATTTTATGAGTAACTGATACAATAGTAATGATTGTAAGTTAGTAGATTTTATGAGTAACTGATACAATAGTAATGATTGTAAGTTAGTAGATTTTATGAGTAACTGATACAATAGTAATGATTGTAAGTTAGTAGATTTTATGAGTAACTGATACAATAGTAATGATTGTAAGTTAGTAGATTTTATGAGTAACTGATACAATAGTAATGATTGTAAGTTAGTAGATTTTATGAGTAACTGATACAATAGTAATGATTGTAAGTTAGTAGATTTTATGAGTAACTGATGCAATAGTAATGATTGTAAGTTAGTAGATTTTATGAGTAACTGATACAATAGTAATGATTGTAAGTTAGTAGATTTTATGAGTAACTGATACAATAGTAATGATTGTAAGTTAGTAGATTTTATGAGTAACTGATACAATAGTAATGATTGTAAGTTAGTAGATTTTATGAGTAACTGATACAATAGTAATGATTGTAAGTTAGTAGATTTTATGAGTAACTGATACAATAGTAATGATTGTAAGTTAGTAGATTTTATGAGTAACTGATACAAAGACAAAATAATTATAATATCTTTATGGAATTTTTCACTCATTCTTTTCCTTGCAAAATGATTATTGCTCATAATATTAATTAAAAACAGTCTCCCAATTACTTTCCATAAACTCACAGTACGGGGCATGCCAGGTGGTTGATCATCTACTTCTTCCTCCTCTCCTTTCTCCGCATCAGCATCTTCTGCTACGGCTTCTGTTTCAGCCAACTCTTCATGAGGAGTTACAGGTTTCGGAGTGGCTCCAGATTCACTTGGAGTATTTTTACCTGTTTTCATTTGCCCTATACATTGAACAAAAGCAACGGCATGGCTTTACTAACCGAGCAAAGTAGCAAACTAACAATTGGAGGTTAAGAGTTACTCACTGCATTTTGACAAATATTACTTGATTGATGTTGGAGTAAAACCTTCGCAAGCTGTCACAGATTAGGTATCAGATGCATTAGATAGGCAGTCGTAGCAATCACCAATCAGAATTTGAACAATCATAGCAGCCACCAATCAAAATTTGTACAATCATAGCAGCCACCAACCATAGTTAGGTTGGCAAATGTTGACATACAACGGTTGATAGCAATTTTAGAAAAAGCTTGTAAACAAAAGAGGCAATAAGGAAGCATGCCCAAATAAGTAAAAAAATTAGTTTGGTCTTTTACTTACCATCATCAGCGTCGTCAAGTCCTAGTAAAAAGGTCATAAGTGTACTAGACTATAACATATTTGTACCATATTTACCAAAGCACATTACAGACTACCAAAGATACTAGCATATAATTTCATTCAAAATTAAGATTTTCTGAAACTCCGTTGTTAACATTAACTGCACCTGTGGGGCTGCCTTTGTCATCAGTTCGAGGAGATCCAACAACAGGAGCTGTCTCTGCTTCTGCATTAGGCACGGTTTCTCCAGCATCTTTATTCTCTGTTTCATCAGCAATATCTGGTATTTCTGGCTCTAAAAATAAAATGAAAAATCAGTTAATACGAAATGTCTGTTTATTACATTACAAATCAAAAACCTGCATGCAGGTTCTCATTGCTATGTTTTGTTATTTAGGTCCTCTCAAGCATCCTCAAGCTTGTAATGAAAAATTGAGAATTTTTTACAAAATTTTTTTTAAATACATATTATTATAAGAAAAGTAAAACAATGTATGAACAATAAAGTATGAAATAAATAAAACTGATTCTTAGCTGCTGATCCCGTTTTTCTCTTTTAATAGTTAACAGGCGTGTAAGACTGCATTGTTTTTTGCAAAATACGTACCACACTCTACTTCCATTTCTTCTTCTTCTTCCTTGACCACTTTGTAGAACAACAATGAGGCTGCATCATCAGAAGGAGTGTCGTTGATGAATTTTGCAATGTTCCTCTCTCCTTCACCATCATCTCTATCGAGTAGCTGCTCAAAGACTTCTGGTTCTGTGATGGCAAGAGCTAAATACGCTTGATTTCTGATCCATTCTATTCGTGGATCGTCCATTATAGCCAATCGTTATTCGTCACCAAATGCTATATTGCGAATTTGATTGATCCGTGACATATTAGTAAGTCAGCGTGTTTATCATTCGGGCGCACCTACGAACACCCTGCGTGTTGCTAGACCGTATTACTTCATTTTATGCTTTGTATCATTCCGCAAAAGTCTCAATATTTTTTATAACGAGTAAAAATAAAAAAGGTTTAAAAATGTAATTGTTTTAAAACAAAAAAACAAAGATTTTAACTTTTTTTGGCAAATTTTACAAAAGGTGTAATTAAGTTTGTGAAAGTAATAACAATGAACTATTTTTGCGGTTTAACCTTTAACAAGGCTTAATTCCCTAGAAACGGCGAGCTCGACTATAATTAAACTACACAATTTCCGCTCGTGTTGATTCACGAGAAGCCAACTCCGAGTTACAAAAACTTCCAATGACTGTAGTCTACGTAGGCGTACTCTGTATAAGCCGAATCTTTGTAGCCTTAATATATATATTCTTATCTCAGCGGGATAAAAGTCTTTAGTGTGGCAAAGAAAGCTTTTCTGTTAATTATTCTACAATAGAATTGTGTTTAAACTAATAATTATAGAATAGAGATGGATGACTCTCAATTAGGCCTCCGTAATAGAAAGTATCTAGAATAGTAATACTTTGATGTGTTGGCACTGAAACATATACGTAATAACTTGTAATAGAAAGACAATAGGTTTATGTCAACAAAACCATGCAAAACGGGTCACCCTTGAAAAAACATTTGAAGGCCTAAAAAGGGCTGAAAGAAATATGCTGCTGTTGCAACTCAAAAGTCAACTTTGACTGGTGTGTCTTCTAGTCTGACAGAATCATTGGTAAAGCTATTGGCAATCGACCTATTTTGAAGTAAACTTTGAGTTTCAGATAAAGGCAAGACATACGGGCTGGTCGACTTCGTGGCCATCAGTTATGTCTCACTTTGTGATGGAGTATAACTTTGTGGTGTACAGATGACTCTTAGGTAACTTATCCTTGACCTTTCAAGCTCACTCTGAGTAGCTTTACTCAACAATTGTGAACCTGCGAGCATTCTTGCGATGAAGCACTCATTTCAAAGACATTCAGGCATGAATGAAATTTGCCTTGATCCACCTGGATGATGCGGAAAATTGCTTTCTTTAAATGTAGAGGATCAATACCTCACGACAGCAACGTCAATGGTACCATCAGACCAAGACAAAAAACAGAATAGATATCACAATTCTGTACTGGTAGTCCAACAGATTAACAGAACATAATAAATATCAGTAATAATAAATCTTTGTGTATGTACTGCTAGATGTGTTAGGAGGTGTCGGCGAATCAAAAGGAAATTTATCTGATGAATAGTGGTTTGAACCACTCAAAAAGAGAGAGAAACTGCTATACGCTTGACCCTGACAATATTTGTATATGTCAGTGTAGAATTATCAACACAGTATAGCCGTACATCAGATCAGTTGATTGTGTTACTGGGAAGCAAATAAACACTAAACTGACTAAAAAGCCATATCTGCTTTTTGTGAACTGCTGTGACCTCTCAGCATGGTTAAAATGGTCCATGCTGATTGGGTTATCTTATTCAGTGCTCTGATTGATCTATTTCTTTAGACGCGGTCGGTCTGGCTTTTAATTAGAATTGAAAATATGAAATATAATCAACAAAATCAAAGTATTCCTAGTTTGTAAATAATATCTGTAAGGTATTCTAAGGCAGCAAAGCTGCTTTTGGCAATTGTCCTTGCTTTCCACCCAAACATTTTGTGGGTCAAGATTTTCTTTATATGTTTCTGCAATTGGTTGTTTAACAGGGACAACCATCGTAGTGTCTTTTTTTGCTTTGCCTGGCTCTGAAATATTTTCTAATCTCTAATTTGTCAGAGTGTACATTCTCTTGAGGATATAGACAGTTCTCAACTGGTCAGTGAATTTTTTCGGAGAGCATCGCTGTGTAGTATTAAGGCTCTCGCGCATCAATGGTGACATCACAAGTCTGTTCGTAATAAATGATGACATCACAACTTTGTTCGTGATAATTGGTGACATCACAAGTCTGTTCGTGATAATTGGTGGCATCAAAAGTCTGTTCGTGATAAATGATGCCATCACAAGTCTGTTCATGATAATTGGTGACATCACAAGTCTGTTCGGGATAAATGATGACATCACAAGTCTGTTCATGATAATTGGCGACATCACAAGTCTGTTCGTGAAAATTGGTGACATCACAAGTCTGTTCGTGATAAATGATGACATCACGAGTCTGTTCATGATAATTGGTGATATCAAAAGTCTGTTCGTGATAAATGTGACTGTAGTACAAATTTCCCTCATCCTTCATTTTGGCTTTCCCATATGTATGTTTTCAACTTTTCACCAGAATGTGTGCCCTCCAGAAGCCGGACTATATCCATATTCACTTTTGCTGTGTGAACAAGAGTCTAGGACTTTAGGTAGAGCCAAACTTGGCCACCCGTTTCAGAGATCAAGCTACTCATAATTATTTGCAGAACCTAGAAGCACACTCACTCATGTCCATCATATGTTGGTACAAACATGGGCCTAAGTACAGGTCTTAGACTCACTCTCACTTTCTCTATAGCCTGGGAAGTGTGGCTGGTAAAGGTCTAGTCAACCCCTCTCTCAGCCTTCTTCACAGCTAACAGCTGTTACCAAGAGAGTCTTGTTCTTATTTACTTTAGTATTCTATTAATAACCAGAAAATTACTTTGACTAGCAGTCTATTAATGTAGAATCAATGCCACTATTCTTCTATTTGATATATAAAAATATATATTGTAACAATATATATTATATATATATTGTTACAATAATTGTTTGTGCAGCTCATCAATTGTAAAGCCTTCAACTTGCTTGCTATGTAAGTAATAGTTTTTACTATTATTTTGGTGCTTCTACTTGCATTAATCATTTTTAACTATATAATCATAACATTTGATTATAACATGTAATCAATTTATAACTATAACACTGTTTGGTCGTTTGAAATTACAAGAGAGCATGACTTCAACTTTTGTGATGTTAGTCAATGCCCCTCAGCTGCATGAACTTTAGCGCTATAGGGCAAACACCAAGTACTATTGGATGCATTGGCAAGTTGATGTGTCTGCTATCACAGCTTTTTTCAAGTTGGTAATATGTAAATACGCTGGTGCAAGAGTCTGGTTGCTCTGAGAGGCACCTCTCAGCCTGCCAGCTATAGCATTTCTTTAGTCAAACCGATGCTGTAGTTTGAAGTCTGTGAACCCAAGTGGTACGGCCATAACAAAGGATATCTACAATGTCTCCTGCATTCTACACATTTAGCTTAAAAGAGAGAGAAAGAGCTACTTGTCCAAGCACCTAAAAACTTTTTATTTAGTTCTATATTTTAATAGAAAATCTAGTGGTAGCAATTGTATTTCAGTTCGCAATTCGAAACTTGCCAAAAAATTAGCTTTACTATTATGAGTTATTTTGCTTAGGACCAGAGAATATTTCTATTCATGATGATATAGTTTGCTGTGTGCTAGAATTGCTCTATTACGCAAGCTTGTCAGCATTAATATTGACAGGCATAATTTTTCAAAAAGTTAGTTTACTGTTGCAATGTTTATTAAAGAATAATTTCTGCGTTGCAAAATAAGTTTTTGAGATAAAATAACAGGCGTGTAATAAATTACTTCATAGAAATAGTAATTTAAATAGGCACAAGACATGAACAGCAGAAGAAAGCAGTGTGAGGTCACACTTCAAACTAGAAGACAAAAATCAAAGGGTGTGATACAATGTCTAATTATGTTAGTATTCGTCTCCCTCATCATCATCTTCAAGCACTGAGTCTGCTCCAACCTCTTCATAATCCTTCTCGAGTGCGGCCAAATCTTCTCGCGCCTCCGAGAACTCTCCTTCCTCCATCCCTTCTCCCACATACCAGTGCACGAAAGCTCGTTTTGCATACATCAGATCAAACTTATGGTCTAGACGACTCCATGCCTCAGCAATGGCAGTTGTGTTGCTCAGCATGCAAACAGCTCTTTGTACCTTGGCAAGGTCTCCACTTGGTACTACTGTTGGTGGCTGGTAATTAATGCCGACCTTGAAGCCAGTAGGGCACCAGTCTACAAATTGTATGCTCCTCTTGGTCTTGATAGTGGAGATGGCAGCGTTCACGTCTTTAGGAACAACATCGCCTCGGAAGAGCAGACAACAGGCCATATACTTCCCAATTCGAGGGTCACACTTGACCATTTGACTCTGAGGCTCAAAACAGGATGCAGTTATCTCTGACACAGATAGCTGCTCGTGAAAAGCTTTTTCAGATGAGATGATGGGAGCATATGTAGCCAGAGGAAAATGAATTCTCGGATATGGTACGAGGTTGGTCTGAAACTCATTCAAATCAACATTGAGCGCTCCATCGAATCGAAGTGAAGCAGTTATCGAGGAAACGACCTGCGCAATAAGCCTGTTCAGATTGTGGTAGCTGGGTCGACCTATGTCGAGGTTCCTTCGGCAAATATCATAGATTGCTTCATTGTCAACCATGAAAGCGCAGTCTGAGTGCTCGAGAGTGGTGTGGGTTGTAAGGATTGAATTATATGGCTCTACCACGGCTGTCGATATTTGAGGTGCAGGATAAACGGAAAACTCAAGTTTTGACTTCTTACCGTAGTCTACGCTGAGACGCTCCATCAACAGTGATGTGAAGCCGGAGCCAGTTCCGCCACCGAATGAATGGAAGATGAGAAAGCCTTGGAGACCGCTACAGTGATCAGAGAGTCTCCTGATCCGATCCATGACATTGTCGACGTGCTCCTTCCCTACAGTATAATGACCTCTTGCGTAGTTGTTGGCAGCATCCTCTTTACCAGTGATCATTTGTTCTGGGTGAAACAGCTGCCGGTACTTTCCAGTGCGAATTTCATCTAAAATTAAATATGACTTAATTTATCTTACATAAAACTATGAAACTTGCAAGAATACCCAGTAGCCCATGTTCCATTTAGTCTTTGTTCCCACAAACCATTAAAGTGTAGACTTTTTGCCTATTTAGATGTGCTTTCCTATACTGGACACCTTCATTATCTGAGTTGTTCACTACTGACTAGTGTCATATATATACACTAATATATACACTAATATATATGCATATATTAGTGTATACCCACATCTGTTGGCCTATAGAACTGCTTGGTAGTCTAGCATGTGTTCCTACTATCAACTCATATAATTGTTTGTTAGTTTAACACATACCCACTACTGTCGGCTCAAGGTCAACGTAGATAGCTCGAGGTACGTGCTTGCCCGATTCTGTTTCGCTAAAGAAAGTGTTAAATGAATCGGTTTCATTTCCATGAGTTTCATCGGAAGGCATGCAACCATCTGGCTGTATTCCATGCTCCATACAGTAGAGCTCCCAGCATGCATTGCCCATTTGCACGCCAGCCTGGCCAATGTGTACGCTTATGCACTCCCTCTACAAACACAAGTCAACATGAGGTATTTGACAGGAATGGAATGTCTAAACTGAGCTGATGCCAAACTTGCCAGCTGCCATAATTTTTGTAGCAAGTTTAGACATTCCTATCATCAGATGCTCAGCTAATAGTGATACAAGAGAGCTCCACTGATGGATAAGCTCTACAATTCTGTCACTCTCTACCTTGTGTCCAGATGTTTAAATCTATATCAATTATTTTGAAAAATATGTGCATGTAAAATGAAGTATGCAGGTACCATGTTTGGCTATCGTGGTTGCCAAACACGGTATGCATGGTGCCAGGCATGATATCAAGCATGGTACCATGCCTAGTATGTTTGTCTCATCATACAAACAAAACCAAAATAAAAGCTAGAAATAGTGTAATAGTAAGTCGTACCATGGTAGTTGGTAGTCAAGCAGAAAGGATTCAGCTAGGTGAGGTAGAGGTCTTTGCTGATAGGGCAGCTGCGCTCAGAGAAGGTTTTCATGCACCTAGTAGAGAAGTCGCCTGTCTTGCTCCGTTCCAGTACTGCTCTTATATATCTCAATTTGTAGCCTTAGGATTAATCTACTAGGTTACCTTTGTAAAAAGGGTATTATGTTAACCCTTCAACTATGCGCATAGCCCACATTGGCTACAACAGTGTTACAACTTATGAAAGGTTAACAGTCAGTCAAGCGTCATATGAACACCCCAGTGAGCCAATCAGATAAAAGAGAACAAGTAATTACACTGACCAGGCTGCCTGTGGCTCAACTCTCCATGCCATCTGAAAATGGTTTACTCAATTGGCCCGTTTCCTTCATGTAAACCACTGGAATACTCTAGGCAAGTAGTCCCTAAATGTGAGCATTTACTAGTTATGTTTAGGGTCACAAATTGTATTCAGTAAACCAGGCAGACAGACTGATAGCTGTAGAAGTTCTCATATTGTTTTGGATAGATGAAAGAGTTGCGGAGAGAGAAGGTAGAAGCCTGCTAGTCAGAGACGTGGACACCTTACGATACAAAAAAACAACCCGAAAAGGAGGATTGATTTTTCCTTTAGGGTAAATGTGTCAATCTAAAAACCTTGTCTAGTACTAACTAGTTTCTTAGTGGAAGATACGAAGATTCAGAAGCCTTACTGTACATGAGACTGCTGGAGTGCAGATG
This sequence comes from Watersipora subatra, assembly GCF_963576615.1. Lineage (NCBI taxonomy): Eukaryota > Metazoa > Bryozoa > Gymnolaemata > Cheilostomatida > Watersiporidae > Watersipora > Watersipora subatra. The sequence goes on from NC_088710.1 coordinate 74,413,343, forward strand.
ATAGTTCATCCTTGTATTGGCTGACTCGTTAGAGCAAACTTAAGACCATAGAAGTAATTCCTTATACTTTCAGCTTACAGCGTGGCTGTTCACCTTCTACATGTACGATTAGCTTTATGATTATAAGGATAACAACTCAACGGCCATTTCTTGTCAGCAGGTGAAATATTGAAACTTGTACCAGACTAGAGGAGTTGACCAGGAGCAAATATGCTAATCTCATAGTAAAATATATCATGTGCGAAATATCTAGTGATCACTGAGTCTTATCCATTCCCTACATTGTACTCGGATGTTTTCTCCTTCTATTGTTTAAGATATGAAGCTTCTAGAGCTCGTGCGCTATTTCTAATCCTATGTTAACACAATTACAGACAATCCCTGTGATGACTATAGACAGTTGAGAATAAATACGCGATGTACGAGTATGGTGATCTGTCTATCTGTCGTGTCTCCATCCTCGACTGCCCTGCACCTTGTCATTAATTTTATAAATAATAGCAGGATGGTTTGTACTTGGTCGACACTCGCTTCAATTCGCTAATCCTATTCATAGATTTTAAAAATATGCAATTTAGAGACAATATGAGCATTCCCATTGATGTTGAAAAAGCTAACGCAAGTCAGCGAGTGCGTACTGATGATACAGAAGAGTGTAGACTCAGAGGACTTTGGCCTGTGAGATCTATGAGAGACTCAGCACTGGTGCTGTCCGCTATCAACAAATTGCGTGAAAGGTCATTTCTTTGCCAAAACAATCACATAAAAGGATAGCTCATTCTATCAATCTCTGTAATAGTTGATTTTGGCTGGTCAGGGTGGCTCATAATGCTTTTGAGCTACCAGCAGAAATGTTTTGCTTATTGTTAAGCAGTCTCTTTCCAAGCTCTATGTAATTACTGCCTTCTCTGCTAAAGAGCTACATAATGGAAGTACTACGCAATACCACATATGTCTCTGTATACTACAGAGTCACAACTCAACCACCCTTTGGTGATCTATGTTCATACACAGAACATACATGTAGAATTACTTTGAGTGGTAGCAGAATGCACTCACTTAAAACTAGTTTTGAATTTATTTCAGTTGCTGAGGAGAAGAATGTGATACTCCAAGAGACTAGAGAGCAGAAGGATTCTCTGATATTGCCAACCAAGAGATGATAGACAATAGTTTTTGCCAGAGGTGATCGAAGGATTATTCTCTATTTCAGCCACCACATTTCAATCATAAAATAGTAGCATCAAGGTACGTACCATATGCATGTACATGCATGTACAAGTATGTACAAATATGCACATGTTGGTACAAGCATGTACGTTTATGTACATTTGTGTATGTATGGACATGTATGTACATTCTTACGCAATCTTAGACTGGAGAACTACTAAGAGCGGACACACCCAGTTAGCACCCGACTTCATCATGAGACAATTTCAAAGTTATTAAATCGGAAACATTTATTTAAGAAGCATTAAAAGTGCTGAACTCACAGGCAAAATAAAAAAAGATGTATTTTATTTAAACAAAGAAATAACAAGCTGCATTACCGCAAGAAACGGTGTGAAATGTTCATATCAAGTCCTGTAATAATACGACAAATGCATATTAGAGTGCACTTAGTCATCGTCCTCACTCTCACTTTCTTCCTCTCCACTTACAGCAGCAGCAGTGCTGCCGACATCTTCCCCGCTGTCGGCATCCGTTTCATCAAGAGTCTGTGAAAGCCTTGTGGACATTTCAAAGTCTTCAATAGGCTTGAGGCCAGTTGTACCCAACTGCAACACGAAGAGTAAGCATATTACTATTGTTAGATGGGCTAGTGACACGGACCAAGGAACACAGATTACGCGACATGCAAATTGTTGGCAGGAAGGATTTAAGGTAACCAACTTACAACTCGTCCAAGAGGTGACCAGTATATTATACTTTGGGCATTGTCATAGAGGTCAGCACCAATGTCCACAAGACGAGCTCGGAGATTGTCTAGGTTTGCTCTTAAATTCAAAATTAAGTTGGAGTCGGTGATCTCATTCATGTTTGTAACGCTATGGAGGAGGGCTGTGGCAGCCTTGTAGGCCTCGGCAATAGAAGCTCTAGTGTTGGAAGGAAGTGCAATAGCCAGTTGGGACATAGTGCCGAGTGTTGTGCGAATACGTACAGACATGGACCGAGCAACTGAAACCACTCTTCTCTCAATTGGCTGAAACAAACAGCACAATTATACCATCAATTTCAGGACAAGAGTGTAATTTAACAAACAGTCACCAGTTACTGTAGTACAGCAGCGTTGTAGTTTCTGGTATGTAATAGATATTTGATACTGGGTCAATTTCTGCTGGTATATTAACACAAATGCTACCAACTACGACCAGCTATTAACTACGATCAGCTACTAACTAAGACCAGCCACCAACTACGACCAGCTACCAGCTACCAACTACGACCAGCTACGACTAGTCACCAAGTACGACCAGCCACTAACTACAGCTAGCTACCAACTACAACTAGTCACCAAGTACGACCAGCCACCAACTACAGCTAGCTACCAACTACGACCAGCTACCAACTACGACCAGCCACCAACTACGACTAGCCACCAACCACAATGATTAGCTACTCTCTCACCATGATAGAAAATGACTTACTGCGGTAGGAGGCAGAGGTTCTTGTTCCTCTCTGCTCACAATGTCATCATATACAGTGCCCAGTCGCTCCTTAGCCTCCTCGTACAATGTGTTACCATCCAGACTCTTCTTAGCAAAGTCAATCTGTGAATTAGATATGATCGTCATAAAACTTACCATGCCATGATTCATTCCATTCCAATTACAAAGACATGATCTTTACACAATTTAACAAGCAATATATCTATGTATTAGTAATTCCAACCAAGCCCTCAATTTCAACCATCATAAGTTCTACAGGGACATATTCTAGACTACACTATCGTAATACATATAAATAAATTCCGAGAGTGTAGTGTAGAGAGGTTTCTGTAGAACTTATAATGGTAGAAATAAATAAAAAAATAAAAACTTAAAATAGATTAATTCCAGTTAATATTTACCAGCAACTGTAAAAAGCAGCTATATGACAAAGCTTTTTTGAAGTTGTGACACTCCAGCAGCGAGAGAGTTGAGAGAGTAATGCCCTCAACTACTTTATTCAAATGAGAAGACAACTACAAATTCAAATTTTATTAAACTTACGGTGTACCAATAGTTTGTTTATATATAAAAATAGAATAATCACAACAGCTTCAAAATTGATTCCTTAAAATCAAAATTATAGATGACCTTAAATGGAATCTACTCAGTCGATTTTTCAACTCGGATCATTTCAATGTTGCGAGGAAAAATGGACAATAAGCTTTATTATTGGTAAGCGAGTAGACGATCTCCGAGCTCACAAATAAACACAGTTACAAATAAGACTTACCAGGTCAACTGTGTGCACTAGCTTGGACACCGCTTCCTCACTGCGACGTTGTAGAGCACCAACTCTTGCCATAGCGTGTTGATAGGCACGACGTTTTACCTTGTCACCCAGCGTCACAACTCTGCCAACAGCATCCTCGGGCTCTTCCACCTATAACAATGAATTACCGTATATACTATCTTAGTGTCTCTAGCAACCAAGTCCTGCAGTAGAAACTACCCTACCAAGTCAGCATGGCTGCATCAACATTAATGACAGCAAAGAATAAATAACAAAGCATGATACGCATTCTTGATGACACAAAAAACACCCACTAATGTGCCACAAAGTGCCACACCCATTAAAAGAAAATCTCTATGAGGGGGTCTTGACAAGGATTATCTTACCACAAGGTCAGACTGAGAGGACGAATCCGCTGACTCAACCTCTGGTAAGAACTTCTCCACGGCAGTTTCAGCATAGCCTAGCATATAGTTGGCTCCGGTAACTCCAGCCAGCTTGTTGATTTTGCCTGCGCTGTATGTTCGGACCTCATCTAACTTGTTGGTAGAGTAGGTCTTGACTGCATCCACCTATACAGTACACAGGAAATCAATGGCTGACATTGCATACTTGTGATAACATTTCAGACTATTGCATCATATGACAGATTAACCGGTGATGTAAACAACAGACTCCCCTATGAGTCACTCAGCAACATTCTGAACTTTGTATCCTAGTCCAAACGGCCCTATCTTACAGGTACAAAATCCAGTTATTAGGGGCAAGTTGACTTAAACGGCAGAAAGCACTTTACCAAAGACACTGCTTGTAACGGACCTAGTAATTTGTAGTTGTTTACTATCTGGTTAGAAAAAAATTTGGCTGGGATACTTAAGAAAGTTTGTACCTAAAATATTATTTGCAAGGTTAACTCCCCTGTTATTACAATAACATCATATAATTATAACAGCAATCAAGCCTTCCTGTCATGAGACCATCTTAATAAGTAGTTACAAACCAAAGTATTCTCTAAAAGAAGAAATGTCGGTTTATTTGGTATCTACGGCTGATCATTTGCTTTGCCATTAATTAGCTCGATTTTAAAAACGTGTTCACAACGGCTCCGATTGTGATAAAATATTCCCTACATAATATTTACGCATATAAATGGCTTGTACACGAAAAGGGTATTAATGAAACACCTTGTGAATATTTGCGAAGACAAAAACATTTAAGCTAATGTTAAAGGTACATTTAAAGTGCAAACAAAATAGTCAAGTTTGTAATTTAGTCAGAAAAGGAAGAATTATACTGATGAGATTTACATGTTTCAACTAATTATAGTGAAACATTTACTGTCTATCCTCGCATAAACCGACTCTAGATAAAACAACCCTAAAACGGTAAATTTAGAAATTTGTATATAAGCTGACCCTACAAATAGTAACACGCTGTACGTACCTATCGCATTGGAAGGTTGCAGAAAAAAATTAATGTTAATGATAACCATTGTTGTTGCTTCACTTTATTAAAAACAGTTAGAATTTTTCAACTGTACGAGCACTACTATTAATGCAAATAAACTGCATGTCCAGTCGTATGTGATGATCATAAAAATGCAAGTGATCACGTGTATGACCAATCAATCGCACACATATTGCTGTCATAACGTACTATTATCAACCAAACCAAGCCTTTTTAGTACTAATGTACAAAAAAGATGGACAGAAAAAAGAACATGTGCCAGTTTCTTTTTAAGGAACTTTCACTAGCCTTTCTACAAATGCGACCCGTTGGCATGGTACAAAACATAATGTAAGTAACAGGCTACCAGTCGCATGCTTAAAATGGTTCGATTTGTAGTTGCTGGAATTAAGTTCGTATTAAGTTAGCATAATGTCATTTCATTCGAGTGCAATCAGAGTTATGCATGTATAAGTCCACCCCTTAGTTTAGTAACTATTTTAGCATTAAACTTGGCTTTTATGCGAGAATATATGACATGTCAATAAATGCTGACGAATCAGAGCATGCTGATGATGCCAACTATAGGCATAAACTGGCTTTCTAATTGTGTTTCTGTATTCAAAAACCACTGCCAATCGCAACCGAATTTGAAACAAAAACTTCTAAACATACGCATGAATGAGCCAATGTAAAAATACACTCACCACTTCTTCAGTGGGTTTAGCAATCACTGGGTAATTCTCTTCAAAAACTTCAAGCTTAGACACGGCAATGTCATTAACTTTCTCAACTACAACAGAAACAAAAACGTTACACATGGAACATCCTTAGTCTCTATATATATGTTGAAATAAATATGAAATCAGTTCAAAGGTGATTATTTAGTATACTTATGAATGATACATAGTGACAAATGTAAGCAGTAATATTTTAACATACTGAAATATTGCGCATAAATATCGTCATGTTTAACTGTTTGATCTATCAAACCAATATTTTTTGCAATGACAAACCTGGTAATCTTTCAATTACTGGTTGGGACACGCGATAAGCCAAAGAGGCACTTCCTTCGACCATTCCCCCACAAAAGCGTAGTATGCGGCTTCCGTCTTTACCACGCTGATACACCTCTGATACTTTGCTCCAAGCATCCTTAACAACTGGATAGTTAGACACTCGAGTGATAGCCTGTTTCTGGTCTTCCATTTCTTGTCTTAGTCGCTGTTCCTTGCGATACATACAACCACCTGCTAAAACAATAAACTTGCTATAGACCATCATGGCAAATATTTCAAAAAAATAGTTTGCTAAAACCAGATAGTCCTATAATCAGTAACCAATCTATGATGGAAGGATATACATTGAATAATCAAATATAAGCAAATTAATCAACACTTCAAACTATACCAGTTCATTGTTGGCTACGACTTCCTAATAAACCAATTGTTAACTTGGCTAATTACAACAGTGTGGACAATATCGATGACTTTTCCTCCTCCATGCTAGAGTTGGACAGGCGCCTAAACGATTGAAGCATTCTTCACAACTACACAATCAACACTCATCCAAATGTAATAAAAAAATTCATAACAGCAATACTTGTGAGTATCTTACCTTGTGCGATGTTTTTTCTGCGAAGAATGATCCAATGCAGACAGAACTCTTCTTTAGTACTTTCAACACAACGATCACGTGAAAGGAAGTAGCAACACTACAAAATTCCTACGGCAAGACTTTTCGTGGCGATAACGTGACGTCTCGTTCTCATTAAAGAGGTTAGGTTTGATTGTCCGGACTTTGAACCGTGATGTCATCGAAATGCAATCTGCAAGTGATCAAAGTTCAACTTAGAAATTGCGACGTATAGAATAGGACCGTGCGTAAGCGGTTACGTTGAAATTACAGAATACGACAACTCCGAAACATAAATTTGTAGTACAGTATACGTGTGCACGTTCGCGACAGTAGTTCAAATATACCGAGTTTAGTATATGCAATGATATACAGCCCCTCACGTGGGGGCTGTATATCATTGGTATGTGTCATGTAGTGTATATGTCTCAGCCAAGTTACCAGAATGAGAAATTAGCAATTCTAAACAGTAATTTGTTTCGATACATTTACTATGCTATTTTTAGACCTACAATCGTTATAAACAATCATTAAAAATTTTCACTTATGTATGTATGCTTTGGCAAAGCAGAAACTGATCAAATCTGATGTTCTGAACTACTCTTAGATTTGTGAATGCTTGTACTAATTTTCAAAACATACCATTCAATTTTTCAAGGCCAAACGGTAAAGAAGTACAGTTATGTGCATTTACAGGCAAAATAACCTATTTATCTTTGGCTTCCATTACCTGTGCTAAGTAAAACTTTCAAAATTGCTTAAGCACAGGTGTATAACAAATAGTCCTGCCAAGAACATATTTAGAGCTGAGTATCAGGTACATCCTAACTTTTGGAAAGTTTGGACATTCACGAGTTGCTAAAGCACGAGTAACCAAGACTGATGAAAAAGTTTGATAGTACGAATTACTGACCATTCTGCAGTTAGCAGCAAAATAAAACAGCAGTAGAAGAAATAGTTTGTAAATGGTTGGTATTTGAGAGACAGTCTAGGCAGCTCAAACCTCAATCATGCTGTTTGTACTTAGGCAGGTGTATACAGGTGAGCATGAGTGGTTGTGAGAAGATAAATGATCAAGACTGACCGAGTTACGCAATCATGTTTGTGCTGAAGACAGCCCAGTTTGCTGTGGCCGACGAAAAATATTCTGTGGTAACTAATTTACTAGAGCTTCTCGTATCTACTACATATGCAGCAATTACGGAACACATATATACAGTCATAAAGAAATATATAAGCATATATTTGGGCAAAAAGGTTTTCAAATAAAAAGCAATTAATTAAGTATATAAAACTACATGGACAGTAATGTTCTAGATAAGACTGGAAATATGAAAATCAGGTAGCGCTGGCCCTTATGTGCCTTAGACCCTGTAGAAAGACTAATTTAGTCTGCTCTACCATATCATTGTACAGTTTCAAGTCCTCTTGTTTTGCCTTCAGTGTGCTCTCGAGTGCTGCTTTTAACGCCTCATTTTCATCCCTCTGTAGTGCAAGCTCTGCCTCAAGGCCTGAGTTTTTATCAATGGACAGGCTCGCTCTTATATCTGACATACTTCCAAATGACACGCTAGATTTCTCTCGCTTCTTTGGCCCTCCTACAGTCACACAGAAGAGAATCTAGCGAGTATTATTAATAGCATGGCATACAAACACCAGTGTCTTTGGCCCTCCTACAGTCACACAGGAGAGAATCTAGCGAGTATTATTAATAGCATGGCATACAAACACCAGTGTCTTTGGCCCTCCTACAGTCACACAGAAGAGAATCTAGTGGGTATTATTAATAGCATGGCATACAAACACTAGTGTCTTTGGCCCTCCTACAGTCACACAGGAGAGAATCTAGCGAGTATTATTAATAGCATGGCATACAAACACCAGTGTCTTTGGCCCTCCTACAGTCACACAGAAGAGAATCTAGAGGGTATTATTAATAGCATGGCATACACATACCAGTGTCTTTGGCCGTACAAATACTTTATTATGATTTCTAAATGACTATAAAGCTGGCTAGAAGCTGCCACACCTTGAGCTCAATTAATAGCTTTACAACTGATGAATGTACAAGCTTCATGAGCTGATAATCTCTCATGTTCGCTGAAATGACTACGACGTTCGAATACGAAGCTTTATTGGTGAAAAAACAGACCAGACTCGTGTGTTGAGGGGGAAGAGCTGAGGGCGTTGAGTCACCCACGAGGGCGTTGAGTCACCCACGAGGGCAGTGGGTCACTCTTGATGTCAATAGACACATACATTATGTCAGGTTGTCAGTAGTTTTGAATGGCTCACATCAAAGTCCAGTCACACTTACAAGCCGGTGATAAGTCAAGTGGTGACTCTTGTAAAGATAAGCTACATATTTCTATTACGTTACGTCGCTCAGACAGGATCAGACTGCAATTACAAACAATAAGATAGAGCCGAATGTGGTCTTTGTAACCTCACACATTGAACGCTGTATTGAATATTGATGGAGTTTGTACTCGTGATTCATCACTTCCATGTCAAAGTCCACATATTCTCAAGAATGTCTTATCCCAATTTTTAGACAATGAAATATATGTAATACACACAGTAATACATACTGTAATACACACAGGTGTTGCTAGGTATGAATATTAGTGTTGTAGGGTATATATTAGGTGCTGCTAGGTATGAATATAGGTGTTGTAGGATACATATTAGGTGTTGCTAGGTATGAATATTAGTGTTGTAGGGTACACGATATTAGGTGTTGCTAGGTATGAATATAGGTGTTGTAGGATACATATTAGGTGTTGCCAAGTATGAATATTAGTGTTGTAGGGTACATATTAGGTGTTGCTAGGTATAATATTAGTGTTGTAGGGTACATATAAGGTGATGCTAGGTATAATATTAGTGTTGTAGGGTACATATAAGGTAAGTACCAGCAGAAGCCTTGTTATGCTCTAATTTCATCCTTCCAATGAGTTTTTCCAACTTGACAGCATTTTGTTTGTGAGCCTTCATATCATTTTGGTAAACGAGGCTCTGTTCATTGCTCTCATCTACACTGTAACCATGAGAATTCACACCAGCATCAATACTAATGCACATGTTTTACACCAACATGATAATCTATAAGCATTAGTTCCAATGCAGTCCTAACAAAATGGGTAAAAACGAATATAGCACTAATCTTAGTTCACATTCTAATTGATCAAGTGATAAACCATCCCTAGTAACATGACCTAATAAACCACAATGGCATGTGTTTGACTTTGCTCTACTCGCTGCCGCTAGTCGCCGCCACCAGTCGCTGCCGCCAATCGCTGTTGCCAGTCGCTGTTGCCAGTTGCTGCTGCAACTCGCTGACGCCACTCGCTAATGCCATTCGCTACCTACATTATGCACCATCATCAGCTACATATAAGCCATTCATACCGTTTCTGTAGTACTTTCACAAGTTCCATCAGCTTATCTCTCTCAACTTGGGCAGCTTGCGCAAGACTCTTGTATTCCTGGCACTGCGTCTCAAGCTCCTGCTGGTTGGAAGGCTTGCCCTGTCCTCTCGCACTAGTCATGATAAGATAGAAGCCAAGGTTGACCAGTCAAATTCTCAGCTGATTTATTTGCTAAAAATAACGAGTCAACTGCACTGACCTGGATGTAGAGGGACGCGAGTTTTTTTTTGATGAAGGTCTCGAATGATGAGAAGCGGATACACGACCATCTGAGGACTTTGGCCTCACATTCATAGTTCCATTATATGTGGGAGTACCTACGGCAGCCAGAACAACTTAGTGCTGCCGCCAAGATGAGCCTTATCAGAAACATGTATGACTAGCAGAATACTGGAGTTACACCATGTCTCAGTTATAACAAATCAAAATAAAAGATCACCTTGCAGATGTTTCCAATTGAATAGCAATATTCTTAGCAAGTGAAATGTTAGTTCAAGGTCAAAAAAGGTTTGCCTCTGAGAGTTGCCTCTTATCACTGGCCATGTCATGTTTCAATAGCAACTCGTAGATGACTGGAAAGTAGTCAATCATTAGAAAAGTTTCACATAAATTACTGCATATGTACTTGTGGCCAGAAAGCTTATTGTTGTGAATAATCTTAATTTATAGTCTCCAAAGATATACCGTATGTAATGCAACACATAAAATCCAAGCCTGATCGTGAGCAGACAACTCAAAATTGCTACTAAATGCTGCAACAGAGCTAAAATTAGCAATACTTAATAATATAATTTTGAACTTTTGTTAAAATCATCAAAATAATAAATAAGAAGTGATTTGGTCAATTATATCAACGTAGATTGCAACCTTTGACAGAACGACGTGAGGCTGTTCTACTTGAATGCCTGGGGCTGCCTGTGGGAGGAGGCGAAGGTTGCAATGTTGCTTTATCATCATCCTCATCATCATCATAGTTAGGGAATATCCCATTGTCAGATTTATTTTGTTGGTTTGTTTCCATATGACTGGAATTTGGTCGTTCAAAAAGAGCCCCGACACTGTTCATCTGTGATTCTTGAATTTTCTACAGAAAATTAAACTACTATCACTCAAAGGAAAAGGAACAAATTTAAAGATTACAAAAGAATAACCTGCAAAAAAAGAAACTTTGTTGTAGTTACTGAAACCTTCAGGAAAAGTGCCAATGCTGTTGCTATTATTCAGTTATACTTGCCATGAAGCTACCACCATGTACTACTTGACATAAAACTGTCACCATGTGTGTTTTGCCATGCGCTTGTTTGGCGCGTATAAAATAGTAATGTGGTAATAGAAAAGTGCTTTAAACTTTGTGTTTTGTTACTCACAAATAATGAAAATGGATTTATTACCTGTTAATTGTATCAACAAATCGAAGGTAGCAGATGAGCCTGAAATATTTAACAATTGTTAAATTTGAGAGCTCTGTATACATTTGCTTTAGTAAACTATTGCTTGCCGTCGACTTCATCCGCATATTGAGTTCAGTGTGATCAGTCAGTAGTAGGTGTGTACTATGTTTCTGGTGTAGTCAGTCAATAGTCGGTGTGCAGCTGTATGTGTCTGGTGTAGTCAGTCAGGAGTATGTGTGCGATATGTGTCGGATGTAGTCAGTCAAGAGTAGGTATGCATTATGTGTCTGGTGTAGTCAGTCAGAGTAAGTATGCATTATGTGTCTGGTGTAGTCAGTCAATAGTAGGTATGCATTATGTGTCTGGTGCTGGTGTAGTCAGTCAGGAGTAGGTATGCATTAGGTGTCTTGTGTAGTCAGTCAGAAGTAGGTATGCATTATGAGGTAGGTATGCATTATGCATTAGGCAGCATGACTAGAACTAACAACTACAAGCAATGTGAAGTGAAGAGCAGAAATGACAGAAAAAAGTAGATGTAATAGAGAAGAGTGGTAGTAGAAGTGATAGAGAAGAGTGGTAGTAGAAGTGATAGAGAAGAGTGAGCGTAGAAGTGATAGAGAAGAGTGGTAGTAGAAGTAATAGAGAAGAGTGGTAGTAGAAGTGATAGAGAAGAGTGGTAGTAGAAGTAATAGAGAAGAGTGGTAGTAGAAGTGATAGAGAAGAGTGGTAGTAGAAGCGATAGAGAAGAGTGGTAGTAGAAGTAATAGAGAAGAGTGGTAGTAGAAGTGATAGAGAAGAGAGGTAGTAGAAGTGATAGAGAAGAGTGGTAGTAGAAGCGATAGAGAAGAGTGAGCGTAGAAGTGATAGAGAAGAGTGGTAGTAGAAGTAATAGAGAAGAGTGGTAGTAGAAGTGATAGAGAAGAGTGGTAGTAGAAGTAATAGAGAAGAGTGGTAGTAGAAGTGATAGAGAAGAGTGGTAGTAGAAGCGATAGAGAAGAGTGGTAGTAGAAGTAATAGAGAAGAGTGGTAGTAGAAGTGATAGAGAAGAGAGGTAGTAGAAGTGATAGAGAAGAGTGGTAGTAGAAGCGATAGAGAAGAGTGGTAGTAGAAGTAATAGAGAAGAGTGGTAGTAGAAGCGATAGAGAAGAGTGGAGATGCAGAAACCCACCGCCTGTTTGAGCTGCAGTAACTCTTGCTCTAGCAACTTCACTTTACCCTCCTTTTCAGACACAATGCTCTTGAGCTGCTGTATGACATTACTTTCTTGCTGATTCCTTGCAGTGGCAGCAGTCATTTGATCCTGCTCTGATGTCTTTTGCTGTTTTTGCAGTTCTGTCAGCTGCTCTACCACAGTCTTCAAGTGTGCCTGCTGTGCCTGTCAATGACCATGTTTAATTAATATATTAAGTGGAACTGTGATACTTGGCCAATAAATAAAGTGAAAACATTGTACTTCGTTTATAAGGAAGTGTAGCTAATACACATGGTCTACTAGCAATAAGAAAGCGACTTACATTACTTATATATAGAGCTATTACTATTTATGGTCTGAAGTTAACACGAGTCGGCTGTAATATACAGGATCGATCAGAAAAAAGCAGCTACTATCAAAGTCCTCTAAGTAACATAAAAGGTAATGGCAACTAAGATTGAGGGAATTGATGATGTTAGTCAGCTTCAAGCTACTAATAATTAATCTTCTAGCATTAAGCACAATTTACAGTGGACATACAAACTGATTGTCTAATTCTCAAAAAGATTTAACTAGTCTTTGAGTAGGTACAACTAGTCTTTGAGTAGGTACAACTAGTCTTTGAGTAGGTACAACTAGTCTTTGAGTAGGTACAACTGGTCTTTGAGTAGGTACAACTAGTCTTTGAGTAGGTATAACTAGTCTTTGAGTAGGTACAACTGGTCTTTGAGTAGGTACAACTAGTCTTTGAGTAGGTACAACTGGTCTTTGAGTAGGTACAACTAGTCTTTGAGTAGGTATAACTAGTCTTTGAGTAGGTATAACTAGTCTTTGAGTAGATACAACTAGTCTTTGAGTAGGTACAACTAGTCTTTGAGTAGGTATAACTAGTCTGAGTAGATACAACTAGTCTTTGAGTAGGTACAACTAGTTTTTGAGTAGGTACAACTAGTCTTTGAGTAGGTAAAACTAGTCTTTGAGTAGGTAAAACTAGTCTTTGAGTAGGTAAAACTAGTCTTTGAGTAGATACAACTAGTCTTTGAGTAGGTGCAACTAGTTAGTAATGGCTATAGCAGACTATTATAAAAGGTCTTAAAATAAAATAAGACTTACGATGAGCGCTGAAATCAACTCATCGTCATGGATGCCCTTAGCAATCAACTTTTGTACCTCAGCTTTCAATGATTGATTTTCATTGGATAAGACCTTATTTCTAGCTTTGCTAGCATCTAGCTTTTGCTTTAAACTAGAGTAGTCAGACTCCAAAGCTTTCAATTCACTAGAAGCTTTCTGAAACATCAACACATAAACAAATCAACAAGGGAAATCAAGATTATTTCGCGAGCAATGATCTTATGAAACAGTTAGTACATTTAAAAGAAGTAACATCAAAAGCTAACAACTTTTCACACCAAGTTTTTACCTCTTGTTGTTCTTTTTTTTCTTTTTCAAGTTTTCTAAGCACTTCTCGGTGTTTCATGTCAGCTCCCTTTGATTGTTTGGCACCCATGAACTCGGCCTCCAGATCTTTGTCACCAAAATGGTCACTATTGCTACGGGATGTCTGCTGAGGAGTTTGTAATTCCAACTGGGCTTTCATTTCTCCCACCTGATTAGGAATACAATAAAAATACTGAGTACAGAGATTACATACGGAAATACAGAAGAGATGCGAATTAGAGAAAATATAAAGATAAAAAGCAAATACGCTGTATATGTTGACAATGAATACAGTACAAGTTACTGATATGTTGTAAAGATACACGAAATAGGTCTTGAAACTATATGTGCCTGAGAGTTCATCAGTAAAGTTTGAAACATAAAAATGGAAGATTTCCAGATATACTTGGATATGAAAGAGAACACGGAGGCAATAAAACAGATAGAAGTACATATTGATGATGAAATAGCATCAACTGCTCATCATTTATAGTGCAATGCTAAAAATGCAAAGGACTTAATCAAAACAAAACTTACTTTTTTTTGAAGTCCCAATATCTGCTGAGCTCTTCCTCTCCAGTTACTGTTGGTGTTGAGTAAATCATGGAAGTTAATTCCCTCTCCAACCTCATTGCTGATTACCTGCAGTATTGGAAGGACAAATCATGTCCTTTTGTAATCCTATTTTAGCTGGATGCAGAAATATAAAAATAAATAAGACCTGAGACAGCATCTGGATTCAGCAGTAACCCTATCGCCAATAGCTCATACCTTCTGTGTCATACAGCTCATACCTTCTGTGTCATACAGCTCATACCTTCTGTACCACACAGCTCATACCTTCTGTGTCATACAGCTCATACCTTCTGTGTCATACAGCTCATACCTTCTGTGTCATACAGCTCATACCTTCTGTACCATACAGCTCATACCTTCTGTGCCATACGGCTCACACCTTATGTGTCATACAGCTCATACCTTCTGTGTCATAAAGCTCATACCTTCTGTGTCATACAGCTCATACCTTCTGTGTCATACAGCTCATACCTTCTGTGTCATACAGCTAATAACTTCTGTGTCATACAGCTCATACCTTCTGTGTCATACAGCTCATACCTTCTGTGTCATACAGCTTATACCTTTTGTGTCATACAGCTCATACCTTCTGTGTCATACAGCTCATACCTTCTGTGTCATACAGCTCATACCTTATGTGTCATACAGCTCATACCTTCTGTGTCATACAGCTTATACCTTATGTGCCATACAGCTTATACCTTCTGTGCCATACGGCTCATACCTTCTGTGTCATACAGCTCATACCTTCTGTGTCATAAAGCTCATACCTTCTGTGTCATACAGCTCATACCTTCTGTGTCATACAGCTCATACCTTCTGTGTCATACAGCTCATAACTTCTGTGTCATACAGCTCATACCTTCTGTGTCATACAGCTCATACCTTCTGTGTCATACAGCTTATACCTTTTGTGTCATACAGCTCATACCTTCTGTGTCATACAGCTCATACCTTCTGTGTCATACAGCTCATACCTTATGTGTCATACAGCTCATACCTTCTGTGTCATACAGCTTATACCTTATGTGCCTTACAGCTTATACCTTCTGTGCCATACGGCTCATACCTTCTGTGTCATACAGCTCATACCTTCTGTGCCAACAGCTCATACCTTCTGTGCCATTTTCAGGTCATTTCTTAAACCTTGAAGCTGGTTTCGATACTCCGCATTTCTTTGCTCAGCCATTTTAAGCTTCTCAGTTAGGCCTTTGTTCTCAGCATCCAAGACAACTCTGCTTCTTGGTGACACATCGTCATCAAGACGAACTGAACTGACTTGATGTGAGTCACTAGATGAAACCTTTGCCAGCTTCAAATATATTATAATAATTAATATTTCAGACAAACTCAAACTTGCATGTGATTTATGGAAAACCAAACTTGTTGTGTGATAAAGAATTGAGTATGTGATAAAAATGTGTAGAAGAGAAAATTGCAGTTACCTCATTTTCTAGATGTCTGCACCGTCCAAACAGCTGTTTAGTTTCTGTTTTCTTTGTTTCTAAAGTTGCATTTAAATCTCTAACTCTTTTCGAGAGCTCAACTATTTTAGAGGCAGCAGTGTCGGCTGACAGGCCCGATGAGCCTAGACAAATGACAATGAAGTGCAATAATAGCATCAAAGTCCATCATTTAAGTAAATATTTCTAATAACAGCCTGACAAAGTAGAGTTAACCTGTTAATCAGCCATTGCAGCAGTCTACAACGTTGGTAAAGAAAATGACAGAATAATAGAAGAGACATTTAAGATTTGAACACTAGTGCTCACAAACCTGTTAACGCTATTTTGTCTTCTTCTCGCTTTTTTTTCAGTGTACGTATCTCATAATCCCTTTCTCCCAACAGCTTAAATAACCTGCCATTTTCATCTTTCAATTCCTGTAAATGTAGATAAAGGTAAAAAAGATGTAAAAGGCACAATTAATCTCTATACAATCAAACAAAAATAGGTACTTATAGACACGAAAAGAGAATCTAGAACAACTTTACCCGTATTTGTTCATTAAGGTGTTCGACCAACTCCGCTGACAGGTATGTTGAAGATTTTGGAAGTGGTTCATCAACCTATGATAATAAAGTTAGTCTTTGTTGATACAGTAACATCATGGCATAACATGTCACAGTTAAAACTTCTAGCAAAGATGATTCAGCAGTGTGATAACTCCTGAGAGCTGTAATTGTTTTCACGTCGAATCTCTTCAAATGGTCTTTATACGGTGCAATAAATTGCATACAATACACAATAAGTTTTGAATAATTCTAAATATATGAAATGGTAAGAATACACTAAATACACCAAACTAACGAGCCAAAACATTTAAAGTTTTACTTTCATGTGATTAACCAAAACTGATTAGATTACCGGATTTAAGAAAGTTAATTTAGCCTCAAATAAAAACAATGGTGTAACAATCACAATAGTTTTGTTGCAATTTTTCAGTGTTAAATATGAATTGCATGTGGTCCAACCGTATAGAAAATACAGGCTGCAGTAACCTTCAAATCTAATTCATCGTTGACTCCAAATGCAGGAGTTTTTGCAGGGTCAGCAGGAGCTTCTTTACCCATCGATATGTTAGATTCTGTATCATGCTTGATTTTTTCTTGACTTTTCTTTTTTAATTTTCTCTGTTGAAGCTTTTGATGTTGTTGTTGCTGCAGTTGTTGAAATTTCTTTTTTAACGCTTCTTCTTCATCTTTATCCGGCATAATGGTGCAAGGACTCTAGAAAGTGATAGTATAGTGATCAACTTGATCAGGTGAGAGTGGCAATAAACTATTTATTCTCTTTTTACAACTAGTATGCTAGTATAAGCTTTTGAACTTCCACCCCACCAAACTTTTACAAAAATGGTTACTCAAAGAGCTGTATTAAAAAATTATATTTACATGTAGGCCTAAACCAGAGACACAGTTCAACAATTCTCAAGTGATTATGGGCATTAAAACTTCCCAATTGAAAACAGGTCGAAGAAGAGTTCAGTTCTCTTTCGGTATTATTAGGCATCCCACAAACATCAAATTTAAGGTTCTTTTCTACACTGAAACACAACATCTGAATGCTAATTGGTGACCACACAGTATTTTGCTCTTTAAAACAGTTATCGTTTAATGTCAGCTGATGGGAAAAAACATTCCTATTAAAAATATTGTCTCAATAACTAATTCAATTCATATTTGAGGAATTGGTAAATCACGCCACAATTAAAAAGTATTAACTTTAAGGCATCAAAACTATATGGACAAAAGTCAAGAATGTAGTGAGCAAGTGTTCAGAAGTTTCAAAAAAGAGCAATTGTATGCCAACAAATAAGCTACAATATCCTGCCATGTTTCATTAACTGTTTAACAGCCTAGACATGTTGAAGACATACCAATAGAAAAGAGAACTATACACAGTTAAAAATAATTTCGACAACAAACATAACAAACTGCAACAGAACAACACTTAAATACTAATAATTTTCAATATCGACAACGCTTGAAGTCTAGTCTAAATAATAGATCGATAAATGACAGTGCTTTTGGAGAATGCCATTATTAGATATAAACTACAGAGTTACTCTTTTTAAGTTTTTATCAAAAATTTAAACTCTTCACCATAAAAAATACACAGAAATAGACACAACAGCAGTATGCTGTGAACCATTGTGCTCTACAGTCGGCAATAAAAACAGCTTGTATTCATTTACATCTTCATTTCATTTTGTTACCAAATGATGCATTTATTAAGTTAAATATAGCAATATGATTCGAAGCACAAAACACTGTCACACATCAAAACATCAGTACCGTATCTTCCAATATGTTAAACTAGAGGTTGCGTCATTTTTGAAACTAGTGATATATTATTCTCATCTTAGCAAAGAAAAGGACATTAAAATCTAATTGCTTTTTGTTGTTTTTTTATGACAATTTAAAGCATACCATAAAAAGTAATGTTCTACAACAAAACTGTATTACTAAAGCACAACTTATTTTTTAAACAGAATTTACAATACTCCCGTATCTTATTTTTTACACAGTTACGCTTTTAATCTCAGCATTATTATGTTCATTAGCTTACTCATTATTTTTTTGTTTTTGGTTTGTATTTTGCAATTTAGTTTACTTGTTGTGGTACTCCGTAGAAAACATTGTAAAATATGGCTATTGCTTACCACAATAAAGATTGATCATATTTATTATTTTACAACTTTTATACAGTATTACTATTTGGGTGACCTATTGGTATTCTTGACAATGAAACCTTGGCTAAAATTTGTATGACTGCGGTGTAACAACCATTTTATGAGCAAGCTAAGCAGAGCCTATGCGGAGCCTAATATACCAAGCAAGACTAACTTCACGCAGTTCCCACGTTCATCGCGGTATAAACAAATTTCACTAAGGACTAGCCCGCAGCAACGGAGTGGCATTGTTTTAATTTGTGCTCCATGACATTGATCTATCGCATACATATGTCGTACATATTAGTATGTTTACTGACCGAAAAGCGACGGTTTCTGTTATCTACATACTATAAATAGACTTCGCGTCCGCTAGAGAATGCGCATAGCAACAATACAAATGTACAGGACGATAAGGACGAACATGAACGCCAATAAATGTCTATAAAAACATCGTATGCTAGGAAACGGCTAGTGTCCGAGTAAATATTGCGTAGACAACTCTCTACAAATTGAACACGTTTTAGCTCTATACCAAGTTGCTTTTATAGCATAGACCTATTAACTATACTAGACTGGGCAATGCCAAGCTACGGTGTCCTACATAAATAGCCACATTCTTCGCGACGTAACGTCAACGCTTTGTTCACTTGCAGCTGGTCAGGCAAGTGAGTCGTCATTGTTTACATTGAAAGAATGGCAGAGACAGCTTTGTTGCTACATGTAATTTGACATAACTACTAAAGTACACAAGATATTGGTTTAAAATTTTAGATGCAAAGCTTATACACTATGCATTTCCTACCCTGCAAATTTGTAAACATAAAATTGAATATTTCATATGAAAAGTGCCAGTAAAAATGTATATTGATCTATTCAAAAAATATTGCAAAATTATCAATGTTGCCCTATGCTATGGGCTAACATGTCCGATAGCTAGGTGTACAAATTGATTTCAAAGGCATACACACTGGTACATCGTACACTGATCGCAGTTGCCATGAACATAAATGTTGGGTCTTAGGTGTTATGCAAACAGCATCAGAAAAATCATAGAAAACAAACGACAAATGGTACACTTTCCTAGACATATTGTGACAGGCTACACATGACTAAAGACGACCAGTCGGCTGAGCTTTGATCTAAGATTACTCTTGTTAGCTGCTACCTTTGTAGCCTCATAGTGAATTCTAATTCTGACATATCTGGATGTGATAGTTTTAATTAACGCTGCGCTGTGACTTGAGCATGGAAATTCCTGATGCAAATTGCTTTGTAAAACCAATGAACGAGTCCTTCTACCAGCTTGTGTATGTCTGCAGTGATTCCTTGTAAGTTGACACACTGCCATATGATCTGTTCTGAGCCTAGACATATCTTTGTGATGACAGGATGAGGTGTAAACAGACCACCTCCATATTTTACACTGATTAGTATTGCATCATCCCTGGTGCGTAAATCTGGACAGAAGGCTATAAAGCTGGTGCAATCATTGCAGTTGAGTTTTAAGCTAATAAGATAATACATACAAGCATGCAGCAAGACGTCCAAAGACCTCAAAAGATCCAATAATTAGAAAATGTTGAAAATAAATTAGAAACTTCAAAATTGGAGGAATAAATCATAGAAATTGCGTCAACACCAGATGGTGAACATGCCAAAAAAAATGATGAAGCAATTAAACCTACCAACCACCATCACCAGAAAACCACCAGACAAACATTAGAGACGAATCAAATGAATACACATACCTACATACCAGGAGTAAGTCACGAACTCCACCCTCCATGTCAGCATCATGTGCACCAGCCTAAGACTTACGCAAACAAGATTTTCACACTTCTGACATAAAGCATTTAACCTTAACACTCAACCTACATTCACAGGCTAACCATCCCACATGCCAGACATCTATAAAAGAGAACAGCTCTAATGACTCAGCATCTCTATATCCATTCCTCTCTCTCTCTTTCTCTCTCTCTCTTTCTCTCTCTCTCTCTTTCTCTCTCTCTCTTTCTCTCTCTCTCTCTCTCTCTCTCTCTCTCTCTCTCTCTCTCTCTTTTCTCGAGGGCCTCCTTAGACGCTCTATCTTCTGCCTGCTGAAGAGCCTTTCTCTCCCCCTCCCCCCTCTGGAGCCTCGCTCTCTCTTCCCTCTGCCTCTGGAGCCTCTACTCTTTCCCTACCTATGGAGCCTCTCTCTCAGTCATCAGCTGATCCTCTTCTACTTCCCTGTATCAACTACCGAGCCTCTGCATATAAGGGCTGCCATGACTCTCATTTGACTATCGAAACTCGCAGCCATATGGACCGAGCAAGCAAACATGGATGACCATTCGAGTAAGGGTGTAACTTTTATTAGTTGTTTTAACATCTTGTCATTAATATTATTGTTTAGAATTTTATTAGTTGTGTATTTTAATTGTTGGACTTATAGAATAATGACTTAACTTTTACTAGTAAATATCAGTATTGCTTACAACAGCTTAACACCTTCACTTGTACCTGAACCAGCAATAATCAAATTAGTTCTCACAAGCTAAGCAAAAGTACACAAACTAAACATAGTCAAATTAGAATAATATGGCAAGCAATTTCAACACTGATGTTGTGCGTGGATTCGGATTAGTTATGCATAACATAATTTCTCCACATTCACCCATAACAATATATAAATTGGATTGTTATAATTTGCTATATAAATTTTACTTGGCTTACACATACAGCGTTTGTTATTAAAATATAGTTATACAAATTTGTAGACCTTATCTTATTACCAGATATAACACAAGAACACCGAATTAATCAGAACATATAAAAATACTCTAAAATGAAGCACAATAGCATAATAAATTTCATTAGAGAAATAAATCAGGCAATAATTATATAATTTTGTGTGAGACATTGAGATATTTTTTAAAATTGCTGAATAAAAACAAAATTCATTCTTGAAGTTAATGTGATATTTTGTTACATTTATTGTTTTTTATCAAAGTGGGAAAAGCGGATGAACAATATCAAAAGTGGCAGACACCCAAGTTTCTTCTCTTGAAAGGCATGATAAGCTTTTAAAGACATATATTACTGTTGCATAAAACAGGAAGTACGTTTTTTATTTCTGTTGGGTATGCCAGGCCTAAAGCAAGCATGCTCTGGGCATGGAAATTCCACATGCCAGCAAAATTCAAAGTGCTCACAATCACGGTAAAGTGCCTCTATGACACTGTTTTTTTAGTTACTCGCTGATGAATCTGTACTATAAGTTGTCTTTTCTAGTGGATATCAGGTTACCAATGTGTCTCTGCTCATTTCCTTTAATTCATTTACATCTTTGGTAGTTTCAACAGAATTGTTAGCTGCATTTTTGAAGCGATGCATTGATCATTATACAAAATTCTTGGCCACAAAACAACATGAGCTACACATGTGTTTCATTCACGCATATGCTTGCAGTTGTTTCTTGTTTGATAAGGAAATTGGCTTTTTTAAAAGATTAGCTTTGCAGGCGGCAGTATTGTTTTAAACCATCTCTCACAAAATAATACGGATACAGTGAAGTCATTAAGAGATATTTTTCAGGATTCGTATTTTGAATTAGCTTTGCCTTATGTTTTTTACTCCTTTTTGACTTTCATGAAAATTTCAATGGTGCGTCTAACCATTTGGATGGAGAAAAGATCAACACCAAAAGGCCATACTCATATTCACTTAATTAACAACATCATACTAGAGAGACCTTACTCAACGTGTGTCTTCATTCATTCAAGATGGCTCATACAATTTTTGGAAGATAAAGCATTGCCCAGAGGCAGTTTTTCATATCACATGAGCATCAGTCATAACGAATATTATTTCAAAATATACTTTGTTTAAAAAAGGTAACTGAAGTCTGACAGTGCAATGGATCAGAAGTACAACTCTTAATGACAGACACTGGCCACAGATTGTACATGGCTCCCTCCTGTAAAAGAACTCATTTGAAGACCCATTAATTAAAACTTCTAACGTCTGTGTTAATAGGCAGGTCTGTGTTGATAGGCAGGTCTGTGTTGATAGGCAGGTCTGTGTTGATAGGCAGGTCTGTGTTGATAGGCAGGTCTGTGTTGATAGGCAGGTCTGTGTTGATAGGCAGGGCTCCGTACATGTTTCACCCAAGCTCAATGCCTGAGTTACACAGGGTGGTAACTATAGCCATACTCCACCATTATGTTTACCACCTATGCTTCATCTCCGCTGAACCCTTCTGTAAGCTGCCTTGCTACTCTGTAGTCCATCTGACCCATTCAAACTCGAGCAACAACAGTGAACATAGAGCGCCACTTATGTCAGGCACTTGCAATGTAAAAATATTGTAGCAGGAAAAAGACGTCTTCTTATGACAACCACCAATATTGCTTTTCATTGTTTTAAGCGTGTTCTCATTTGGTGATCTGAAACTCATCCCAAATGCTACCAGACTTTCTATAAGTTTAACCAAGCCAAACATTTTTGTTTGTATCATGCGTTTTTGATGCCGTTATTCAAGTATACATGCTTCAACAGTTTTCTTCAAGTTTTGCGATTGAACCGGGTTTTTGTGTTATGAAGCCTGAAAAAGAACAGTTGTTGTAGGAAATTTCATATAATACATACTAGCAGAATACTAGCAGAATACTAGCAGAATACTAACAGAATACTAGCAGAATACTAGCAGAATACTAGCAGAATACTAGCAGAATACTAGCAGAATACTAGCAGAATACTAGCAGAATACTAGAAAAATGCCCGATGTCTAGGAGTTCTTTCATTTTCAATCAGATAGCCTGCAAGTGGGTGGTCCTCATTGACTGGGTAGCTCAGTAGCTGGTTACTGAGGCTGGAAAGGAGGCTAGTTCTTAATAACCAGACGAAGTTTTAAAACCAAAGTTTTGGTGACCTTTTTTAAAGTCCTGGAGTGTATGCCTGTGAAGTATGGACAAAATTGGTTATAAAAGGTAAAAAGGCATACATGTGCACATGCCTTCCCCACATACACACGGACACACCTTCCCCACATATACACGCGCACACCTTCCCCACATACACACGCGCACCTTTCCCACATACACACGCGCACCTTTTCCACATACACACGCGCACCTTTCCCACATAAACACCCGCACATGCCTTCTCCACATACACATGTGCACAACTTCTCCACATACACACGCACGCACCTTCTCCACATACACACGCGCACACCTTCTCCACATACACACGCGCACCTTTCCCACATACACACTCGTACCTTTCCCACATACACACGCGCACCTTTTCCACATACACACGTGCACCTTTCCCACAGACACACGTGCACCTTTCCCACATACACACGTGCACACCTTCCCCACATACACACGCCCACCTTTCCCACATACACACGCGCACACACCTTCCCCTACATACACTCGCACACACCTTCGTCACATACACACGCGCACCTTTCCCCCATACACACGCGCACCTTTCTCACATATACACGCGCACACACCTTCTCCACATACACACGCACACCTTTCCCACATACACATGTGCAGACCTTCCCCACATACACACGCACACTCCTTCCCCACACACACTAATATAAATATTATCTTTAAAAACAACTAAATACATTAGTTGTTCTTAAAAACAACTTCAAGAAAAACTAATGTAAATTGTGACCTAGTATGTTTTTTAGCTTGATTCATTCATCAAATTCTATGCTGTACCTTCGTCTTGAAACCTACGGTAAATATAAACTTTTAAACTCAGAAAAGGAACAATTTCTGTTGTTGCCATTTTTTAAAATTTATTCATTTTATTTGGGTCTACTTTTTATAACATAATTCCATTTTTTCAAAATTCTGAGTTCCGTTTTCTACACACATGCATAACTTTTTATAAAGGCGAAAAAAATTGTTTCATTTTGCTATTTACTTTGGCACTACCAATTTTCTAAGACGATGGCATAAATATGTTGAAACATTCATTTTTTAAATTTTATATATCCAGAAGAACACAATAAACTAAAACAACTTCTGCTTTTTTTGCACAAAATAAATGTTTTCTGAAACTGTAGTTACAACAAAACAAACTATATTTACAACAGAAAAGTGAAACCACTCAGGTTTGCAGATCAATCTGATAAAAATACACACGAGCACAAAGCACCATGCTTAAATCACTATTATGTGACAACTAGACCGATCAGGGAAACAAGCAAATATGACATATACTCTATGAAAAAAACTCTATACAGATTTTGGGTAATATACAAATAGGTATATTGGCTAACACTCAAAAAGTGTTCATTAACATAAAAATGTATCTTTCAGCCTTGTCTCAGTAACGATGCCAGCACAGCATGCTCATTCTTTTTTCAGATGTTTCATCTTTCAATGAGCATAAATGGAAGATCTTTGCAAATCTAGTATACAGAAATGTTGAGGTCTCGTGTCTTGTGAATGCTTTAGTATAAGGAGAACTCTCGGTTTGTAAGCTGCATGTCATGTACAAACCTGCAAAAGAGATAGCAAAGTGTGGGGAGATAGTATAATTATTATTATATCATATTATACATGTATATCACTATAAACATGTACAGGCAGCAGTTGGCAACCCACAAGCAGAATGTACTCAAAAATTTTAGATACCACCAAGAAACATGATTACAGTGGATGATAAATTGGCTGAGTAGAAATAGAGATTGTTTGTGACCATTTCGAGTTTGTGCTCATAGCTGGAGAGTTGTGTGTTGTTGAAGATGATTTGTCTAGAACATTCCAAACTTGTCGCAACTCAGAGGTGTCCAACCTTTTTAGAGTGAGGGCCATTATGTAAAGTCAAGTCTAGGTCTTATTCATTGTCTCTCAGTAATGCAGTTATTAACTTTCTCTCAGTAGTACAGTTATTCATTGTCTCTCAGTAGTACAGTTATTCATTGTCTCTCAGTTGTGCAGTTATTCATGGTCTCTCAGTAGTACAGTTATTCATTGTCTCTCAGTAGTACAATTATTCATTGTCTCTCAGTAGTACAATTATTCATTGTCTCTCAGTAGTACATTTATTCATTGTCTCTCAGTAGTACAGTTATTCATTGTCTCTCAGTAGTACAGTTATTCATTGTCTCTCAGTAGTACAATTATTCATTGTCTCTCAGTAGTACAATTATTCATTTTCTCTCAGTAGTACATTTATTCATTGTCTCTCAGTAGTACAGTTATTCATTGTCTCTCATTAGTACAGTTATTCATTGTCTCTCAGTAGTACAGTTATTCATTGTCTCTCAGTAATACAGTTATTCATTGTCTCTCAGTAGTACAGTTATTCATGGTCTCTCAGTAGTACAGTTATTCATTGTCTCTCAGTCGTACAGTTATTCATTGTCTCTCAGTAGTACAATTATTCATTGCCTTTCAGTAGTGCAGTTATTCATTGTCTCTCAGTAGTACAGTTATTCATTGTCTCTCAGTTGTGCAGTTATTCATGGTCTCTCAGTAGTACAGTTATTCATTGTCTCTCAGTAGTACAATTATTCATTGTCTCTCAGTAGTACAATTATTCATTGTCTCTCAGTAGTACAGTTATTCATTGTCTCTCAGTAGTACAGTTATTCATTGTCTCTCAGTAGTACAGTTATTCATTGTCTCTCAGTAGTACAATTATTCATTGCCTTTCAGTAGTGCAGTTATTCATTGTCTCTCAGTAGTACAGTTATTCATTGTCTCTCAGTAGTACAGTTATTCATTGCCTTTCAGTAGTGCAGTTATTCATTGTCTCTCAGTAGTACAGTTATTCATTGTCTCTCAGTAATACAGTTATTCATTGTCTCTCAGTAGTACAGTTATTCATGGTCTCTCAGTAGTACAGTTATTCATTGTCTCTCAGTAGTACAGTTATTCATTGTCTCTCAGTAGTACAGTTATTCATTGTCTCTCAGTAGTACCGTTATTCATTGCCTTTCAGTAGTGCAGTTATTCATTGTCTTTCAGTAGTACAGTTATTCATTGTCTCTCAGTTGTGCAGTTATTCATTGCATGCTAGTAGTACAATCATTTAGAGCCCCTTTAGAGCCCCAAGAGATGATATTTTTGACTACCACGAATTGTTTAAATACAGCACTTGTAGTTTAAAAATTCATACATGGGTGTCGATTGCATCTAAGGATTGCCCTTCTAGTCATAAAATCTAAATTGGTTTTTGCTGCTTTATCCCCTTTTATAACACGACTTAGCCAGACTTACTCCTAATTTTGAGCTGTTAGATAGTTGCTTGAATAAAACACTATTTACCTCAAACCTCTCCTAACTAATGTGTGTAGAGCACAATTATTGCAATTTCTTTTCGTGTGAGTTGAAATGTATAAAAGGCTACTGTTTGTAGTACTTAATTGCAGCGCAATTCAAAAAGTCTTTTTCTCAAAAGACATCGATTAAGCTCTACATTAAATGATTTTTCATATGTCATCAAACAACAAGACACAACTAAAATGATTTTGGGTTTGTGCCAAAATAATCATGCATAGTAATAACAGTTCGTTTTTGCATTGTTGGTGGTTAGCTCTGAAGTGCGCAGAATGTCAAAGAAGTGATGGTTGTTTTGGGAGTTGGAGAGTGGTAGAGATTCCAGTGGCAACTGTGCACCTTATGAGCAGTAAGACTTATTCTCTTAAGAAGGTCAAAGTTCATGTAAGAATCAAATTCACAACTACACTAATTATTTCTAGGCTATTTGAAGTTTTGTGCTACAATCCTTTGTTATAAATTTAACTAAAATCATTCATATAACACTGACAGAGATTCTTATGAATAGCTAATTTTGATTTGCTTTACAATGAGGCTCGCAAAACTCTAAATATTGTGTTACTTTGTAATAGAATATGGATCTTCTAAACCAATTTTCCCAATTTTTAATACTACCTAAAATTGGTGTATGCTTACTTAGTCATTTCACTGTTGACATGTGTAAAGCGAGGTACAGTTGCCCAGGATTCATTTTGTTTCAGAGGTTCATCCTTTCTCCATGCTGCTATTTGCTGTGTTGTTGTCATAGGTATTCGATATATTTCGATGGGCTCTAAAAATACATAATTAAAAATCTGGCATTAATGATATTTTCATTATAGCATAGGCTTTTGGTGAAAATTTTGCCAATTCAGGAAAAAGTATTGTCACAAAGTAAAGATTCCAAGAGATTCAAAATGCTAGCACATCATTGAGAAAGTTTTATCAGATTTGCATTTATTTATTATAAAATAAAAACAAGGGTGAAATAAAAATATGTTACAAACAACAGAGGATTCCTAAATGTACATGCAACCGGCTTACAACTGCCATGTTATTGCCACAATATATCATTCAGATCAGATACCTTTGGGATTTCTGCAATGCTTTGTTCGTAACCGCATGTGCTCTTTCCATGATTCTTCACCAGCTAATCCTGGGCCTGGTCCATAGCCGCTAGTTTGATTTTTTGGTACAATAGATCTTCTAGGTGGCACATAGCCCGCAATTGGAGGCAGTGGAGTAATGTCTGTGCCACCTGGCTTTTGCTCCCTTTTAAGCCACTCTTCTCTTGTATAATCTGGTCGCATTGCAGCTCTTCTTATTTTATTCTGATAACCAACTTGAGTTAAGCCAAAAAATGCCATTTCGTGTTTATTATCAGGTGAGAGCAGCTAATCGTATGCTTATAACTACTGCTATTCAAATATTATAGCCATTAAATCAAGAATCGGTAAGACTTTGGTTAATTGTTGTTGTCCGTGACAACATGCCGGAAATGCTACAGTCCATTCTGCAGAAAAATATTCTGTCGTTCTTTATCGAGTAACCCAACAATTTTCGATTAAAGATATATCGGCACAGGAAATAGCTGTCGATCTCAGATAAATCTAACTAACAGCGTTACGCGTCTAACCTTCCCGTACTATGACTACTCGGCTAAGCATAGGTCGCCATTCATTCAAGGAGATCGCTTATGTAGTTGATCGCTATAAGCAGATATCAATCGTTACAATCCATCAAAAGTATGGCAAGTGGTGGATCTCTAGCATTCGACGAATATGGTAGACCATTCATTATTATCAAAGATCAAGACCAGAAAAAGCGCTTGACTGGTATTGATGCACACAAAGTAAGTAAAAAATGACAATTTTTTTCTTTTTCCAAGCGCTTCTAGAATGTTCCTTTGTATGTTACGATAATATTTTGAGCTACAGTTGTAGAGTAAACCATCAAGTAGTTATGATAATTAAGAATTAAACACCACCAAAAGGCGATATGACTAAACAATTCAAATGAGTGACCGTAGCAAAGCTTCTGTATCAAGGCCTTTAGATTACTAGTGGCTGATCGGTATGTTTACGCGAGAAAGTTTGGGCCACTCAAAAGCACAATTTTCGCCTAACTTCAATAAATACTACTCCGACACTAGTTCAAAAGTTGTTACTTAAATTGAGCAAACATTCATTCAATCTCTGCGGTGGGATTTTGGAAGATAAGTTCTTCAGAAGAAATGAGTAGTTTGGGCATCTTTAGAATGCACTTCTTTGTCTAACGAACACACAGCTGCACATAGATAATCAAGTTTTTCTTGAGGTAGCATTTTCAGAATCGCAAGTTTTCAGTATAATATTTTGGGCATTATTGAGTTCTGACTATATATATATAGTTATATAGCTATAGTTATATAGTTTATATATACATGTATATTAGTTTTGGTATATAATTTAGCTTTTGATTGCTAACAATTCTATTGTGAATCCATTTCCCAATAGGCTTTTTGTCATTGTGCATTATTTTTGTACTATGTAAAGAAATCCCAGAATATAACCTTGTAAGCCAATATATGAGATTTTTATCAATGTTATAAAGTTGATGGCTATATGACTTTGTAGTCTCACATTTTGGCTGCCAAGTCGGTCACTTCAATTATTCGCACGTCGTTGGGGCCTAAAGGTCTCGATAAAATGATGGTTACCCCAGATGGCGAAGTCACAGTAACTAATGATGGTGCTACAATACTCAAGATGATGGATGTTGATCATCAGATCGCCAAACTTCTTGTTCAGTTATCACAATCACAGGATGATGAAATTGGCGATGGCACTACTGGTGTTGTTGGTAATCACTTTAGTTTCATATATTTCCAACTGTGTAAGATATCACACCTATAATTCAAATTTCTGTAGTCGTTTATAAACAGCAATAGTCAATTTTTAGTGAGAAAAAAATTGTAATAAATTTTTTTGAAAGAATTGAAAGTTTATATTATTAGAGCTAGACTAAAAACAACAATAGTCGCTGCTGAAAGAGGATGTAATCATTCTTGTAATTAGGAGACATTATCTCACTACTGTATTCTACAAGTTCGGCTAATTTATATTAATGACTAGCTGTAATACCTGGTGTTGCCTGGGTAATAAAAAAGTATTTGCATCGAAAATTTATTTGTCTACAACATTCGCCGTTCTAACTTTAAACTACCGTAAGTCCTTATGCTCAAGCCGCGTGGCCTGTCGTTGGGCGCGGCTTCTGGTTCAAGGTCATAAGCCGCTGCTAAAGCCAAGTTTTTAAAACTTACGTGGGGCTCAGGGCGGCTTCTCGATAAATGCGGTCTCTGCTCAGTTCCGCGCTATAACCATAGAATCGCAGTCATGATACACTTTTATGTACGGGGTTTTGGCGACCTACTCGTCTATTTTCAGGGTCATGTTTATGGAATACTTAAGAATAAAGAAGAATTTATCGCTCATGTTTAACTCACCACAGTCATAGGTAATTAACACCTTTTCATTCTTGACCAGCATCTTTCCATAAACATGAAGCCCTCTAACAGTGCAATAAAAATCTAGCTGAGACATGGCAAACAAGTTATTGATGCAAGGGTTTAGGAATTTTAATTCGAACTTGGAAGTAAAAGAAAATTCTTTTCACGTGTACTGATGTAGCCTGGTTTCTTATTCAAGAGGACGGGGGTATAGCGAAACCCGTCTCAACACTCTCGCTCCCGAAGGGGGTCAAGGATGACAAATCTCAGTCATTAGCCGCGGTCTGTGGGCATACGCGGCTTGTTGGAGGATTATTTTTTCTTTCGTGAGACATCTGTTTTTGAGCACAAGCCGCGCGGCTTGAGCATGAGGACTTACGGTACATGTTATGAGAAAAGTGTTTTGTGTAGTTGAAAAAAATTTAATAGAAAATAAAAACAACTGTAAACGTTTTCAAACTTTGTCAAACAACTGTAACTTTCATACTTGATACCATGAGGAAAATTTATTGTTAAGGTCAAAAAAATTTACAAAAGAAACTATCAAAAGGGTTTAGATGTAAATGTGAAATAATTAGCAAGTAATAGCTAAATTAATTCAGTTTTGCTATGATTGCAATAAAAGATGATTCGGTAATGATACAATTAATACAAACTGAGAAAACAAAATAAAAATCCTGATTATGTTGAATTAATAGTAACAATTATTGCCTAGAAATGTGTGTGGATAAAAAAGATTACTGTTCCAGCAGAAGCTATCCATCAAAACTTTGAATACGATGATACTGGTATCTCTCGATAGCAGTACAAATGTAAAAATGAGATATCGTACTGTCTTGTTCAGAATGTCGAGGCTCTTCCCACGGAGATAATATTATTTTCCGCATGAGAAGAATTGGCCTTGACCCCCAGATATAGTACTCAAACCTTACGAAAAAATTTATAATATTGGCATCGTAACGCATGGGTGCACTGTGAAAATAATTAGCATGTCATACGGTATACACTATAGGGTATATGATAGCATAGTTGATCAATATATGGTTGTAGCTCAGTGGTAAAGCGCCTGAATAAGTACATTGTGAGTGCATTCGTCATAAGTTCAAATCCATCAGAACGCGGATTTTCAATTCCATGATTTTAACAGCTGTAGCTGGAGGGGCGCGCATACACACCAATGTTGAGAAATATATATATATATAAATTACATTGATTTTTTTGTATTCTATACAGTGTTAGCGGGTGCACTTTTGGAAAAAGCTGAGGAGTTGCTGGACAAGGGTATTCATCCCATTAGAATCGCTGATGGTTATGAGATGGCTGCCAAAGTTGCTTATGATCACTTAGAAACGATCTCTGAAAGGTTTCCTGACCCTAGAAAGGACTTGGAACCATATATCCAAACTGCCATGACCACCTTAGGATCTAAAATGTGAGATTTTAATTTATTTCTTTGATTGCTGGATTCCTTACTGTTGCAGATGTACTTGTACTTGATGTTACATATTTACCTTTAGGTTTTTGCGTGTCTAAATTACATGTATTGCTGCATAGTAGTACAAGTCCAGACAACACGCTAGATGAACTTGCAAGGATTACTGGTTGCCTGTTGTTCAAAGCAGTGATCATCGAGACCTTGTCACAATTAGCATTGATAAAATGCTACTCAAGGAGTGTAATAAACAAAATATTTCACACGCTAAAGTGTTGTATGTTGCTATATTGGAGCAAGTATTGTTTAGTGTGAATCGATGTCATCGAAAGATGGCAGAAATAGCTGTGGATGCTGTGATGGCTGTGGCAGACATGGAAAGACGTGATGTGGACTTTGAGTTGGTAAAGATGGAAGGCAGAGTTGGTGGCAAGCTGGAGGATACAATGCTCATCAAGGGTGTACTGGTGGATAAGGATATGAGTCATCCACAGATGCCCAAAGTGAGCAATATTCTTTCAGGCTTGTTAGCCATGCGTGTCCAAATTACTTGTATTGCAGCACAGTAATATGGGTCCAGACAACACGCTAAACAAATCAACAGAGTACTAGTTGCTTGTCTTTCAAAGCAGCGATCATCGAAACTCTGTTACATTTTACAAAAGTTCTGCATGATATTGCGAAAGTTCTAGTTCATGTCACATTGCGAAAGTTCTAGTTCATATCTTATTAGCAAATATACCTTGACATTTTCTAGTTTAACTTCAGGTTGTCAAAGATGCAAAAATGGCTATTTTAACATGTGCATTCGAGCCGCCAAAACCAAAGACAAAACATAAACTGGACGTCACATCTGTAGAGGATTACAAAAAATTGAGAGCATATGAGAAAGAAAAATTTGAGGAGATGGTCAAGCAGGTATGTTGCATTGTTGTTGAGGCCATCTTGGCTGCGTCATAGTTGTTGTTGTAGTTTGGACCAAATTTTGAATGCAAAAAGGGTTTTGGGCATGCAACATTTTTCTGGTAGCAAAAACAGCAGCTTCAAAAACAAATTACTTGAATTAAATAATTTGTTAATGAAACACATTGAAATAATATGCAAAAACACCAATCTAGAACTTTCAAATATGCCGAGAGACCTTTGTTTCACCGTTATAGGACTGTGCAAACTATTGTATTGTAGTAAGAACACATAATTGCTATAAATGTCTAAATGTATAACTGGTCGAACGGTAGGTCAAGGAGAGCTTGACATTGTTGAAGATGGTAAAATTCTTTTGTCATGCTTTTCTTAGATATCGGTAACAACGAACAAAAATATTTGCTGTTGCTCACGTTAATGTAATGTACAGAATACAAAGGCTAGAATAAGTCTGTAAAAAGTTTGTCAGAAGCCATATTAATTGTGAAAGATATGTATTAAAACCATTTATTTCAGTGTTAAACTAAATTGTCATCTAATTTTATGGTCAACTAATTTTAAACATTCAGTTTTTTTTTCAAACCTTTTGAGCATGCGCTAAACGTATTTGTCGATGCTATAAGTGTTATTAGTCTTTTGAATAGTGTAACATCGCCGGAAAATGTACCGTTTACCAATCTTTACAAAATATTTTATTATAAGACTGATTTTGCCTATGGCATAGCATTTATACAGACAGAAACTATTGATGTTGTATATGTCTTCAATTTGGATTTCAATTGCAAAGCATTTGTTAGTAGACCGTGTTTAATGGTCAAGGATAAATATGGAGAGAAGTTTTGTTGGTTTATTAGCAGTGATAAGCGTTTTTGCATAGATGTTTGTATTAAATACCTATATGTTGTTTTGCCATGTAATTTTATTATACACTAATTTTCTCTTGTGTTCGGCTTACTAAGTTAAAGTTAAGGGCTTGCAGTTAAAATTTAAATTCCTTGCAATCAATTTTGTTAAAAAGACTAAAATACTGATTTCTTGAACAACTGACCCGGGTATAATGCTGCGAGATAGCAAAGCACTCATTTGAGGAACAGTAACACAATGCTGCAAACTTTGTTTTAATATTTATATTTAAATATATTTTGTTCCCCGAGTACATTATTAATGTTACAAATTACTCATAAAGTCTTCAATGTCTTTAACATTTGTGCCATAATAATTCATTATTTATTGCATATTGTATACTAATTGTGCCACTCGGCGTTGCTCGGGTATTAGAAAATTCTTTGGACAGAAAATTGATATTTGTATTTAACATATAACAACATTTGCCATTCTAACTTTCATACTACATATCATGAGAAAAGTGTTTTGTGTAGTTGAAATAAATTAGGAGAGAAAATAAAAACAACTGTTAAGGTTTTAAACCTTGTCAAACAACTGTAACTTTCAAACCTCATATCATGAGGAAATATCATGTGTTGTGCAGGTCAAATAAATTGAAAAAAAACGACTATAAAAGGGTTTAAATGTAAATGTGAAATAATTAGCAAGTAATAGCTAAATTGAGTCGGTTTTGCTACGATTACAATAAAAGATGATTCGGTAATGATACAATTAATACAAACTGATAAAATAAAAGTCCTGAATATTTTGAAGTAATAATATCATTTTTGGCTTAGAAGTGTGCGTAAAAATGTTACTGTTCCACCGGAAGCTATCCATCAAAACTTTGAATACGACGTTACTGGTACCTCTCGATACTGGTACAAATGTAAAAATGGTATGTCGGACTGTCTTTGTCTGACCGAATGGTGAGAGAATGTAGAGGCTATTCTTACTCGATGATACGATTGTCTGCGTGAAAAGTATTGACCTTGACTGCGATTTAGCAATTGCACCTTACAGAAAAGCGGAAATAAAAGTTCATGAAAGTGCGAAACAAGCATCCTGTGTCATAGTTAATAGAGTTCATAGTTTCAAACAATACTGTAAGTCCTCATGCTCAAGCCGCGCGGCTTGTGCTCAAAAACAGATGACTCACAAAAGAAAAAATAATCCTCCAACAAGCTGCATTTGCCCACAGACCGCGGCTAATGACTGAGGTTTTGTCGTCCTTGACACCTTCGGGAGCAAGAGTGTTGATACGGGTTTCGCTATACCCCCGTCCTATTGAATAAGAAAACAGGCTACATCAGTACACGTGAAAAGAATTTTCTTTTACTTCCAAGTTCGAATTAAAATTCCTAAACCCTTGCATCAAGAACTTACTTGCCATGTCTCAGCTAGATTTTTATTGCACTGTTAGAGGGCTTCACGTTTATGGAAAGATGCCGGTCAAGAATGAAAAGGTGTTAATAACCTATGACTGTGGCGAGTTAAACATGAGCGATTAATTCTTCTTTAGTCTAAAGTATTCCATAAACATGACCTTGAAAATAAACGAGTAGGTCGTCAAAACCCCGTACATAAAAGTGTATCATGACTGCGATTCTATGGTTATAGCGCGGAACTGAGCAGAGACCGCATTTATCGAGAAGCCGCCCCAAACCCCATGTAAGTTTTAAAAACTTGGCTTTAGCCGCGGCCTATGACCTTGAACCAGAAGCCGCGCCCAACGACAAGCCACGCGGCATGAGCATAAGGACTTACGGTACATCATTTAGTGTGTGCATACTGTATATAAAATTATAAGGTCACTGATTTATATGCCTTGTATAGCTCAGCGAGTTCAAATCCATCAGAATATGGAATTTTAATTCCAATATTTTAATAGCTATAGCTGGACAAACACAGACAGACACACAGACTTTGAAAAGTATATATTTAGATTAATATTGTCATGTATTAAAAAGCTGAACTTTCTTTGGTAAATTATATGTGTCTCTTAATTTTTCAAAAAAATCACAATCGTTTCAGCTTAAGAAAAATAGTAATGTAATATTGACACTTTCTTGGAATATGAAAGCAGAAAAATGTCCTCCGTACTAGCTGACGCATTTTCAGAAGTTGCTGGAAGCATAGCAAGAAAGTGAAATGCAATATACGCCAGAAAGACTTTGCCTACCACCACAGCACATCATCATTAAAATATCATTTAATTAATTCTCATCATACCACCCAGAATTCATCACCAGCTGTCACAGACAATAACTATTACTACTGACTACCGCCACTACTGTCCCCTGCGAGCGGCTATTCTTTAAACCATAACTGTCACGAACAACATTTATCGTATTTTCTAGGTAAATCAGACACGCTGATTCCGATTTTGTACTCAAAATAAAGATTAGTCCACTAACCTTTAAAGTCATTTAGGCTTTTTTAAAGCGTTTCAATATCCGTTTCAAAAACAGCACAATCGGCATTACAAGCTCCGCCCATAAATATGTGACGAAACCTAGCTTTTTCAGAAACGGAAGTTGGGAATGTTTAGTCCGATTTAGAATAATAGAGATGGGTGTCTTAAATAAAACCCATTATTATCTAAATTCAGCCTGTAAATTAGTTTCAGTTTTTTATGAAAGGGATATAAACTATTTAAAATTGCTCGCAGCTTGTTACATGACGTTTAAATGGGCTGGACGCCAAGAAAAATGAGCTCAAAAAGCGCGGTTTTATCACGAGCTAGCGTTGTTATTGCGCTTTTTAAATATGCAATGCTAAATAGCTTATCTACCTTTCAGAAAAGACTGATATTATTTTTAAGGCTGAATTTAGATATTAATGGATTTTAAAACACCCATCTCTACTATTCTAAATCGGTCTAAACATCCCTACGTAACTTCTGTTCCTAAAAAGCTAGGTTACGTCAAGTATTTATGGGCGGAGCTTGTTATGCCGATCGTGTTGTTTTCGAGACCGATATTAAAACGCTATAAAAAGTTCTTCATTACTCTGAAAGTTAGTGGCCTAATCTTTATTTTGATTACAAAATCGGAATCAGCATGTCTGATTTACCTAGTAAATATGATAAAAGTTGTACGTGGCAGTTATGGTTTAAAGCTGGTAATATTGTATGTAGGAAGAGAGTATCTCTTCATTCAGATAATGGGAATAAACTGTGCTCCCTCAACTTTTGGCTGGTTTAATTATAGACTTTCATGGACTATTTTCATACTCCTAATAGTTAATACATTGTAACTTATGTACATTGTACATAACATGTACTCCTGTTGACAATAATTGTCTCAAATATAATTTATATGTAGCTGTATTATTTGTTTTTTGGATATGCAGGTTTTTGTTAGATTAATTCTAAGAATAATCAAAGATTAACTGGTTCAGACCAGTTAATAATCGCCATTAATTTTATAATCGTTGCGCAGCTCTACTAAGAACTATTAAATTTTAAACTTTTACACGTGGACTGTTGTATCATCTCGAATAGGAATTGCATCTACATTCTCTCTCCGCTCGGTCAGACAAAGCATGCGACAAAAACAGTGCGAAATCTCATTTTTAAGTTTGTACCAGTATCGAGAGCTACCAGTAACGTCGTATTCAAAGGTTAGATAGATAGCTTTAGTTATAACAGCAACCTTTTCATACACACACTTCTATGTAGTCACTATTATTATTAATTCAACATATTCATAATTTTTATTTTGTTTTCTCAGTTCGTAATAATTGTATCAGCGTCAAATCATTTTTTGTTGTAGTCGTACCAAAACAGACTATCTAGCCATTACTCGCTGATTATTACACGTTTAAACACCTTTACGGTTGTTCTATTTTTCTCTTAATTTATTTGAACTGCACAAAACACTTTTCTCGTGATATGAAGTTTGAAAGTTAGAATGGTAAATGTTGTATAAAAAATTTTTTGTCCAGATTCAATTACCTGGACAACGCCAGGCATTTATGTAGTTGTACAAATTCAAAAGGCCATATTTAAACTCACACTTTATTGGTAAGAGTAATCTATTTTTGCTTTGTGGTCTTGGCAAAATGTTCAGTTTTTACGAATCTCATAAACATTTTTTCAATTGGTGCACATTAAAAAGCATTGGGGAAGGAGAGCAGATCAAGAAAGCAAGAAGAAAAGCAGACCAGTTCTCCCTCTTGGCATTTATACAATGTTTGCTTTGATATGCAGGTGAAAGACACAGGTGCAAACTTGGTTATTTGTCAGTGGGGATTCGATGATGAGGCAAACCATTTGCTGCTGAAGAATGAGTTGCCTGCTGTTCGATGGGTCGGAGGTCCTGAAATAGAGCTGATCGCAATAGCCACTGGAGGTCGAATAGTACCAAGGTTAGCGGGAGCTACATATACATTGTTGTACATCATATATATTGTTGTCGGTTGGAAAGTTTGAAAACCTTCCATCAGAAACTATTATTGCTATTATTCGAATGAATCCAGACAGTGTTGCTAAATATATTCTGTTAGTACTGTTTCGTCAATGTTCATTTTGGTTAGGGCCCGAGTTGACTAATAAGGTTTGGCTTATTGCTTTCGCTAAGACACTTGTCACACAATTATAGCAATTCACTTAGCATGTTACTGTAACACTCTCCCCTTATTTGTTATCATGAAGATCAAGTTTGCTTTGCATGCAGACAATTTGTTGGTACATAGTTGTGTAAAGCACAGCGCATTTTGTCACGTTAATATAGGGTTTAGTTGTCCAGGTTCATTCGCTCTTGATAGATATTTTGTGTTCCATAATAATTTTCTCTGTAACCCACATCTTTGTTTCGGGTATGGTGTTGCCTGGTAAGCAATACATTCTCGAAAATAGTCCTTCGTAGCCACTAAAGTCGTTATCTATAATTTGAGTATGCCATCATACCTCAACATACGAGTGCCCCAACATGAGAGAAATTTAAGATACAAGCAAGATAAGTCTCTCACACTGCTGTTGGCCACTTCCGTCTATCTTGAAGATAAGAACTCTATACTGTACATAATAATGTTACATTTTATTGCAGATCATAATCACTAGATGAGTAGTTGTTACTTTGTGAGCCTAGGTAGTGAACTAGAACAATTAAACACATGTTTTTCCATCGTGATATTCTGTTAGTTTGTTATTCAGGTATTTCATATAGCAAACATTGCTTTGAGATACGAAAAAATTGATGCGCTGGCTAAGTCCCAAAACGCATTAAGCTCGTATCTCGAGGTATGATTGTATGTGTATCCATCCTTGATTCAATTTTATTTATGAAATACTGTCCTGTCATAATTAAGTCTTTTTCACACACACACATGTGTGATCTCAGTTACTGCAAACCTCAAGAGTTATCTACGGCAAAGCCATTAAAATATGATAATTTGTAGATTTGGCGATTTGAGCGCAGAAAAGTTGGGTACAGCAGGAATAGTACGTGAATTAAGTTTTGGAACCACGAAAGACAGAATGCTTGTAATTGAAGATTGCAAGAACACTCGTGCTGTCACTATATTCGTCAGAGGTGGCAACAGAATGGTAAGGCATGCATTTTCTAATGTCACCGTGGTTTAAGGTTTTACCTAGTCATACCCAATGCCAACAAGTCTCATCCAACAAGGTTATATTGTGCCTCCCTTGTTAGTTATTAATCATTGCCTCAATAGTAAGTGACTAAGTATTTCACCTGTACCCACAACCCATGTATTTACTCAAATGGACATAAATATTGGACATAATAATGGACAAGTGTATTTTAGTCAACTCTTATGTTTCTCTCCGAAACGCAAAAGAGCTAATTAGCAGGCCTCAACACCACTCATAATAAAACTTCCTTTACCAAAGTTTCATAAAACCGAAGTGAACGCAAAAGTGGTCATGTAAGGCTGAATCGATCACAGCATTGAACTTGAGTTTTTTTTTCAGAATTAGTCTTATGTGGTGCTGTCTCAAGTTTTATTTTTATAGATGCGTGAATGAATGGGGTTGTTGGCATTGTACCATTATCTGAGAAGTGATGTCACTTAGTCTGTGAGATGTCTAAAAATTGTTCTATCATCTACCTTTCACTGATATATCATAATTGTAGATCATAGCAGAAGCTAAACGAAGCCTCCATGATGCACTGTGTGTCATTAGAAATCTTATTAAGGATGATCGCGTTGTCTACGGTGGTGGAGCATCAGAAATATCTTGCTCTTTGGCTGTTGCTCGTGAAGCCGATAAGGTAAGCGACTAGTCAACCACAAGGTGGGGATAATCACCTCGCTACCATCATTGTCAAATTATTCTACTCCGAACCACAGTTGCTATCTCTAATCGCTTTTATTTATCTAGATCTCTACAATTGAACAATACGCCATGCGATCATTTGCCGATGCACTGGAATCTGTGCCCCTCGCTCTTGCTGAAAATAGTGGTCTAGCTCCTATAAACACATTGGCTGAGGTAAAGTCCCGACAAGCAAACGAAAGCAATCCCCGACTAGGAATCGATTGCTTTGAGAAAGGTGACAGTGGTGAGTTGAACGATTGCTGCATAAATGAAAAAACTGCCATGGGTTTTCTAGCATATCCATGCTATAGTGGTGAATGTAGCTGTGTTCAATGATAATACACGGGCTTTATGATTGCTTGTAGATATGAAGAACCAGCATGTAATAGAGACATTAACTTCCAAGAGAGCTCAACTCATGTTGGCTGTCCAAGTGTGCAAAATGATTCTCAAGATTGATGACATTAGAGCGGATGGCACTGCAAACATGTGATAGAGTTTGCTATACAATCAGTTTCTATACCTATACTTTTCAATTTTGTTTTCACTGTGACGTATTTTTCAACTATAATTTATGTCAGTGTGTTTTGTCTATGTACCTCCTACAAACCTTTTCAACGTGAACAAATAGTTTATTACAATACAAAGTGAAATAAAGTTTGTAGTGGGTATATACAGAAACAGCTCATTGCAGTCTGGGATCTACTGTTGCATCTGCTCGACTTTGTGACCTTGCTTTTGAAGTTCATTTCTAAAACATGCAATTTGGATTAGCCAATTACATAAAACATGGACAGCCTTCTAAAGTAGTAAACCAAATAATGATCTCATGAGCAAGTCGTTGCTAGGTAGTATTTTTAAATAACACTTGAATGCATGTATTAAATGTGTGAGGGGTGCTTATAAATGTGGTTTGTTAATGTTGCGTCTTACCGGAAATGGTTTATCACTAATTTCGTCGAAATTTTGGTACAGTATTTGCTTCACATATAGGGTGACCTTCATATGTTAGAGCAAATACTCTGAGAGCCACAAAAAAGATACTCGTCATAATTGCATACTATTCTTTGTAAAAAAAACTAAATCTCAAAATAAAGTATATTTAAAAATTTTAAATTGGTGAAGCAAGAATGAGGTCTTTCTTGCTTGACCATGAGGCGCATGAATGGAAGGTTGGATGCGCAATTGAAAATTACAAAGAAATAAAAATGGATAATAGATTTTGAAAGGGCTTTTGAAAAAAATTTCCAAAGAACAAATGCGAAAGGTAATATTAGCTCTAAATAAATGTATATACTCGGTTTTCATCGTGATAAGGATACTAAAGATAAGATGAGCTAAATCTTATAACAGATAAGCCTTGTGGTTAGGTGTGCTTTTTGCTTCCATGCAATTGCAATCATCACAGCTATAGCACATCGACGACAATAGACAAATATTACGACATATCTCAGTGTTTGCCTGTCTTTCGAGTGTACAGTTACAACCATAAGTTTTAGGGGTGAATTATCTGTTTCACACTAGATTTGAACTCCAGACCACCAGGTCCGCAGACAGGCTAGCTAACCCACTAGGCCAAGCGGCTACATCGCCCAGCATAACGGACGTTGTGTACCACAATCTGGCTTCAAGGCTCTAATTATACCAAGTTTAGCAATAGAGGTAAGCAATGCCAAGATCGGCGTGTCTGATTAACCAACCTATGAAAAAACAATGAAAGCTGTTCGTGGTGTTATGCTTTTAAAAAAAACTCAATGATTGTATTCTAGAAAGAAGGTCTCGTGGTTTGACTCATTAGTTACAAATTGGAAAAGTCATCGATTTATATTTTATCAATATTTTTTGTATTTACCTTATTTGAACGAATAGTTTTTGACAAATTCCTAGTTACTTGGCAACATCGTGCATCGTGAGATCGCAATACTTATAACAGTTATGATTATCAAATTGTTACTATGAGCATGTTATTCTACCTTAATTGTTGTGATTACATCGATTTAGTCGTAATATTAACAATCGTTTGTATAAGGAACTTATTACTCTAGACTTAACTGTAACCAGAATTAACATGAATTAAACCTCCCAAAAAAATTGAACATGTACATTACAGGCGCCATTACACACTCAGTTTCATTGTTATCCAGAGCAAAATGAGAGAATTGTTGCTAAGAGGTGTCAGCTTGAAAATCCGATTTTCTCAAAAGACGATTGCAACCTGAGTTACGATGTTCCACTCTATTTTATTTCTTAAAAGCTAATTAATTTTAATTAATTAATCTTAATTATTGAGCTAAAAACCAATGAATACACCATGTTAATCAGTGGAAAACTTTACATCTGATGATCAAGCATGCAAATATCTCATAATGGTTTAGTCGGCTGGAACAGGCCACATACATTGCTATTGCAATATTTTAAAGGTCAGCAAAAGTATCGCTGTTAAATTTGTACTTTACTTTATCAAGTTTACTTGAATATTT
The DNA here is from genome assembly GCF_963576615.1 of Watersipora subatra. Lineage (NCBI taxonomy): Eukaryota > Metazoa > Bryozoa > Gymnolaemata > Cheilostomatida > Watersiporidae > Watersipora > Watersipora subatra. Next base: position 74,455,841 of record NC_088710.1, read on the forward strand.
CAAAAGCTAAGCATACACTAATATATACAATAATATATACAATAACTCTTAAGTTGTAATGATATAGGAATAATAGGTTTTACCGACCACAACTTAAATTAAAAAAAAACGAAGAAACAGTAACGGCTATTTATAATTTGAATGCGACATAAACATTCAAGCCTATTACAACAGCAAGAGCTGTTTTAGATCATGACTTAGCAAATACCTAAATATTTAAGATATTGACATTGCATAGTATAAACTGTAACATTTGATGGCAGCTTTGGTTCTTCACAATTATTGTTAATTTCCATTCAAATTTTTTGTAATGACTGCATCGGTCCACTTTCACCTACACCGTCATTTGTAACTGGTATGACAAATTTTACATCAAACTTACAACTGAAGATGTTTAGCAGTGATTAAAAATAGAGTTGTGTTAATGTATGGAGTGGAAGATATACAAAACAATAATAGTACTGTGTTTTTACAATTAGAAAGAACAAAGAATTACCTTAACTGTAAGGAAAAATCATCTTCTACATTGTCATCATCCCAATTATCTTCCCACATCTTCTTATCACTTTCATCTTCCTGTTCTTTGCCCCAGTCTGCAAGATCAGTTTGAATTATTGGAATATAGAAATGAACAAATCTAAAAAATACGGATTATAATAACATGGTTATTTACAAATAGAAAATCATTGAATCCAGTAGAGCTCTAGAGAAACAGAAAGTTAAGAAATATAGTCAGGATGTGATAGACTTGAACAAGAGTAGAATATAAGAGGTAAAATGAAGGTAGCAACAACATGTTTCACCATCTGCAGTCATTGCAGCCATTTAAACAACTACTGCTAACCACTACATGTAGTATGATTTCTAAATGACGTTTGATTGCCAGAGTTCTGGGTTTTAGTACAGTGTTAGATAGGAAAAGACACTCTTTTAAATTCCACCAACATAACAAACAATATTAACAATAATATGTTAATGTTTGAAGCCATCGAAAACAGCTCAGCTTAAACTTCTTGCACAACACCTAACTTTGCAACTGCAAGATTATATTTAATAACCGTGTTACCACCATTCAAGTTCACAACACTAAAAGCACAAGTACAGTATTAACACATTTGCATTACTAATATATATGTGCAGCTTATATAAAACTGCAACATACCTATTAGTATAGCAAAGGGTGTTAGACGTAGGCAACCAAGTTAAATACTGTATATATTCACACTTCAACTTTGATCCCTTTTGCAGGTACTGAAAAAACTTTATGCAGAAAAATAATTAGTCTATTTCATATAATGAAATCTAATGAAGCCTATAACGAATCCACAAGGTAGGCCTACTTCTATATATACATATAATACTTGGTATGCAAATGCATATAGTGAACTCCTACATAACTAATTATAGTTATTTTTTTAATTTCCATTATCTTTTTATGCTTTATTTTTTATCTTTGTAGACAATTTGGTGTGTCAACGTGCCCCGGTAGGAGTCACGTTGAAACACCTTATGAGGCACGTTGAAACGTCTTTGATTTGTATGGTTAATTTTATTTTTCGAATTGTTTTCTTGAATTTATTTCCAACCAAACAATTCAAATTTCCATCAATTATCTGAGCAAGAAAAACTTGAAAAGCGTTTGCTATGAACTTCAAAACACTGCATACAACATCCACAAAAAAAAACAAATTTCCACAGTAAAATAAAACCTATATATATATATATATAGATATACAGTGGTGTGCAAAATTATGGCAACCCCCTGCACAATTTGACAAGCGTCACGTTTCATTGGTATTTTTTGTGCTTAAAATCAATAAAACTAGGCAATGTTATACACCATTTTGCGCAGAAATTTGTGGGCAATTCAAAGATGCATTTTAATTCTAGCACATTTCAACTGCTTTTTCATAACTAAAAGATATATTTCTAATGGTGGAACACTTGTCGCTATAGTGAAAGTGCTCGAACTGGTTTAGCATTGAACATTGCTCAATTGAGAAAAACTTATAAACTAAATTCTTGGTAGAAGTGATGGTGGCCCTGAAAAGGGCCATTGGGTTTTAAATTGAGGTCTAGCACTTTGTTGGCCAGCCTTTATTTTTGGTGGCAGCGTGACACTGCCTTGGCACGCTGCCGCGGATTTGGGATGCTTCACAGTAAGCTAAATACACTGAAGCTTGAACTTTTCACCTGGTCTCCTCCTCAAATAATTATTTCCAGCATGATTCTGTAGAGTTAAGGTTGATAGAACACTGAAAAGTACTCTATGCCACTGTCTTTCGGTCCAGGAGCAATGAATCTTTGCCCATGACAAACGGGTCTTCCTCTGCTTTTCTGAAAGCAGAGGCTTTCATCTTGCTTCACATCCTCTCAATCAATTTTTAATTAGTTTTCTCCTCACTAATGAAGATGAGGCTTTTACTCCAGTAGACTCTCTTCATTCTCGTCGCAGGTCAGTGCTGGTTTTCTTTCTGTCAGAAAGTGAAAGTCGCACCAAACTGCAGTTGTCTCTGGTAGAGCTTTTGCGTTTTCTCCCTCTGCCTTTACGATCATCTGTTGTGCCTGTCGACTTCCATCTGTTGACAGATCCAGCAACACTTTTTATGGAACATCGAACCTCCTTTGCAATCTGCTTGTTTGATTCCCCTTGCTAGAGAAGGTGAATGATTAAAGCTCTCTTCTCATTGGCCAACCTCATGTTGTGATAGAATTTTAAAATGTATTCGCTGGTCATTGCCAGCAGACTTTTAAAGCCAACTGGTCATTGTTGAGATGGATTTGAGATATTTTTGAGATAGTTTTGCATTATTGATAAATTTCTTACATGTCTCCAACATTCTGTACAATATGGAGCAGATTAGAATACTTCAAAGACTCGGTTTGGGGTGATTGAGCGAGTGAAAAGTTTACAGTGAGTTTAGAGACTAGAAGCAAATTAATCTCTTTAACTTTTTGTAAACAATGAAACAAATAATTTAACCAAATTAAATGGAAAGATCATATAATTAGCTTCAAAATGATATATAGATGTAAGGAATTAGGCTAGTTTGGGATGAGATATGAGACAAGAGATGCTCTCGGCCAACATCTTGCAAAGGGGTTGCCATAATTTTGCACACCACTGTATATCTCAAAGTTTGTTTCTGTGTGTGTCTGTCCAGCTATAGCTATTAAAATCTTTGAATTTAGAATTCTGCATTCCGATGGATTTGAAATCACAGAGATTGCAACCACAACTTTTTTTGTGCAACCACAACGAATTCAAGAGCTCTACCACATAGCTATACAAGCGTGTTGACGAAAGACACCATCATACATGTATATTATATAGCGTATGCACAAGCTAAATGACATATTATTTGAAACTCTACGAATTCTATTAACTCTATGAAACACAATGCTTTTTGTGTTTTCTTGAACTTGTATTTTCGGTTTTTCGTAATGTTCAATTGCTAAAAATAGCGGAATTGGCCAATTATTTTCACGCGGACAATTGTACTATCTCCGTAGGAAGAGTCTCGACATTCTCTCTCCGTTCGGTCAGACATAGACAGTACGATACCTCATTTTTACATTTGTACCAGTATCGAGAGGTACCAATATAGTCGTATTCTAAGTTTTAATGGATAGCTTCTGGTGGAACAGTAATCTTTTGTATACACACACTTCTTTGCAAAATTTGTTATTATTGATTCAACATATTCATGACTTTATTTTGTTTTCTCAGTTCGTATTAATTGTATCATTACCAAATCATCTTTTATTGTAATCATAACAAAACAGACTTAATTAAGCTATTACTTGCCAAGTATTTCAAATTTAAACCCTTTTATAGTGTTTTATTTTTTCAGTTTATTTGCCTTGCACGAAACATTTTCCTCATGATATGAAGTTTGAAAGTTACAGTTGTTTGACAAACTTTAAAAACCTTTAGCCTACAGTTGTTTGTATTTTCTCTCTTAATTTATTTTAACTACACAAAACACTTTTCTCATATGTAGTTTGAAATTCAGAATGGCAAATGTTGTAATATATTAAATAAAAATCAATTTTCTGTCCAAAGACATTTCTATTACCCGAGCAACGCTGGGTAATAAAAAAGTGTTTGATATAAAGTTAGTGTTGATATAAAGAGGAAACCTTTATTTCTATATACATGTATTAGTATTTACAGTCATGATATCAATATTGTCCAGAAATGTAGGAGTTCGTTGTGAGGATTAACTTTTAGCTACGTCATCAAGGTTTGTATCAAACAGCAGTTTCAACGCTACTCGAGCTGTTCCCTCTATGAGAATAGAGGGGCAAGTTGCAAAAGGTTGCACCTCGCCCCTCTAATCTCATCGCCTCCACTGACTTTTGTTACCATCAGATAATGTACAAAGAAGTTTTTTTTTCATGCAATTGAGATATCTCTTAAGCTGACCTAAAAATCTCTTTAGTTAGCGAGGTAAAAATTTAAAATGGTGTAAACAAGCAAGAAATTTGACGAGTGTTTCAACGTGCCCCGCGTTGCAATGTGCCCCACTTTCCCCTAAATATGGAAGTAGGCAAAAAAAGGTTGGATAATATTTTGGTGACGTCATATCTAATCAAGAGCAAACTGCGTTATCAAAATTATCAAAATACTATCACTCGTTTTGAATGATACAAATAAACTTAATATTTTAACGTAATTGTGTTTCAACGAATTGTGTTTCAACGAATTCTGTTTGTTTTAAATAAAGCCAACTAAATATTTCAACATAACTGTGTTCCCGCAACTTTTTCGCACTTACAGTGCAGTCTCAGTAAAAAAAGTTTAATCTATAACGTCCATAGTAGGCAAAATTCATGATTTAATAACTAAAACAAGAACTAACAAAATATTTAAAGCTTTGTAGCGAACAAATCACACATGCTTTGTTCAGAAGAATTTATTACCTTCTGCTGGAAATTCTTCAAACTCATCGTCCTCTTCTAACAAATCGACGTTACTAGTAGCTTTCTTATCAGACATATTTACAAATTCGACAGTAAAATAACAGTATTAGAGATTCTTACAACAGTATCACAAATCAGCAAATGTGCCGAAAGTAAAAGAAGTAATTCGTTCTTACCTCCTCAACAAAAGTTATTGCTCGAACGCCAATCACTAAGCCCGTAAGCAGTTTATGTTTAACCTTGCAAGCCCGTATTATGTGGTATGTTTATCAAACACTCAGTTTATTCAAATTCAAAACGCAAGTGAATCTCTAACACAAAGTCATTGCATCAAGCATGACGTAATGTAAGCATTGCAATAGGCTGTACATTCTACATAGGCAATACATTCTACATATTACATGTATATGTTTTACATGACTGTAATGTGCGTCGTTCGGTTTTTGTTCACACTTTTTCCGAAAATGAGATGAGTCGGAAAACAATTCCACTTAAGTATATGGGCCTGTCCATAAATAATGATGGGACATTCAGAATTAATTGATGCCAACTACACATACAAATTTTGTCCCATTATAAAATTTTTGAAATTCATTCATGCAGTATGTCCTTGGTTTTCAGATAATATAAAGTTTACTGCCTTCAAAATAGTAGTTTTGAAGTTATGAATTGCAACATGCGTAAAATTACTGATGGTAGTCACAAAAGTTGGTTTTTTGTGCCTTGTGTTCAACCAATGATATACAGCCCCCCATCCCCCATGGGGGAGCTGTATATCATTGATTCAACTTTGTAAAACTTCGGTGAGTTGGCTGATTTTAAAAGCATAAAACTTTCAAAGAACATTTACCACGTATGCAGGTGACTTGATTGACTTAGGCTTTATTTAAGTAAACGTCTCAAACAGCTATCTTGGAAGATGCGAATGATGGGACACTACAACCAATATCGGCTGTATATCATTGCTACAACCGAGAATTATGGGACACATTTGAAAGTGATTCACAAATATCAAGTTACTTAAAAAGTTATGTCCATGTTTTTATTGTAACTATAAAAGATGCATTGTTATACAATAAAAAGAGCATAATACTATTGTTATTGATTATATAATACATTGCAGTGACAATATATAGTAAATTTATAAGAATACATGTTTCCACTAAAACTATCAAGTAAAGTAAAAATGCAAAATGTATTCACAAAGCAGTGTGTTTTACTGGTAAAAACACAGTAAAACACACTATGACACACCAATTTCACATCCTGGCTGACCCGACCATATGCAAAGTTATAAGGTCTTGTTGGAACAAGATAGTTAAAAAACTGTGTACCTTTTAAAGTTGTTATATTTTCCCATCGCTGGTTCAGATATTCTTTTTTCTCTAAAATTTCGTCAGGTTTCACTAAAACAACTGCAGCAGTTGACCTTTTACATGATTGAGCAAGACTCTCTGCATTGGTCACAACAGCTTTACTCCCTAACACATTGCAACGCGCGAATCTTTTTAAACTACCTCCCTAACCATCGACTGGCCCTTTTTCATGGAAGGTGGCAAAAAGGTTCCATTCAAAATGCTCAAGTTCATGGGCACCTTAAACCAGTGAAGGTTAGTAAACATGAAAACGTTTTTAAACTGTGCCGCTGAGCCATCTGAAAACATGCAGACCGTTATATGCCTTTATTGTCAGATTTTATCATTGATATCAGCTTTTCAATGTACCCATAAACTGAATACTTATCATGATTTAGGTAGTCACTGACAAAATAAACGCTATGTATTCCATATACAGTCTATGCGCAACGGGTAAACAATGTCTGGTTGTATGCCCAATGAGCAGCTTGTGTTTCATCTTGATGAAATGTTTAGTAGATTTCACTAAAATCAACTTGCACAACTGCTTCATTTCATCCCAATTTTCTTGTCAAATGTTCATAATATGAGGCTTGGGTATCTCTAGTGTAGCATGAGTATCTCTAGTGTAGCATGGGTATCTCTAGTGTAGCATGGGTATCTCTAGTGTAGCATGGGTATCTCTAGTGTAGCATGGGTATCTCTAGTGTAGCATGGGTATCTCTAGTGTAGCATGGGTATCTCTAGTGTAGCATGGGTATCTCTAGTGTAGCATGGGTATCTCTAGTGTAGCATGGGTATCTCTAGTGTAGCATGGGTATCTCTAGTGTAGCATGGGTATCTCTAGTGTAGCATGGGTATCTCTAGTGTAGCATGGGTATCTCTAGTGTAGCATGGGTATCTCTAGTGTAGCATGGGTATCTCTAGTGTAGCATGAGTATCTCTAGTGTAGCATGGGTATCTCTAGTGTAGCATGGGTATCTCTAGTGTAGCATGGGTATCTCTAGTGTAGCATGGGTATCTCTAGTGTAGCATGGGTATCTCTAGTGTAGCATGAGTATCTCTAGTGTAGCATGAGTATCTCTAATGTAGCATGAGTATCTCTAGTGTAGCATGGGTATCTCTAGTGTAGCATGGGTATCTCTAGTGTAGCATGGGTATCTCTAGTGTAGCATGAGTATCTCTAGTGTAGCATGAGTATCTCTAGTGTAGCATGGGTATCTCTAGTGTAGCATCGGTATCTCTAGTGTAGCATGAGTATCTCTAGTGTAGCATGGGTATCTCTAGTGTAGCATGAGTATCTCTAGTGTAGCATGAGTATCTCTAGTGTAGCATGGGTATCTCTAGTGTAGCATGAGTATCTCTAGTGTAGCATGGGTATCTCTAGTGTAGCATGGGTATCTCTAGTGTAGCATGGGTATCTCTAGTGTAGCATGAGTATCTCTAGTGTAGCATGGGTATCTCTAGTGTAGCATGGGTATCTCTAGTGTAGCATGGGTATCTCTAGTGTAGCATGAGTATCTCTAGTTTAGCATGGGTATCTCTAGTGTAGCATGGGTATCTCTAGTGTAGCATGGGTATCTCTAGTGTAGCATGGGTATCTCTAGTGTAGCATGGGTATCTCTAGTGTAGCATGGGTATCTCTAGTGTAGCATGGGTATCTCTAGTGTAGCATGGGTATCTCTAGTGTAGCATGGGTATCTCTAGTGTAGCATGGGTATCTTTAGTGTAGCATGGGTATCTCTAGTGTAGCTTGGGTATCTCTAGTGTAGCATGGGTATCTCTAGTGTAGCATGGGTATCTTTAGTGTAGCATGGGTATCTCTAGTGTAGCATGAGTATCTCTAGTGTAGCATGAGTATCTCTAGTGTAGCATGGGTATCTCTAGTGTAGCATGGGTATCTCTAGTGTAGCTTGGGTATCTCTAGTGTAGCATGGGTATCTCTAGTGTAGCATGGGTATCTCTAGTGTAGCATGGGTATCTCTAGTGTAGCATGAGTATCTCTAGTGTAGCATGGGTATCTCTAGTGTAGCATGGGTATCTCTAGTGTAGCATGGGTGTCTCTAGTGTAGCATGGGTATCTCTAGTGTAGCATGGGTATCTCTAGTGTAGCATGGGTATCTCTAGTGTAGCTTGGGTATCTCTAGTGTAGCATGGGTATCTCTAGTGTAGCATGGGTATCTCTAGTGTAGCATGGGTATCTCTAGTGTAGCATGAGTATCTCTAGTGTAGCATGGGTATCTCTAGTGTAGCATCGGTATCTCTAGTGTAGCATGAGTATCTCTAGTGTAGCATGAGTATCTCTAGTGTAGCATGAGTATCTCTAGTGTAGCTTGGGTATCTCTAGTGTAGCATCGGTATCTCTAGTGTAGAATGAGTCAGATAAGTGCTCCATTGTTTCACCAAACAATCAAGGAGCTCATTAAATGAACCTTCACACTTTACCTTTTGAACCTTTTTGTCAGCAGCTGTTTCCTACTAAAACCAAACTACTCGCGTGTCCACATTGTCTATGACAACCAAATAGAAATCCTTTACTGACTTACAATCACTATACTGAGTATCAAGCGTGTGCATACACTTTTTGTTAGTACGATCACAAACAACGGTATTGACTAACTCACGACCACTAGATGGTAAACTACGGTTCTTAGCTAGCACAGAAACACACATCAACATATTCTCATGTATTGAACACACAAACATTATGAGGCTGATCAGGCATACTTGAGCAAGTCTAAGATCTACAAACTTGGCTCTACCTATAGGGTGTCATTGTATTCAGCCTTGTAGAGCTCATGCGTCTCATTGGTGCTATGGTAAAGATGGCGCTTCTGAACCATTTCTCCTTGACGCATCTACAATCTTTCATACTTGCAGCTTGTCAAGATATATCATCTCTTAAATATAAAGTTTAAACCTTCTCAACAGTGTCATTAGCAATTGGTTGGCTGCCTGCCACGTCTTTCAACAGTGTCTACGTTTTCAGCTAACTGCACTCCAACATGAGCCAGCTTGCACACAGCTTGTCTAGATTTACGAGCACTGTTCAGTAGAACTTTCTGCAGTCTCTTGACAGCTTTACCTTTTGACTGTCTGTTTATGAAGGCACCAGCTACAATAAAAGTTTTGCAAATAATAAATAAATTTTGTACACATTTCAAAGTTGCAAACAAATGCTGCCAAATGTAAAATTGTACACATAGTATATAAATATAAAATATATAAATTGTAGATAGAAAAATGCCTGCAAAGAATGCAAAACCTACATACTATACAAGTAATAAATTTCAAACTAATGTATAATGTTGATTTAATAAATACATTTAATGTATAAAGGTACTTACAGTTGGGTATTTTCACAGTTAGCACTTTTTTCTTTTCACTTACGTTTACGTTCTCGTATTCGTATTTTTTTTCTATATCAGGGGTGGGCGTCAACAGCGGTATGCTGTAGAGCAGGGGTGGGCGTCAGCAGCGGTATGCTGTAGAGCAGGGGTGGGCGTCAGCAGCGGTATGCTGTAGAGCAGGGGTGGGCGTCAGCAGCGGTATGCTGTAGAGCAGGGGTGGGCGTCAGCAGCGGTATGCTGTAGAGCAGGGGTGGGCGTCAGCAACGGTATGCTGTAGAGCAGGGGTGGGCGTCAGCAGCGGTATGCTGTAGAGCAGGGGTGGGCGTCAGCAGCGGTATGCTGTAGAGCAGGGGTGGGCGTCAGCAGCGGTATGCTGTAGAGCAGGGGTGGGCGTCAGCAGCGGTATGCTGTAGAGCAGGGGTGGGCGTCAGCAGCGGTATGCTGTAGAGCAGGGGTGGGCGTCAGCAGCGGTATGCTGTAGAGCAGGGGTGGGCGTCAGCAGCGGTATGCTGTAGAGCAGGGGTGGGCGTCAGCAGCGGTATGCTGTAGAGCAGGGGTGGGCGTCAGCAGCGGTATGCTGTAGAGCAGGGGTGGGCGTCAGCAGCGGTATGCTGTAGAGCAGGGGTGGGCAAAGTTTTTTCTCAAAGAGCCAAATTTCAAAGTTGCAAAATTTTTGGGAGCCGCATAATATGTGTATCAGTATAACATTTCATACTGATAATACAAGTTTGGTAGTTGTTATAATAGAATTTATTTATTGGAATACTTTTACAATAGCACTGAATAATGTTGAAGTGGGCCTAAAGAGCTGTGTATAACAGTATCACATTTCATGAAGAGCTACATTATAACATTTCATACTGATAATACAAGTTTGGTAGTGGTATTGTAATTAAATTTATTTATTAAAATACTTTACAGTAACATTGAATAATGTTGAAGTAAGCCTAAAGGGCTTTGTATAACTTAAAGTTTAGTGAGATACATGGAATTGTTTATGGCTGCTCATTATCTCTTGGTAGTCTGGCTCTCTACTGCAGCATGCTATTCTTAGGAGCTGACACAAGTGATCTTGGGTCAAAGTGGATTTCAACTTGCTCTTGATATTATTCATCTATGAAAATGCTGATTCACATATATATGTGGCAGCAAACACAGTGTGCAACCACCTTCCTAGTTGAGCAAGCTGTGGATATTCAGCCTTCGCTGAAACTTTCAAGTAGAATCTTTCCTCAATTTCATCTATATCTGTACCTTTGAGGTTACACAACTCCAGTTGCAGAGATGAGGCATTAACACTCTTCAATGGCAACTGAGTAACCCACTCTCCATTAGGCTTTACCTTCTGAGGTCCTTTTATTAGTTGTATGATATGTTTCAAAGTTTGAAACTGACTAAATCGATTGCTAAACTCTTGTTGCAGCTTTTCTACGAAGTGAGTGTAATCAGCTGTAGAAATGCTTTTAGAATAGGAAAGCGAAGCATATCACCTTGCACATCCACTAGAAACAACTCCAACTTATGAGAGAAAACTTGAACAGCTAGTAGTGTATTAATGATAGTCGTGTTTTATCTTGAAGCTTGAGGGTCAGATCATTCAAATGGCCACAAATGTCAACAAGGAAAGGCGAGGTCACTCATATCTTTAGAAAAGCTCATTATCTCTTGAAACTGTCTTACATTCAGGCTTGTGCATGTATTTAAAAATGAGGTTAGCTCCTGATGAATACTTCACAACCTCGACAAAGCATTTTCCTTACTTGGCCATCTAATGTTATTGTATGTTAGTAAATCTTCACAAGTGACATCGCCTTCTTTGAGCAACTTCCTTAAGTTTCTGTGTTTGGGAGCTGATTGACTTCTGAGGAAGTTGATCATCTTCATAGCCTTACACATTAGTTGTTAAGTGTGATCGTTTAGTTTTTCGCATAAAACAGTTTGGTGGATGATGCAATGGAATGCTAGCAATGACTGGTATATCCTTTGTCAATCTAGCTATGACACCTTGCTCTCTTCCTACCATGGCTGGTGCGCCATCTGTTATTACAGATATGCATTTGTGGAGAAGTATCTTCATATCATCAAGTCCTTTAACGAGGGCATCATAGATAGCTTGGCCGGTGGTTTTTCCTTCTAATCCAGCCAAAGTAAGAAGCTCCTCCTTCATTTCTTCACCGTCAAAAAATCACCAACATAGGGTATAGGACTAAAGCATGATGCTTTGATTTATAAAGAAACATGTTGATGCTTTATAAAAAAGCATGTAAATGTGTGGGTTAGTCACTTTGAAACAAATATAAAATATGGGGTGCAACATTTTCTACTTGGAGTTGTGTTCTCTCTCTACTATCTTTCAAAATGCACTTGTATGACTTTAGCTTGCAAATGCATGGTAAAAATGATTACCAGTTGTTAGTGTACACACAATAGCCTACATACCTTACAAAGACCGCTAATTGGGCTACATCCATTATATAAGTAGATTCATCAATAGCGATTGAAAAGTAATCTGCCTGTTCTATATGGGTTAGCAAAGTCATACTGAGATAATCATTAATGCTTTCAATTCTACCAGTAGCAGTTTTCCTAGAAAGTGGTATTGCCTTGATTTTACCAATCACATCACGCTTATCTAGAAAAAGTGTTTCCATAGCCTCAACTATGCATTCTTTTACAATCTCAGCATGAGAATAGGGAAGCATTGCTTTTGCTAGAATCTTTGACACTCATAGAGAAGCTTCTGTAGCACGTTTGTCAGCAGCTGTGGAAAAAGCAAGCATATTTTCTAAAGAAGTTAGTGATTTTTGAAGTTTATCTAGCTTTTGATGTCTAGCTACAGATTTCAGTAGAAATGTAGTAGTAAACTCTCTGTGCTTCGTCTCATGATGTTGTTTGATGTTCGTCTTTTTGTTAGCGAAGATCGTTTCCTGGCACAATAGACATTGCGGTTTGCTATGCCTAAAGATGAACACATATTTCAGGGTCAACTCATCTTGGAATTCTTTTGTTGATTCCTTTTTTATTTTGTTTACTTTGTGAGGCTCCCATTGTAGCTCTAGAAATGGTTAGTTTTGTTGAAGATGTCATTGCTACCCCTACTGCATTAATTGGCTTAATTGCAAATGACATGTTCAACTAAGACACAGCATCTTATATAAGCCAGCATTATGAGATCATGATGAAATGACTTCCTGATGAAAATTTATGGAGCATTCTAATTTTGTCATCATTAGGTCAGCAACGGACGTTGTTACACCGGAAAAGCTACACGTGCATGATGCCATGAACTAAGACTCATGATGCACCTGTAGGCTATATATAATGCAGTAATAGTGCACTTTTAAATAAGCCTAATATGCACAATGCATGTAGTTCTGTACAGTATATTATAAGGATATTTTTATATACGTCAAAAGAATTTGAATTTTCACGAAGTTGAAAAAGCCGCAAAAAAATTTGCAAAGAGCCGCGCTTCGCCCTGCCATGTTCTATATCCTTGTCTGACACATTTTCCTTTTGACGATATCTCTTTGAAGCAGCTGCTTGCGCTGATAAAATACCGTCTTAGTTTTGTCGTCAGCTTTTATTATAGATTGATACTCCTTCGTACGCTCATTATGAATCTTTGTCATGTTGTTGCTGAGTAGACTTTACACTGAATACTCATATAGGTTGTTTCCAATTATAATTTATATTCGCTAACGTTAGTGAGTGTTGCTTTCCAACTCTTTGAAGTCTAAAAGCTAGTAGAAACACCTTTGAAGGTCTTTACTAAGAAAGTCCATGATTGTACTTTAAACTCAATGACACTTCTCAAAATCTTATATAAGTCTAGACGGGTGGGACACAACCAGAGGGGAATTCTCCCTTAGTTAAGAACCACTGGTTCTTAACTAAGGGAGAGACGGGTGGGTCATAACCAGAGGGGAATTCTCCCTTAGTTAAGAACCACTGGTTCTTAAAGTTGAGAACCCAAAAGTTTAAAGGTCGCTGTTCTAGACAAAAGTTATAATTTTTTAACTTAAAATTTGATCTTTTTCTCAAACTTAAATTCACATCCACTAATAAGCATTAATCTCAAAAACATCGAAGAACTAGATAACAATGAAATGCAATGCCTTCAACTCAATGTATGGGGATGTCCCATCATTCGTAGTGTCCCATCATTCGCAATAGCTATCAAATATGACAACTGGTGGAAAGCTGTATTTTATGGTATATAAAGTGAATACTAATTCTACTTTGCATATAAATTGTTTTTGGCTGTATTCACAAATTGAGCCGAGTATGTAAACTTGAACAAGTTTTTTGCGAATGATGGGACATTTCTACCTGCGCCTTTTATAATGCTTGCCCTACACTTTGAAATACAGATATTATAGTGTTATTTTACATATTCACCTAGAAACAATGTCCGAGTGTTCACAAGAGAAATGATTTGACATCCTATCTTCCTGTTATGACACATTAAAGAAACTAAAAAATTTATAATTAATGGTTGATTTATAAATAACCTTGAAGTTCAATGGTGAATAGACAACCAAAATATTCATGTACAATAATGCTGTTATATCGTTGCAATTTAAGGCTTTTAAAATTTCAAATTTCAAAACTATTCACCAAACAATAAGAATTTTTTTAGCTGAAACTTCATTCATTTATAGACATGGCCATATGCACAAAGATACAGGTACTATATGTACTGTCTATTGTACAGTAGCCATCGGTTGACGAC